>NW_022103906.1:1013959-1086245 GCF_000313985.2 Echinops telfairi
CATAAAACTCTCTGTTATACATGAGTTGCTGTGGATTTGTTTCTCTAAAGTACCCAGACTAATACAATCAATAAAAGAAAAAAAACAGGTAAACATCTTTCTGGTATTCCTTGCTTCAATCAAGATCCATCTGACATTAGCAACAGTCCTCTTTCCACGTGCTCTTTTGCATCTTCTTTGAATTTCTAACAGTACTTTGTAGATGTATTGCTACAACCATTTAAAAAATATCTCCAGCTTAATATTACTGTCATATGATAATAATGTTATTACCCAATAATTTAAATATTTTATGGGATCACTTTTCTTCTTCTTTTTTCTTCTTCTTCAAATCTTCCACTCTATGAGTTTAGGTGTTTTTTTTTCTTTTTTCAAAACCCTTTTATTGGGAGGTAATGCACATATCATTCCATAGTTCAATCACATCAAGCAGTATTGTACAATAACTACAACAATCAGTTTCAAAGCATTCTCTTCCTTCTTGAATTCTTTGATATTCACTTGCCTTTACCCCCCCCCCCCATCTTCCCTGCTGTACCCCAGGAACCCTTATTCTATTTGCAGTCTCAATAGTTTCCACAATCCTTTGTTTCATATACCAAAAAACAGAAGAAGCATATAACAAAAATTCAAGAGGAACTGATGCCAAAGGCTCAAGTAGAAAACAAATGTTTTGAGAATGATGATGGCAACAAATGTAGAAATGTGCTTGACACAATCGATGGATGGATGGATTGTGATAAGTATTGTATGAGTCCCCAATAAAATGATTTTAAAAAATTCAAGAGGGCTACCCCCAATGACAAAATACATCAGAGCTAAACCCCAATATGAAGAACAAGAAAAGGGAGAGAGAGAGAAAATGTTGAAAACCAGATCAGGCCCAAAGTGTATGGGGGAGATCAACTATTCAAGCCAGGTTTATTGTTTTGATCTCCTATAGTCATCTCTCCAATGTACTCTGTTTTATAACCAGTTTATTCCCATACCTCCATTATATACAGAGAGAAATAACTGGAGGTTTATTTCCTGTATAAATCTCACAAATGTATCTTGGAATCCCATAGCTTTCCACAAACCAGAATTTCACAATTTGGACTGTGCTACTATTTCCTCTTTCGGGTTCAGATTTTGAGATTTGGAATCCTTTGATCACTGATGTTGGAGTGCTTCTCCTATGTGGACTTAGGTGACACCTCAGTTAGATCGCTGCTTGTTTGGAAACAAGCCTTTAAGATCCTAGATGCTATTTTATCTGATGGCCGGCACCATCTAATGCCTTCACCGCACTTTGTGGCTCACCTTTCATTTGATGGGTACAAACAAGAATCTCTTCCAGTTGGCTAACCAGGTAGCTCTCTTCCAAATATCTTGCCATAGATGATTTACCACTTCCAGTGCTGCGTTCATTTGTGAAACATCTCAGTTGGTATTCTCTCTTTCCTGGAACTTTATCTTTGGCCAATAACAATGATGGAGATTTGACTTCTTCTTTACTACTACTGGTTGTTGATCCTGAAATTTTTGAATGTCAACCATGTCAAACACTGAACATCAATGCACTTTTTCCCATTCTCTTTTGATCTTCCCTATGTTGCTCAAGTTTTGCACTTAGAATTGTTCAATATTACAACTCAAGGCTTAACATTTTCCTTAGGTCCTTTCAACTTCAGAAATGCTGGTCATATTCTTCTCTCGAACTTATAATTCCATATTTTTGTTCATTTAATTATAATGCTTTGTCTCCTCAAGCCATTCTTTGAAATCTCCTGTTAAACTCATGTGCTTTAGATACTCTGACATTATTTTTGGTCCTTCTTTTCTTTTCTGCTTTTGTTAATGACCTTTTTGGTTTCTTAATGTACACTGTCAATAGTGTCATCCCACAGTTCATCTGGTTATTGGTCATGCTTTTCAATCATTGTCTTAGACAAGGTTCCTTAGAGAAGCAAAATCAATGAAGCTTATGTATCTGCACTTAAAAATGTTTACTGCTATCAAATCTATTCAGATTCACAGGGACCTTACAGGACCCATGGAACTACCTCTGTGGGATTCTGCAACTGTAACTTTTTACAGAAATAGTAAATCTCATCTTTCTCCTGTGGAGTAGCTAGTAGTTTTGAACTGCTGGCCTTGCTGTTAGTATCACAATGCATAACCGTGATGCCCTGATGGTATCCTCATCTTGCTTATGTACAGAGTGGTTTATATCAAGTAAATAGTTCATACAGTTTTAGAGTCAAACAAATTCCAAGTTAATTTGTCAGATGACAGATTGGAGGCTTCTCCTGACTCACACAAATGCAGGGCCTGAGGAACCCAGGATAGGCAGGCCAGATATCAGGCTGCTGGCTTCAGAAGTGAATGATTCCAAGGTCTTCAGGTAAAATGGCTAGCCACTTACATTGCCTATTATTGGCATGCAATACAGCAAGTCCAAAGAGCTGGAAGTAGACAAAGAGCTAGACTTATGATCCAGAATGAGTAAAAAGCAAACAAGATTTTCTATAAAGTCCATTTATACTGGAAGCAGGTCACACCCCCAGGATATTTGCTTCCAGTTGACTGGCTGATCATAACAGATCTCATCCTGGCAGTAATTACATTATGTTATATCTCATCATATCATCATGGAGGTTTAGTACATTTTAACTGCCTAACAACTGAGAATTCTGGCCCAGATAAGTTGACACAAACTTTAAGGTCACATGCATCAAATCTATTATGAATGTGGTCTCTAACCTCGGGTAAGATATACTCAACTTCATTAATTTGGCTCTCATGGACTTGGTTTAATTTTTTTCACTCAATTTGATCTTGCATGTAAACAATTGATAGTCTGTTCTGTGTTAGCCTCTCTTTGGTTTGACTGATGTTACCAAGCTTCTCTATTACATCTTTATACAAATATAATTAATTTGATTCATGTGTATACTATCTGGCAAGGTTCACACATATAATTAGAAATTGTTTGTGTTGTTGAAAACAAATTCCAATGGATGTCAATGACCTTGCATAGTTCTATAAGGTAATCCGTTTTCCAACTGCCGTTTTTTCTTTCCAAAATTAGCATTTAGATAATCAATAATTATCATTATATCTTGATTGCACGTTTGATTAATTTCAAAATGCAGAAATTGGTAAACTTCTTTAACTTCTTCGTCTTCAGCTTTAGAGTATCTTGTGCAATTTGAATAGCATATTAGCTTGTCTATTTACAGATATGGATATTATTCTATCACTTACAGCATTATATTTCAGGATGATTCTTGAAATTTTCTTTTTGATCATGTTATACCATTCATCTTCAATTTTCATTCTTTGCATAGTAGATTATATGGTTATCTGATTCAATATGGTGGATAACAATCAAATTTAAGCTCACTAATGTCTAGGATACATATCTTTGTGCATTTCACTTAATTTCTGATATTTTCTAAATTTCTGAGATTCATATTTTGTAAATTCCTTTGTAAATTCTGATTGTTAAGAGCTATTTGAAGTTATTACTCATTATGTTGAGTTGTTTTGAAAGCTTCATTCCATCCGTGTCATTAAGGTATACCAAACTTATAGGAGGTAGCTCTTCCCCAGTCATGTTTGGGGTAGCGTTTTGCTTTCTAACACTATAGCAGACAATATTCCTTTGCTCCTATAAGACTTTCCATGGTTGTTCAAGTCCCTTACATAAAATGGGTCATATTTACATAAAACCTATCGGCAACTTCCCATATCCTTATAAGTCTTCTTTAGATGACTTGGAATATCCAAGAGAATACAAAGGTTAGGTAAGTTGCACTGACTCCTTCTTGGCCTTTAAGGGATTACCTTGACCATGACATTTATTTTTCAGGAGGCTTTTTCCCCCCAAAGAAACAAAGAATACACACTTCAGAAATAGTGAACAAATGAGATGTCAGGACAACAATGTTCAAGAGCAGATTGGAGAGAGACGATGATCTTTGAAATGCGAAGAGTCCACAGTAGGGCAGGTTTACACAGTACTTCATTCTTATGAATTCAGTATAGTGCTTATGTGTGGCAAATTCAAAGCTTGCTTTTGGGAGATTTGCAGAATTTTCCTCCTACCTTTTCAACTTCCAGTTGGTCGAATCCATGCATTTGTGGCAGCAAAGCTTGAGCATCTGGATGGGCAGCTGCTGGAAGGGCTTCCTCAATCCTTTTGAGTGCTTACTTTCTGCTATCACTACATATTCTCCAGGCTTATTTGTTATTTCACCTTCACAAGCTTGGAGTGAGCCAATTCTCTAAGGAATTCTATTGCATTATAGTATGTATTTGGTCATCTGCATGTGGTTTAGAAACCACAATCTAGGTGTGAGATTGTTAAGTTTATTGTGCCAACCTGGCCAATAAACACATGTGGGGTTAATTGAAGGGTGGAGAGATAAAGGACTCATTGAGCCTCACCTGTTTGTTCTTGGGTCTCTTGCTTTCTAATGGTCCGGGAGCAGGGTGCAGCTGCCTTAGCCAGTTCCCTGCTTCAGCTGGCAAGGCTTACTTCTTGTGAGACATCCGTGAGGAGAAGCCACATGGACCTACCCCTGTGGAGAGCCCTGCCAGCGCTGAGATGCTTACATGCTCACTGATTTGTCTTTTCTCCTGCAGTCGGCATCATTGCATGTGTTTTGTGAGATTGAGGAGGACTTTGTAGATAACCTTGCAGTTAGAAGGCCAATCCTTACCCAACACGGCCATCTAGCTCAAGTTAGAGCTCATTGAAATTTTAGAGTGGAGAAATCGACCTTAACATCTTAACCAAATGATCAGGTTTAACATTTTCAATACTATTAAACACTGAGAGAGAGTATTACAAAAGAGCTGATGAGAAATTTTCTAACGTATTCTTGTCTTTAAGGACAAGGAGAGAATGAAGAGCTTTCAGATAATGACAGGCATTAGGGAGATTAACCCCAAACCCAAACCCACTGACATCATGCTGATTCCAGCTCATAGCAAGCTTACATATGGTTTCCCAGACTATAGATCTTTATACAGTTTCCAAGACTATAAATCTTCATGGGAGCAGACAGATTCATCTTTTTGCAGCAGGAGCAGCTGCGGTGTATGAACCAGTGACCTCGCAATTTCAGTCAGTGCTTACCCAACAGTGCTATCAAGATTCTTACAATGCACTGTGGGATTTTTAGATTAACTTCTGGAGTGAAAAAGCTCATGGAAAAATATGAAATCTAAATAAAGTCTGTGGTTTAATATTATTGTACCAATATTAACTTCTTGGTTTAGATAATTGTATTATGGTTATATAAAATATTAACACCAAGAGAGGCTGGGTGAAACTATGTGGGTATTCTTTGCATTACCTTTGCAAATTTCTTATGTCTAAAAGAATTTCCAAGATAAATAAATAAATAAATCTGATTGGAATAGATTCTTGTGTAGAGTTTTTAAAGACCTTCACTGTTTATTTTTAAGTATTACTTGACTGTGTCTTTAAGAAATGAATCTCAGTTGCACAAAGCATTCTTAAGGGGTCATCGCCTGTGGCACTTTATAGCAACACAAGGCTAAACTGGCTGTGCTTGGCTGGTTTACTGTTATGTTTGGCTTTTCTGTATGTTTTTCTATTCACGTTTACATTATTTCATAACTGTGTTTTTATTATCATAGCAGTGAAAACAAAGCTGTCTGCTTTAGACATAAGTTCTTGTGGGACTGCTTTAGCAAGAGATGAAAAGAGGAAACTAAGGAAGGGGACTCAATTGCTTGAAGCAAGGGGTCCCTCTATGTGAGCTTACTGAGGGTCAGCTACAGATTCCCTGCAGTCCATAGGTTATGCCCCTATATTAAATAATACTTTCCAAAAACCTAAGGGATATTTTGACACAAATTTGAATCAGTAAGAAAATCATTTTGAGTGATTTCCATCTCTTTTCTTGCTCTCCCTGATCAGATAGCTCTGCTGGTCTCTATCTTAAATTTAATCTTGTTTCTGCATCTGAAAAGTTGGCCGCCTCTTTAGTTCAAGCCTAAATTCAGATAAATTCCGTGGGATCAGAATAGTTTCTCATATGTTGATCTTGCTGGCAGATACCTCCAACATTCTCATTTGAGTTAACTGTATGACTTGTGTCATATGAAGAAAATTATTAAAGAATTCAGTTAAACACATTTTAAAATTTCATATAATTATTTCACTGTGGTTAAAAATAGTGAACAATGGCTTTTTTATGTTTTTTCTTCTTCATTCATCTTTATGATGTTTGTTGTTATGGGCTGCTGAGTCAGTTCTTGTTATGTGAGCCCTATGGACAACAGAACAAAAGAGAAGAAAGTCATTGCTGTCTATATCCAAACTTCAATTTACATCAGAGAACAAAAATATTGCACATACGTTTCTACCTCATGCTTTACTTGGTACTCTCAAAACAGTTCTGTCATTTAAACTTCTCAATAGAATGAGTATAGTCTTCTGTTAAAAAAAAATCATTTTATTGGGGGCTCATACAGCTCTTACACTCAAAATTAGTTGTGTCAAGAAAATTTGAGGATAGTATTCTTAATAAAATCTTGTTAGGTTCCATCAAATCAGTTTGACTCATAGTGACATAACATATAAGAACAGAATACTGCCTGGTCCTGTGACAGCCCACAATCATCACTTTTAAAAGCCCATTGATGGAGCCACCATATCAACCATCTCCTTGAGAGTTTCCCTCTTTTATGCTGATCCTCTACTTTACAAACCACCCTGTCCTCCAGGGGTCAGCGACGGGAAGCCATGCCCAAAGTAAAAGGGACAAAGTTTCGCCCTCTTTGCTTCTAAGGATCATTCTGCGTGTACTTCTTTCAAGACAGATCTGTTCCTTCTTCTGGTACTCCAAGGTATATTTAATGTTTTTAGCCAACACACAATAATTCAAATGCATCAATTCTTCCTTATTCACTGTCATGTTGTACATGAAAACGAAGTGACTGAAATACTACAACTTGAATCAGATGGACCTTATGCTTCTAAGTGACATCTTTGCTTTTTAACACTTTAAAGGGTGCTTTTGCAGCAAATGTGCCCCATAAAATAGCAACGGAGAGGAAATTAGATTTATTACCTAATATCACACTTCTAGAGTCCCTGGGTAGAAGAATGAAAATAATAACCATTCCCCTCATATTAGTCCCAACTCCCTTGGCTATTATTCAAAAGTTTGGAGGTTTGTATACTGAGCTCATCATCATAATAGACATGCCAATGCACTTTGGTGTTTCTGAGTAAGTGCTAGTTAATAAGTGAACGTCGGTTAGGTAATGGAGTTGTTATATTACAATTTTATATATACCAATCCAAACCAAGCTCACTGACAGGCATTCATTCCCTCCTAAGTCAGAGACCCTCTATAACAAGGAAGACTATCTTTGTGGTTTCCCAAGACAAGAACTCATTAGAGGAGTTAGAAAGATCCACTTTTCTCCAGTTATATATACCTATATATCTAAATCACTATAGAGAAAATTTAATATGAGACTTTATCAAGTTAAATGCCAATTCCATTATTCATTCAATCAAATATTTATTGAATACCTACTGTGTGATTGAAACAACGTTCAAAGTGCTGTAGATACAGCAAAGGAAAAAGACACCCCCCCCCAGCAAAAAAAAAGCCCTACCCTTGTGTTGTGGCAATGTGAGTATTAGAGAGGAGATAAATGCAGGGAATTTATGAGTTATATGAGCACAGCATCAAAGCTTTGGGTACCTGAATTGGGGTACCTTGAATTCACGCAACAGAAGCACCTTTGTCATCCAAGTGAGTTTTTATGAAGGAAAGGGAAAGTTTCGGGTATTACTGTCTCAAAGGGTACACACAATTTCTGGAAAGCATGCCAGGCCACATGGAGCCACTCAGAGGCTTGCTCCTGGGCGTTGAAAACCATGTGGAAAGAATACAGGAACAGGAGCCCCAAACCCATGCTTGTGGCACCGTGAAATCCCAAGGAGCCAAGAGAGAGAGGCCTGAATGGGAGCTCCAGCCCCAAGCCCCAGCAGCGTGTGAGTGTGTGTGTGTGTATGTGTGTGTGTGTGTGTGTGTGTGCAGGAGAGATTCCCACCCTCTGCCTGCCTAGCACTCCTGGAAGAGAGCGACAGCCTGCCTGCGACCTGCTTGTCCTCTGACTGGGGAGGTGTGGTTGAAGGCATAGGCTGATCTTACTGTCTGGGTTTAGGCCCACCTGTGTGATAAGTGGCTAGGCCTAGACTGTGCATCCAGCTTGACCTTCTATCTGGGCCTAGGAGCTTGTGCCTGAGCATGTTCAGTTTGGATACTTTCCATAGGTGTGTAATGAGTGCCTGATCTCTTTCCAGCCCCACCATTGTGGCATGGACAGTTAATTTTCATTTAGCACAGGCATTTGAGACGACAACCTCCTCTGTCCCTAATCTAGCATCCTGTCTGAAGTTGTTTTCACTCCTGATATTTGTTGGAGATTAGAAAAATAGCTTAATAATAACACTGAAAGTGATATTTTATAAAACTATTGTGACTCAAAACCCCCCCAAAGCAATAAACTCACTACCATCGAGTTTATGCTGACTCATAGCAACCCTATATGACAGGGGAGAGCTGTCCCTGTGAGTTTCAGAGACTATAACTCTGTATGTGAGCAGAAACCTAGTCTTTCTCCTATGGAGCGGCTGGTGGTTTCAAACTGCTGACATTGAGAATAACATTCCAATACTGCACCATATGTAGTTCGGCCTGTTTTTAAAGCAGGGAAGGGGGATGGTTTGGGAAGACTTCACTGAAAACTGATACCTATACTGAAAACACCCCCTTTCCCTGCTTTAAAGACCTGAGGAACAAGAAATGTCTCAAATCAGATTGTGGACAGTAGCCTTACCTGTTTGTGTCCGTCAAAAGACTGTGAGCTTCTTATGAGCTGGGACTCTAGCTTGTTAACCTTCCTCCTGAGGGATTAACACGGTATACATGTTAGGGGTGTAACAAACTGAACTCAACTGAAGCAAGTCTTTGTAGCTTGCATTGAAAGCAGACAAATAAATTTAAACAGGAAAAGGACATCAAAACCTATGTGCGTGCCTTTGAGCAACTGTAACTATGACCACCAGGCTAACAGGGCTAACTTGCACTAGATATTTTGTGTTCTCTTGTAACTTTTTTTTTCTGAATCATTCTAAAATGATCATCTTGCTTTGTTCACACTAGACTGTTCCATACATACCTTGGCTGTTCTGTGATGTACCTATTTTTCCAAAAGACAGTTTTAGGTCTGCTTATTTTTATAATTACATGCACATTATCTAAGAGAAACAAAGAACGTGGGAACAGATAAAATTTAAAATAAATTCTAAACTGTGGGAATACAGGGGACCAGGATGGAAAACAGAGAAAGATAGAAAGCAGGAGTTTAATATCATTGTTTTAAAGTAATAACCTCCAAAAATTGCCCATGTACAATGGAGAGTTTATGTCTAATGATTACAAAATCAAGATTAGGAAACAAGATAAATGGATTTTACTCTAATACGATGAATGAAATTCGTAATATATGAAACATAGGGAATAAGCAGCAACTATTGGCCATGTAGTTGATAATATTCACTTTTTTTTAAAGCTTTAGGGTTGTATTTCCTTCATTATGGTCTGTTTTACTCACAGTCATATTCACGTTCTATTTAACCATGCTGAGAAACTCTAAAATATAATTCAGCTGTTAAACTTTAATTGATTCCAATTAAATCATAAAAAGCACAAAAGTATATTAAAGATTCATCATTCAGAAAAAATCAGTAACACAATTGAACATATTTTATGAAATAAACTGAGTAAATTTTGAATACGTTTAAACACACAAAGGAAAATAAATACATTTTTTAATGTGTTACTGTGCTGAGATTATGTAGTGGAAATTTTTCCTTTTCCAATATTTTACATTATGTCTTATTGTGGTAGTCACCTAATCTGGTGTCAATTTAAGAATTAAGAATGTAGGGGTGGATATAAAATAATAATAATTTATAAATTATCAAGCATTTATGAGAGAGGAGGGAGCGGGGAGGGAGGGGGAAAAATGAGGAACTGATTCCTGGGACTTAAGTGGAGAGGAAATGTTTTGAGAATGATGAGGTAACGAATGTACAAATGTGCTTGACACAATTGATACATGTATGGATTGTGATGAGTTGTTTGAGCCCCTAATAAAAAGATTTTTTTAAAAAAGAGTGTAGGGGTGGAGTCTAGTTTGTCAATCTGAGGTAGCCAATGAGACTTCTGTGAGAGCATGGCCTTCTCCTGAGAATTCTGGAACTTCCTTCTTAGAGGCAGAAGACGCCTTTCTCTCTCTCTGCTACTCCCAGGGAGACATTGCAGAAGACCTCAGAAGCCAGAGAAGCAACAGAGAGACCCCTGCCAGCGTTGAGATGCTTACAACGCCACTGGGCCCAAAGTACCCACTGGCTTGTGATCGTCCTGCGTCTGGCTTCATTGCGTGTGTTTTGTGAGTCTGAAGAGGACTTTATAGATTGGTATCGGGCATATGGGCTAATAGACTGGGTTGGGATGTTTTCTAAATGTTCAATATCTCTTGTATATAAACCTTTCCCTTATACTGTATACTTATGTGTGTCCATGGATTTGTTTCTCTAGTCTACCCAGACTAACACACTTACTATCTTAATATTGAGATAATAACACATTTTAAAATGAAAGAGTTTTAGCAGAGATCTAAAGTTTATTTAGTTAGTTATTTTTTTCCAAAGAGTGAAAATAAGTAACCAGAATATTCATTTGCCTTTGCTTTAGTATTGTTTGCCTTTGCCAAGCTACCTGGACATTCTTAGTGTTCCAACACGTTTATGGTTATAATGTGGATTCTGAAAAAGAGATATTCCAATGAGGCTAAATTGTTAACTCCTTGGAAGAAGGGTCGGTGACTGAAAACGCAGGCTGACAAATGCTGCTTGTCGACTGAAGCAACTAGGAATTACTTTTCTGGAGTACATGTCAGAGATACCTTTTGCTTGAAGTCAATTAAGAACAAAATGTCTTTTATTCAATGGAATTTTGAAAGAATATCAAAGTTACTCTTTCACTGGTGTTTGAGCTTACGTCAGTGGGCTAAAGAAAAAAACCTCAGATCCATCACACTTTGGTAATTGGGGCTGCAGACTGTCAAGCTCAGAGTGCAGTAGCAGGTTCAGATCCACCTGGTCCTGCTCTCTAATTCTCAACAATATTTGAAGGGGTTCTGAAGCACATCTACTCCTCACTTGCCACTCTTCACATTAATGACAATAGTAAAAAACCAAATCTACTGACTAAGTATTTCACACATTAGCAAGTCTAGCCATGGTGGTGGAAGTGGAAAAAACAGAAGAAGAAGAAAGAGATGCGGGAAGAAGGTGTTAATGATACCCAAAGTGAGGCAATCTGGGCCTGAAGACTCTGCTTTTTTGGGTTCACGCTCCCAGCTCTCGGATGGCTCTCAAGGCTCCAGGTCAGAAGGCAGAGTGCAGAGCAGGTCCTGCTGTGAGAGTGGAACCCTAAAAGTCCCTCTGCCATTGAAGCTTAGATCCCACCCGGGAGGACAGGGAAGCAGGTGCACTGAGGGCTCTTCAATTGCCCCCTTATCAAACTTTGTGTCCTCCAAGCCTTCTTCCTTCCCCACAGTTGAATAATTCATAACTGGACTTGTCACAGTGATAAACACATCAGCAAATCTTCCCTGTTATTATTTCTATGATCATATTTTCTCAATTTAAAAATTCCGGCAAATGGATGTTCTAAATGAAAAAATCCTCCATTGATGCAGAACACATAAAGAACTCGTCTTTGGAAACTAATCTAATCATGTGGGTAAATGAGAAGTGGGTGCACAGGACTTTTTAAATGCTGTAAAAATTTAACTGAAAGAGACTGTATTCACAATATACACTTTACCATGGAATGCTATAAATTTTAGTATTAAATCTTTAAGCTTATGCTCCCAGGAGATTATAATGGTTACCAGAAGGAATGTTATGACTTCATGTTCTACCCAAAGGCAAGGTTCTTTTCCTTTAGGACCCCCAAATCAGTGCTTTTTACTGCCAAAGGAGCCATCAATCCTTTCCCTCTATCCATATTGTGCAGATCCTGACTCCATAGAGTTCAAACACCTGCCAGAAGAGATTCAGAAACATCGTTCTTGGGGTAAGTATTGTTGGGTAGATGTGGGGTTATGGCGCAGTGATCCCATATGATAAGCTTCAAACTGCCCCGTGGTTTCCCTAGGGTGTTCAGTGAAAATATATCTGAAATAAAAATTCAACACCAAACTCTGAACATCGAATAAGATCCACAAAATAAAATAAAACTATTTTTGTAACTGCTGACAATGCTGAAGTCTCCCCAAGCCCTGCAATTCTGCAACAGCTATGCTTAAGGAAATCCCTCTGCTTGCTTGTGCTCTGTGAAGCAGTTTATTGGGAAAAAAACGTTCTTCCCCATATGAATTAGGTAAGGCCTGTGGATGAGCCCCGTATTTATTTATCTATGACGAGGTCAGATACAGTTTCTTCAAATACTTCATTAATGATTAGCCAAAGTGTTTGTTCCCATTGGTCTACCAGAATAAAATATTTGCTAGCCATATTTAGTTAAGTTTCTTGCTCCCCTTGAACCTCTGAACGTTGACTCTGTAAGTCGGATCTGGCTTACAATTTATCCTTAAATTCATACTCCCACCCCCACCCTCCTGCCCCATAATGGGTTACGTTGGGTAAACTATTTCCTGCACCAACTTTTCATCTCACTTCCCCACATGGTTTTTCATTGTCTTTGTTAACTGAAATGGAAGTATTTTATTTTGGTGCTTTGGCACCAATTTACTCATTGCAAGTCAGAGGAAGAAAGGCAAAGGAAGGTGTACCAGCCAGGTGACCACAGCAGTGTAAAGCAGACGTTCTTTGTGGAGTCCTATTTGAAATAAGAATACATAGAGAATAGGTATCTTTAGCTTTGGAATTTACACTCTGGGGAGTCACATATAGTTGCTTTACTTTGGCTCAGGTTCCTGGGTAACCACAGGACACAACTGTTGGCCATTAATAAGCACACAGAATAGTAACATTCTTTACACCTTAGGCCAGTCTCAGAATGTCTTTGTTGGCTAATCAGATAGCAGGGTCCAGCTTTTAATCACTTATAGGTAACTAAGAGAAGAATCTCAGCGTTATCTAATCCTTTGAGGTGATATCTTCATCTACCCTGTCTACTTTTGCGCAATGTAGTGAGTTATAAAAATTACATAGCTACTGCACTAGTTAAAATACTCTCAGGATAACTGCATTTTAGGGTTTTTTGCCCCTGACTTCATTAAGTAGAATAACTTGGGCTACCCTTTCTTATTCTTCTTTATAAAACAAAAAACTGTACTGACTAACCTTGGGGAACATGCAGGTCTTTTTTCAGATCATCATCCTTATTTCCGTGGTCTCCGCGTGCCTTGAAGTAATCCTTTCAAAGTCGACCTTCATTTACATTTGGACTTGTTTTTCATTTATTTAAGCTACATTAGTTGAAAATCATCACTAAGTCTTTAATAACAATGATATATGTACAATAAATGCTATATATGGTTTTGTACATGTTAATAAGCCATGATATTGATTATAGAAGCCCTCCCAAGATAAAATACATAAAATATCAACGGGAAAAAAGAAACAAAACATTTGAAAAATAATGGCAAAGCAAGGAACAGACATACTGTATATATTCAAACATAAGCCGAGTTTTTCAGCACATTTTTAATGCAGTTTTTGTGGTAAAATTAGGTGCCTTGGCTGATATTCAGGTCAGCTTATACTTGAGTATTTACGGTACATACATTTTAAAATTAAAATAAATAAAACATAATGGCTCAGAGAACATGGAAAATTTCAGTTTATATAAATAAATAGGAGAGACTGATATAAACAATACATGACAATATATGGAGCAAAATGACCTTTTGAAGATTATAAGGAATTGGAACTACTAAAAAAAGGAGTTTATAATCATGATTCTGAGGTAATTATAATGGATGGAGAAAAAGAAAGAATTATGTAAAAAAGAAAACCATAAAAACTATAGAATAATTCAGGAAAGCACTACAAGAGCAAGCCAACAACAAAAAAAGTAGGACCCATATAAAAATAATAGAAATCCAAGAAATTAATACTAAGATATTAGAAATTAATAATACTTTGAGAGAGCAAAGCAGTAGAAATGAAGTAATGAAGGGCTCAGCTGGTAAATTTGAAGATAATTCTCTTAATACCAAATTATGAGAATGGTCCACAAAGGAGAACAACAACAAAAATCCAAAGATAGTTTAAGAATTATGTAGGACACCACAAATCCCCACAATATCTTCCAATAATAGTGCTACCTTAAAGTTACCATTTAAAAGCACATGGCTGAATGCTATCTGGCTGGCAGCCGATATGTTGCTATTGCTCTCCCTATTCAGGGGACAGTCACTCCCCCTTACCTGCACCCAGCACTGGTATTAGCCTAATCCTCCAATGAACTCAGGGACCTTGAGGGTTAGGGTATAGTCCACTGTATTGCATATCTGGTTACCTATAATTAGGGGGCCTTGCATGCCCCAGACTATATAAGTTGATGTTAAGAATACATTCTCTCCTGGTTGGACCTGGTTCCTGATGTCATGGCCGGGGTGAGCACCCCAAAACTTTTGTTGTCTCTAAATGTCTTCCCTTCAAGTACACAACCATCCTTTAGAACTCCTCCAGATGTGGGACTGGAACTCATGGGAAACAAAGAACAAGGAACATACTGAAATATACTCAATATGTTCAAAATTCAATGTTGAGAAATATTGAATTGAAAAATATACCCTTGGTGAGAGAAATGTAGTTAATGATCTTATGATAGACTTTTTCAAAAGCAATCATTTCTTTATTATATGATGATAGAATTTTTCAAAACCAAGCATTTCTCTATTATAAGTTTGTTTTATGCTAACTATGCATGTTGGCCTCACTAACTGGAATACACAAGAACCAAACTGACTGCATTTGTGGGAAGACACCATGTAGAAGCGCACTATGGACAGGGGCTAACTGTGAAACAAATCACCATTATTCATATGCAAATTGAGATTGAAGCTGAGGAAAATGAAAATGAGTCCATGAGAGCCCCCAAATAACCGTTAGTACATCCCCCAAGTTTAGAGAAAAACTCAAGAACAGACTTGATGCACTGACCACTAATGATGGAGACCTGTAGTAGAAGGACATCAAAACATCCAACTTGAAGAAAGGAAAAAGGCATCAAAACACAGGAAAGGAAGCCAAGATCAAAGTGAGGGCCAGAGAGTTTATGGAACTTGCTCTTGAACATTGAGGAGCTAAAGCAAATGGAAGAAATGATGAAGTAAAATTGTTGAACACATAATTTCAAAAGGTAGCTCAAGAAAACAAAATAAAGCATTATAATGAAAAGTACAAAGACCTGCAGTTAGAAAATCAAAATGTAAGAACACACTCAACATAGCTCAAGCCAAAAGAACTGAAGAAAAAAAAAATTCAAGCTTGGGGTTGCAATTTTGAGGAATTCCCTGAACAAAATATTGAAAGATGCATTGCTGGAAGCACTTGTCGATGCCAGGAGATTTGGATGATAGCTACCAGGTTTCCCCGAAAATAAGACACTATCTTCTATTTATTTTTCCTCAAGAAGACACTCTATAGCTTATTTTCCGGGGATGTCTTATTTTTAAGAAGGTACAACAACCTACATTTATTCAAATATAGTTAAGTCTTCTTCTTCTGGAACATCGACCCACAGGGCTGAGTTCAAGGGCAGCCACAGCTTTCCTTGTAACCCCTGAGGGCACACAATACCTAAAGCAGAGTGTCCAGCTCCTCACTTCACGGAGGAGACTGACTTTGTCTCTGTCTCCCTCTGTGCCTCAGCTTGCCGCACGCACAGAAGACCCACTGGAACCTGACAGGGGAGCCGACCTTGTTGATGGGGCTGCCCGCACGCACCTCTCTGGTCCCTTCCGAGAAAGCAGCTGTCACGAGGGGGCAGATGAGAAGAGGTGCCCGTCTTCTTGACCGCTCTGTGCCTGTCCATGTAGAGCCACGCCCATCACTGTCTTATTTTCGGGGTATGGCTTATATTGTGCAAGTGCTTAGAAATCCTGTTTTGGCTTATTTTATGGGTATGTCTTATTTTCGGGGAAACACAGTACCTGAACTGGAAGAGATCCTTATTTTTGCCCATGACATCGAAAAGTGATCTAACAGAATGTGGAAATTAAAAAAAAATCATAACATGAATATTATGTTACATAAAATTTTGTAGAAGATCATTTATAAGTGGATGCATTAACAGGAGTTGTCAGAAGTTAAGGCTGGATTCAAAAGAGAAAGTGGCAGAAATGATAACACTACTGTCAGCTGGCCCTTGGCTGAAAGCAGAGAATACCAGAAAGCTGTTTTCTCTTGTGCTGACCATGCAAAGGCTTTGTGGCTCTAAGTAAACTATGGATGATGCTAACAAGACTGTTAATTGTGCCCACACAGTATCTGTGTACAGACAGAGCGAGAGACAGCTGCTATAATAGAACGAGGGCATACTGGATACTTTAAAATCAAGAAAACTGTGTAAGGTTCAATCCTGCTCTATACTTATTCAACCTATATGCTGACCTAATAATCTGAGAAATTGGACTACATGAAGAACAGGACATCAAGATTGGAGGGAAGTTTATTGATAACCTGTGATATGCAGATAAGACTATCTTGCTTGCTAAAAGGAAGAGGCTTGAATCGCTTAATGATAAAAAAGGATTATAGCCTTCTGTATTGATTAAAACTCAATGGTAAATAAAGAGAAGTCTTCGCAAGTGGAGAGCATGAAGTTTCTTTGAGAGTTAAGGTGTTCCTGATCCAAGCCAGGGTGTTTTTAATTATCTCATCTGCATATGAAAGCTGGGCAATGAATAATTCAAATGCACAAATTCTTCTGAAATACTGCAGAATTTATGAATTTTTTTTGAATTTATGAATTTAAATAGTTATGTTGGTGAAGAATATTAAAAGTATCATGGACTTGCAGAAGAACAAATAAATCTGTGTTGAAGGCAGTACAGTTACATGTGCTTTATTAGTGCGGATGGAGGACTTTATCCCCTTTATTTTGGACATGTTCTCAGGAGGAACTATATTCTTGGAGAAAGACATCAGGCTTGGTAATAGAGGGTCATCTGAAAGAAGGAAGACTACCAATGGGATGATTTGACACTGCGACTCAAGCATAACATCAATTGTGAAGATGGCCGAGTGCAGGGCAGTGTTTTGCTCTGTTGCATGTACATCACTACGAATCTAAACCACCCAATTGCACTTAACTATATCAATCACCAACTATCAATAGTATTAATTTAGGAGAATCATGTACACTCTCTACATTATATGCAAACATATAAATAATAATATAAAATAAAATATTATGTAGCAGTGCTCTAAAACCAAACCAAACCCAACTGACTGTCATATAGTTTATTCCATCTCATAGTGATACTATGGATTGGCTCTTTCATTTTCTGAGATGGCAAATCTTTATGAGAACAGGTATCTTGATTACTGACCAAAAGGTTAGCATCTCAACTAATAACACACTCTGAAAACACACTAGGCTGCTTGTAATAAAAAATGAAATTAATGCAAATCAGAATACTGTTATTAATCTATGATTAACATGAGGTAAGCATGCATACCTCGTTTAGTTACAAATTAGACCATATGTTTTTATATGGTTTAGATCATAGTTTATATAGTAAGCACCTAGTTTGCTGCTACCAAATAAACATTTTATCTTGTGCTATTATATATATATGAGGGGGTACCGAAAAATAAAACCAGAATTTTTTTCAAAAGCTATGTATTTAAATTTTTACAAAACAACTTTATCACCTTCATAGTACTCTTTGTATTACACCTAATATGTTTGTCAAATCTGCAATTCCATTCTTAGAAACATTTTTCAAACTTACCTGTTTGGATGGCTGTCAGCACCTCATTAGTTTTTTCTTCACTTCTATGTCCTGCTCAAATTTCTGTCCTTTCATGTCCCTCTTCATTCCTGGAAACAAAAAGAAGTTGCACAGAATGAGGTCAGGTGAGTAAGGTGTGGGGGCAAGAGAGGCATACTGTTTTTTTGCCAAAAACTGACGCTCTGAGGTGGTTGTGTGAGCAGGTGCATTGCAGTGGTGGCAAAACCAGTCCCATCTGCCACAAATCAGGCCTTTTTGTCAAACATAGCTATGCGATCTTTTCAGAATCTTTAAATAGAAAGCTTGATTAACAGTTTGAACTGGTGGAATGAAAAAAAAAGAAAACAAGGTTTGGGTGAAACCACTTTTAGGAAAAAATTCACTGTGACCAGAGAGAACCTTCCCAGACAATGCCACTGGATGCACTAACTTAGAGAGAGTTGCTTGATGCTCACATGGTGGGTAAAATGCATACCAGGAAAGCTTCGCCCAGCAGAGCTTTATCTTTTCTTTTTCTTTTTTTGGGGGGGCAGGGTTGGTATCCCCTCATATAGCAATGATTTATGTCACATAGTGAATATTGTTTCTGGCCCATAAATAAAATGAGGAAAATATTTATCCTACTATCTGGTTTAAAGTTGAAAAAAATATGCTCCCTGGTTTTCACCATACTGATGCAATTTGCACATTAAGCAAACAAGAAACTGAACTCTTGAAAGAAAAACACAGCATCAGAATTGGAGGAAGATTTATTTTAAACTTTTGGTATTCAGATGACGCAACCTTGCCTCCTGAAAGCATAGAGAACTTGAAACACTGGAAAATGCAAATCAAAGATTCCATCAGCAGATAAAATAAGCAACAATTTAATAAATGGAGAAAAGGTGGAGATTTTCAGACTTCATTTGACTTAGATCCATAATCCACACCCATTGGAGCATGAGTCACAAAAAAACAATTGATATATTGCTTAAGGAAAATTTGTTGTAAAAGACCACTACAAAAGCCATTACAAAACAAAGATGTCACTTTCAGAACTAGGATGTCCCTTTGAGGACAACCCCAAGTCTTGGTGTTTTCAGTGGACTCATTTGCAAGTGAAAACTGGACAATGAAAACAGAAGACTGAAGAAGAATTGATCCATTTGAATTATGATATCAGCAAAGAATATTGAATATATCATGAACTCTCAGAAGAATAAAGGCATCTGCATTGGGAGCAGAGCAACAGATGCTCCTTAGATTTGAAGATGTCCAGATTCTACCTCACATATGCCATCAGAGTCCCTGTGGCAGTTACATAAACACTTGTCAACTTGAAAAGGGGTGGAGTCTAGCCTATTAATCAGGTCATAGCCAATGAGGCCTATGTGTGGGCATGACCTTCTCCTGAGGATTCTGGGAACTCCTGTCTTCCTCCCTGGAGGTGGGTCACACACTCTGTCTCTGCTTCATCTCCCTGCAAGACATTCCTGCTGATGAGACACATGGAGCTAAGCTGATGGCAGCCAGAACCTTGGAACTGGAGGAGCCATGTGGAGACCCACACCAGTGCTTAGATGCTTCCACAGCCATTGGATCCACAGGACTTTCTACCCACTGGCTTGTGATCTTCCTGCACTTGGTGTCATTGCATGTGTTGTGTGAGTATGAAGAGGAATTTACAGACTGATATTGGTCATATGTGCTAATATCGGACTTATGGATTTGATCTGGACTGGGCTGGGATGTTTTCTTAATATACAATTACTTTTATATAAAGCTCTTTCTTATACACACGAGTGTCTATGAATTTGTTTCTCTGGTTAATATGAACTAACACAGTGCCCATTGCCTGGAAAAGAAAATCATGCTTAGTAACATAGTCATTGAAAAAGATGAGACCTTCAGGAAGTGGATGTAACAAAGGTTTAAATATAGTAACTATTGTGAGAATAGAAGCCCTGGTGGTGTAGTGGATATGCATTGGGCTGGTAACCATAGGTCAGTAGTTCAAAACCAGTAATGGGAGAAAGATGAGGTTATTTTGCTCCTGTAAAGAGTTACAGTTTCAGAAACTCAGAGGCAGTTCAACTCTGCTATATCAGGTCCCCATGAGTCAGAGTCGACTCGATGCCAGTGACGTTGTGAAATGGCACAGGAAGACCGTTTCATTCTCTTACACAGAGGGCAGTATGTGTCAGAATTGACTCAGTGGTGCGTAACAACAAACATTTATTCATAGGAACAAAAACTGGGAGATTACATTGGAAAATACAAATAATTTGTTAGGGTAAAGCTAATGTAAGCAAAAGATAAAGAAGAAAAAATGTGTTCTGAGGTTCTTTGTGTGTGCGTTTACATTGTTTCTGGGTTAAGTAATCCTTAAGAGTCTGTATTCATACATCTTCTATATTCATTAAATGTAAGTGTAATATTCATTTGAATATATGGTAAAAACATAGGTTCCTTAGGGAAATGCTTGCATGTATTTCTATTACTATGTCTGAGTTGCTGTGTGGGTCCCCCTCTTCCCCTTTTACATACCTAGATTTGTAAAGCCATTGTATACCCAATGAGGCCTGGTCTCTATGTATCTATAAGAAGGGATACTAAATATATTATGGTCCTGTTGTGACATGACAGTGACACATACTTGGCTCACTCTGAACTCTGAGGCATACAGTGAAAGCCTAATATGACCTGGGGTTGGCTAAACACAGCTCTGTCCCCTGGGAAGTATCACTGCATTACATTTAGTCTCCTTCCATACCCATCTTCTTCCTCATACAGAGCCAATGAAAATATCCAAAGGGTCAGTGATTAAGAATTAATTTTATTTATTTTGTTACCCATTAAACATAGGCTGTGAGCTCAAAAGAAACATTCTGCCTTCTCAGGCTTATGGTTTGTTATTAGCTATGAGAAGATATCTATGTATATAGGCCACTGAAAGGCTGCAACCATAAAAAAATTGGGAGATTCAAACAAAAATTAAAAATACCTTCTTTTTCTTTGACTCCCCCAAAGCTAGAAAATGTTAAGAGTCAGGTGTTTTCTTAAGGGAAATAATGTCCCAGGAATGACTATTTGTAATTCTGAATAGCAGAACTTTGCCTCTGAGGATTGTTTATAGTTACCTTGAGCTTTGGCTGAAGTATGTTGCCAGCTGAAATGGAGCTGGGACAGCACGCAGAGCTGGAGGAAGACATTAGCCTGCAGGCATCATTATGCATACTTAAGAATTTAAATTTTTAACAGACCTCTCTTGTGCCACAGACTACCAAGCAGAAAATAAAAAATCTGGTATCGCTAATGCGCTTCAGTTCAGTACTTTTCAAAACGTGGGTACTGAACTAGAGACTGCAAGGGTACTTGTCCCTATTCTGGTGCCTGCTGATATGCATGCCATCAGCTGCACTGAGATGCAAATAGACTCATCTTGAATTTAGGTTTGTAATATAGTTGGTTACCTTTACAAGTAAGAATTTGCAGTTAATTTCCCAGCAACCAAAAAATATAAAGCTCTAAGCTTTACTAAGTAGCAAGCAAAGGAAAGTCCAATAACCTCTAAATAAATAATGCTTAGTCAAAATGTAAAATTCACCTCCAGTGCCATGATTAAGTGCTCATCAGCTAACCAAAGTCTGCCAACACACCAGCTATTCACTGGAAGAAAGGTGTGGCAATTAGCTACCACCAAGATAAAAACCCTCTCACTGCCATTGAGTCGATTCCAATGCATCGAGACCCTACAGGACAGAGTGGAGCTGCCTCTTGGGGCTTTCTAAGGTTGCAGATTTTTATGGGAGCAGAAAGCAACCTCTTCCTCCTGCAGAGCAGCTGATAGAGTCAAACAGCTGACCTTGTGGTTGGCTGCCAATGTGCAACCCACGACTCTAAGAGGGTTCTAGAAAACCATTGAAAATCCTATAGGATAGTGCTAGAGCGTTGCTATGATGGCCATGGCCATAAAATTTTGGCATTCTTCTTGGTTTGAGCCATAGGTATTTAACTTGGTTAAATGGGGGGGAAATGTTAAGATTGTTCAAATAGCGTGGGTGGGAAAATGGCAAACAGAATTGGCTGCAGAACTATTTGAATCCAGTATTTACAAATTTCTGTGAGACTTCAGATAAGTGCCATCTAGTTGAACAGCTTTTTTTTAATATAGGGAAGTATATTAAATACCTCACAAAATTATGTAATAAATATGGATTAAATTGTGTCCCCCCCCCCAAAATATAAATTAGAAATCTTTACCCCTATACCTGTGGATATAGTCCTGTATGGGAATAGGATTTTCTTGTTATATTAATGAGGCCATATCGGTGTAGGGTATGTTTTAAACAAATCATGTTTGCGATACAAAAGAAGCAGATTAGGCACAGAAGCAAGTAAACCAGAAAGGGGGAGGTGAAGGTCTTATAGGAAAGCCAAGAAAAAGCAGAGACAACAATTTTTCCCCTGAGTGAACAGAGAGAACTTTCCTCTAGACTTGGTATCCTGAATTCGGACTTTTAGTCTCTTGAATTTTGAGAAATAAGTTTCTGTTTATAAAAGCCACCTCGTTTTGGTGTTTCCATTAATAGCACCAAGAAGTGAAGACCATAGCCATTCAACAAAGGTTATTTCTCCGTTAGTTCTCTTGCTGAGATGGTAATGCCAAACTTGTTTATTTCTCTGTAATCGTACAATAATATTTGAAATCTCTTATCTTTATTTGTCTGACTTTTGTTTTTAACCAATCAAGAACCAATCATTAAGTGGCCAGATAAGAGGTTGTTAAGCCCACCCACTCCATTTACAGGATTGTCTTCAGAGCAGGGTCATCTCTGGCACGTGTTACCTGACACAAATCGAATGAGAATTTCCATTTTCTTTGTGGCAGTTTGCTGTTTGGTAACTGCCATCCTTTGGACCCCTACTCATGGCAGTTCTCTGCAAAGATCAATGAAATACTCCCATGATTAGTTTTCAGTGTCTGATTTTTAGAAGTACATAGTATGCTAGGCTTTCCTTCTTTGTCTCAGTCTGGAAACCCCCCAAAAAGCCTGTTTAGCATAATGCAGCCCCCACTAAAAGAAGAGGGCTGGTTGCACCCAAGAAAAATTGGTCATGACTCAAAATGGAGTCTTCTTCATGGAAGGCAAAAATTCCACCACTGAGCACCATTGCCTTCTTATGAAAGGCTGTTGATATTATTGAAGGTCAGGGGACAGATCAGGCCTGTCTTACAAGGGTTTCATGATTATAAATTTTTAAGAAAGAAGAATAGCTCATCTTCCTCTTAGATCAATTGGTGGCTTCGAACCACCAACCTTTTGGTTAACTGTTAAGCACTTATCACGGTACCATCAGTTGTTTGAATGTACTTTTTAATATCAGATCCCAAATTCTAGGCAGGTTATAGTTTAAGAAAAAAAAAAACCCATGGGACTTTATTAACTGTAGGTAATAATATTTTAAAATTACACATTCTTACCCACTCATAGAACACAAAAACCCAGACTAGTAGACATTTTATGAACTTTCCAGTTGAAAAACTCATAGTTAGTTAGATTCCTCAGGTTTTTGTGTCCTGGGAAGAGGAAATAGATTTTCTGTTACTTAGGAAAAGATGAAGAGATTAGAGATTGTCAATTGGAATGTGAAATTAAAATGTGGGAGGAGGCGCTAGGAAAAAATACCAATAAAGTAGAAAGTAGTGATGACTGACTATATGACAAGATAGTGATAGATTTTTTCTTTTATTTTTTAAAAAATGAATTAGGTGAAGGTTTGAAAAGATCATCAGTTTTACATTAACCAATTCATACACATTTTTGTTACATCTCATCTATTTAAATCCCCACATTTAACATAATGTATTCCACTTCCTCCCCCCTTTATTTCCATTCCTCTTCCTTTCCAGATTCTTTGGACTTTGTCCTCAAGTGAATGGTGCTCCTTTTACCGAAAAGGTCAGTTATTCTAACACAGGGGTGAGGTAGGTTCCAGATCTGAAGGATGACAAAGGGACACAGTCTTGGGAGCTCCATCAATCTCCAGTTGAGCAGTAAGCTTTGTCTCTTTTATCATTTTAGAGTTTGTTCCACATTTTTACCCCATCCTATAGGCCCTTACCATATACTTTTCAGAACTGTCGGTAGTGGTAGCTGGACACCATCTATTCTTTGGTCTCATGTGCATGGAGACTGATGCTTGATTCATTAGTCCGTGGGACTTCATGTTTGCATTGGTCTTCCCCTTTTCCATCATTATTCTTTCTACTAGATAGGGAAAGACCAAGAATTGTATCTAAGATGGCTGATCATTGCTTTGGAGAACCCAGCTGGTGCTCACCAATGAGAGATGTATTACTGTAGACACAGGTTAAAATTTAACACTGTGTCATTTAAACTCCTTTTGGACCCATTTTAAATGTCTTCTACTTTTCAATATCTTCTGCTTTCTTTTTGATGATGGTTTTACTTTGTTATTTTGTTTGCTTTTTATTTTATGTTTTTCTATATATTAAATTTAAGGTAGGTACATTTATAGAGTCAGTAACTGGATTTATGGTTTCTTGGGAGTATGGCAGGGGTGATTGGGGGGAAATGGGAAGTTACTAACAGGACAAGGAAGAAAACGTTCTGAAATTGTGATGATGATTGTGAATTTTTCTTAGTGTGAGTGAAGTGTTGAATTGTAAATTGCCTGATATATTATTTATATTCCGATAAGACTGTGTTTAAAGAGAGAGATTAGAGTATTGTCTTTGTGAACTATGTTGGGCAAATAGAACTTGTTATCCCCCAATCCTACGGCTCTGATGTCCCACATCCAGCAAATCATTGACTCAAAGATTTCAGTTATATGTAAGTTTCATAACTTTACCCCCTGTATGCTCCACCAAATTCTGGATGTATTTTTCAATTTAAACAAACACCTATCCAAATACACCTGTACAAACATTCCTCGTTTGGATATCTCCCATAGGTATACTCCAAGTCTCCTTCCACACCTCATCAGCCTGCATGCCTACCCAGTTATCTGCACGTAGGTCACCATGATGGCAGGGTTGTGGATGTAACAGTATTTACCTCAGTTGTCTTTAGTTCTTACAAACCTCACAACATCTGGGTCTGCTTCCACCCTCATTTTTTGCTGATATCCCTCTAATTGCATGTTGCTTTCCTCTTCCCCCTGCCTGGCACTTAACTACCTTCTAACCGGTGATCTTTATTTCCAATTCCCTCCTCTCCCTTCCTATACCTGGTAACCATCATAGGTGTTGTTTGGCTTTTGGGTTTTAGTGTGGAAACTTTTTCTAAACTTTTTCTAATAATGATTTCATACAATATTTGTCCTTTTGTGATTAACTAATTTCATTCATAATGTTAGGGATTATGTTCAAGTATAAAAAAGGGTACCTTCTCAGGTTTTATTTAAATCAGAATTACTCAACTCAGCACTACTAACATTTTGAATCAGAAAACGTGTTGTGTGAGAGTCTATCCTATGCATCGGAGGATGTTTATCAGCATCCCTGGCCCGTGTCCACTAGATGATTGTGTTAGGTCAGGTTGACTAGAGAAACAATTCCAGCCACGTTTAGATATGTGTAAGAAAGAGATTTTTATAAAGAAGTAATTATATAGCAGGAAAACATCCCATCCCAGTCCAAACCAAGTCCATAATCCAACACAAGTCCCTAAGCTCCTCTTCATGCAGCCACATGCAATGATGCAGAATGTAGGAAGATCACAGGATGGTGTGTGCAAAGTTGTGTGGATCCGAGGTCAGTGGAAAACACAGCAGGGCTACAGTAGCTCGCAGGGTGTCTGTAGACATTGTAAAGTGTGTCCTGGACAGAATTGCCCCCAATGAAAACCACTGGGTTAGTTCCATGAGAAACCAGTCATCATGGTGATGCTGAAGTCTCATTGGAATTGCTATGTTGGATATTACCCAGCAGAATAAACCTTTGCCTCCCCGCCCCCAACTCCTTCCCTCCTTTCCCTTTCTCATCAATAACAAAATTGCATACTGGAGTAAATACAGTTCTTGCTGCTAACTGAAATCTTAGCAGTTCAAATCCACCAACCACTTCTCAGGAGAAAGATGGGGCCTTCTGTTTGAATAAAGATTACAGCCTTGGGAACTCTGTGGGGCAGATCTACTCTGTCCTGGCAGGGTAGCCTGCATCAGAATCTACTTGAAGGAGGTTGTTTTGTGTGTTTTGGAGTGACAGTGGTTTTGCATGGTTAGTAAGCCCTGGTGAAAAAATCAGAAGAACCACTAATTATGCTTTTGAAAATTCACCATCAGTTAAAAGTTTGGAATATATATCACTCTCAAGGAAAATGTTCACATTTTACAGAAATTTAAACTTTTTTTTTCCTTAAAACTTTTTAGCAAGGTTTGAGATGGATAAAGATATAATTTGCTCACAAACCTTAGTATTATTTCAATTATATTTGACATGCGGTCTGTACTCTAAGAATATAAAAATAAAACATTTCTCTCTAGGCCACTTATAAATATTCTTAAAACAATAAACTCTACGTAATTGCTATTGAATTTTGGCATGCATACATATTCTTAAAAATGACAACAACTCTTTTAAATGTTTTCCCTGGTACCTACTTTAGCAGAATCTAAAGGTCATCAAATTTTTTTAACACAACTCACATGAATCTTCTTAATTGCTTTGGCTTATTATAGAAATATGAGATAAGCAATTTTCATTTGTTTCAAAGACTTTGTTGCCTTTCTTTTTTAATTCTTATTCACAGTGATGCCATGTTTTGCAACGTAGAACTGCTCTATGAGATTTTCTTGGCTGTATTTTTACAGCAGCAATTGTCAGGTCTTCTACAAAGACTGGGCTTTAATTGGGTTTGAACAGCCAACCTTTAGGTTAGTGATGGCATGTTATGTGCTGATAGCAAGTTTCTGATGCATAGGAACCCTGTATAGTATAATTACCCAACAGGCTTCCATAAGCTAGGATCCTCACGGGAGCAGAGCACTGGATGTTTTCTTACAGAAAGCAACTGGTAGTCAGTGCTTAAACGCTTCAATACCACCAATCCAACTCTAACTGCTTGCACCACACAGGGACCTACAAGATAATAGATTGGTACATATTTTCATATATTCTTAGACAATTAAAAGGAATATCATCATACTTCCATAGGACTTGGAAATATAAAGAATGTGAAAACATAGTCTGTTTCTTCCAAATATTTTATAACCTAGGAGATTTATTGAGATTATATGATGTATTACCTTTTAAAAAATATATACCCCTTTCTGAATTTATGAATTTCTTTATGTCATAAAGACGATCCTTAAAAGCAATTTTAATATTCTGCGTTCTTTCATTTGTTAAATTATTTTCTCACTGTTATACATATGGGTTACTTCCACTCTTTGCTGTTATCGGTGACACATATACTAATGCCACATATTAATGTGATCATTTCATACAAATTTTTCTGTTTAAGCTTTTCTTGAACCATACAATTTGGCCAAAGAAAATATCTAAAATACTGTCAACATTTGTATTTTCAAATGTTTGATATAGATAGATAGATAGATAGATGATAAATAGATAGATAGATAGATAGATAGATAGATAGATAGATAGATAGATATAGCTATATATGGTAATAATCAAAGGTTACCAAATTGTTCTTTTAAAATTGTATACAAATGTGTTCAATACCATTAGGAACAAGAGCTCCCAACATAACATGGTGCAAAAAACCCATAATGAGTCATGCTACTTATAGAATTACATATATAATTATAACAATAGTTATTGAGGGGGCTTCTGATGAAATGGCATGGTAGCCACATAAGATCTCCGGCAACACAAAGGAGAAGGGGAATCCAATTCTACATCTGCCAAGGGATGATTCCTATTAGGCAGAGGTCAGAGATGCCTCTACTCTACAGCTTCCTTTTCCTTTTCAGACACCAACCATTCCTCCCACAATATGACTTCTAGGGTTGACAATGCATTTCAATGGTTACACAGAACTTATAGACAATACTCATGATTATGGAGTTATTAGGGAGGCTATCCAGTTAAAAATAGTTCAGGATATATTTTGTCCCCCATGCCTCTTCTCCGCCATAATAGCCAGCATGTCTCTCTGGCTCTTGGCATCTCAACCATGTGGTCCTTCTGCTTATTCATGGATGGGAAGTCCAACACTCTGCTTCATGATCTCAGACCTTCTTCTCTCTCTGCATCATAGTCTCAGTGCTGTAGTTTCTGGTTTCTCTGCTGATTTTGCCACTTCAGAGAGTGATGTGAAGAGCTTCACTGTCTATTTTTTTTGATGGTCACATCTTATACTTCTGAGATGGCTTTCATGTCAATTCTACCTTATCAATCTGGCTAGACCAGAGGAGGTACACTGGTACAGATAGGAATTTTAAACACAGGGAATCCAGGACAGATGATCCCTTCAAGACCAGTGTGTGAGTGGCGATACTGGGAGGGTGGAGGGTGGGTTGGTTGGAAAGGGGGAACCAATTATAAGGATCTACATATAACCTCCGCCCTGGGGGACAGACAACAGAAAAGTGGGTGAAGGGAGACGTCGTACAAGGCAAGATATGACAAAATAATAATTTATAAGTTATCAAGGGTTCATGAGGGAGAGGGCAGCAGGGAGGTAGGAGTAAAAATGAGGAGCTGATGCCAGGGGCTTAGGTGGAGAGCAAATGTTTTGAGAATGATGATGGCAATGAATGTACAAATGTGCTTTACACAATTGATGTATGTATGGATTGTGATAACAGTAGTATGAGCCCCTAATAAAACAATAAAAAAGCTGACAAATCATTTCTTTTAGTGCTTCACACATCCTATTTGCATAGTTCTACCAATCATGTGGTGGGAGTTACATAGGCATGGATGCAAGAGCCACATTAAGCAATTTCACTTTATCACAGCTTCAAATATTCATGGAAAAAGAAAAACACAATAGATGCTTTTTCACAAACATTTTAAGTCACCTGTGTATATCTGTTTTGTTCACAAAAATGGATCTGTTCAATAGAGGAATTTAAATAGCAAATAGCGTCAGGGTTTTCAAAATATTTTTAAGATTTCCAATACTTACAACTCTGCTTATAAAATAATATAATTTCAAATGCTTTTATCCTAGGCGATCTTTATGTCTTCCTGCAAGTCAGATCTTAATAATTGACGCTCTTACTCTGGACTAGACATCTTGGTGATGTAGTGGACTACATGCTGAACTGCTAACCTGAAGGTCAGTAGTTCAAGTCAACCAGTGCTCTGTGGGAGAAAGATGAGGTTATCTGCGCATCTGCTGCTGGAAAGATTTACAGTTTCACACACCAACAGGGCAGTTCTACCAGGCCAGTATTTTGAAAATACCAGTATTTTCAAAACTGTATGCTTAATGTGCTAGTAACTCCATATGTAGAGAATACATATCTAATCAAGAAATAAAAGCTTATATTTTTGCTTTAATATATATATATATTTTTTTTCTTATCCCCACTTTTATAATTCTTAGCATATGCTTGACCTTTTGATCTCTTTTGATAGAGTGTTCATTACAGATAGCCATGGCATGGGCCTAACTCACCATAACCCTGCGTGGGAGGGGTGGAACTGCGCCACAGGGTTTTCGCGTTTGTAACCTTCAAGAAGCAGATCTCAACGCTTGCCATTCCTCTTGACACACTTGAGCAAACAACCTTTGTGGCATGTAGTCAAGAACCTAACCATGTAAACCACTTCATATATTGAGATGAGTGTAAAATTAGTATAAGGAATTTACATGTACTTTTCCTTGTTTCATCAATCATCTATAGTACATCTCATTTGTTTTACTATTCCATGTTTTTGTAATGTATATTTTTATAGGTATACACAGTTTTTTTTCTGAACTATTTGAGATTTAGAGATATGAGATCACTTTATTTCAAACATATTAGTGGCTATTTCTTAAAAATGATAATTTGTGAGGACCTAATGTCGGGGGTTTAGATGGAGAGAAAATGTTTTGAGAAATGATGTACAAATGCGCTTTACACAATTGTTGTGTGTATGGATTGGGATAACAGTTGTATGAGCCCCTAATAAAATGTTAAAAAAAAAAAGATAATTTGAAGTTGAGTAATCTATTAACATAACATGCATACATGCCTATTAAGTTGAGTAATCTATTAACATAGCACGCTACATGAAAATAAAGTGCTACATGCCTGATTGACACCCCCTGAGGTAGTTAGTCTATTGTGCCAACCTGGCACAATAAACACACGTGGGGTTAATTGAAGGGCGGAGCGATAAATGGCTCAGTGAGCCTCGCCTTTTTAGTTCTTGGGTCTCTTGCTTTCTGATGGTTGGAGCAGGGTACAGCTGCCTTAGCCAATTCCCTGCTTTAGTTGGCAAGGCTCACTTCCTGCAAGACATCCCTGAGGAGAAGCCACATAGACCTACCCCGATGCAGCCCTGGATGCTGGAGTGGCCGTGTGGAGACCCCTGCCAGCGCTGAGATGCTTACACATTCACTGACTCAGCTTTCCTCCTGCAGTCGGCATCATTGCATCTGTGTTGTGAGACAGAGGAGGACTATGTGGACTGGTGTTGGACATGTTGCTTAATGGGTTAATGTTGGACTTGTGGGCTTGGGCAGCACTGAGTTGGGATGTTTTCTTGATGAGCACTTAAACTTTATATAAAACTCTCTTATACATAAGTTTCTGTGGATTTGTTTCTCTAAAGTACCCAGACTAACACACCCCCAGACATGTATTATCATCTCGCAGTTTCTGTGGTGCTATAATCTGAACCTGCTTAATTGAGTCCTTCTGTGTCAAGGTTTTATACAAGGCTGTGATCAAATTGTCAGCTTTGGCCAAGGTCACACCTAATGGCTCAGATGAAAAAGTACTTGTTTCATAGCTTGGTCAGAGGATTGTTGGCAAGAGTAGTTCACTGAGAGTCTCAGTTCTTCAATGACTGTTCGCTCCCTCATTTCCTTGCCACATGGGTTTTTCCATACAATAACTAACAACGTAACAACTGGTTAACATGTTGAGCAATAAAAAGAATGAGGAGAAACAAGATTGAGGACAAATTTTTGCAGCCTAGTTTAAAAGGAACAGCTTATAACTTTTACCATATTCGAGTCTCAGATCAAGTTACTAGGTTCAGGCCATTCTTGGGAGGTTGAGACTGTTCCAGGGCATGATACCGGGAGGTTAAAGCATTAGGAGACATATCCAAAAACTACCCTAGATAAGATTTATTTAATTCAAACTACCTAGCTCTAGAAAGTTTTCAATAAATGTTAAAATAATTCTATTTTGACTGTCATAATATATTCTCTCAGATTAGTTGGTTATATGTATCATGGTCCAAAATAAAAAAACAAGAAGTAATATTACCTTCAAATATTTGTAATAGAAATACATTTATATTAATGAGTTCTCCTGGAATATTAAATTTCCTTAGGATAAATTTCCTGGTAAATGTTCTGAGGTAATCAAGTAGGATTTCCCTTTTGGACATGATTCCTTATATTGTGTATTATAATAACTCTGGACTCTATGCTGTGGATGGAGTTCTTTGTTACATGATTAAGGCAATGGTGATTCCTGACCTTCATAGACTATGGGAACCAAATCACACCCTCTGTTTCCTTGGGGACATCTTTAAGATCATACTACCTGAGGATATGACTTAAGGCACCACCCTTCATTTTCCTTGGTGGTATGTTCAAGTAAAAGATAAATCACACCTCCATTAAAGGTATTACTCCTTCTATAAGAGCCATTTGATACACAGAGGAATCCCAAGACCATTAGGAAGAGCATGTCCAAGATCTTTGTCTGGAGTGGTGGAGGCTACCAAGATCAGAGACTGGCATAGAGGAGCAGTGCTGAGATGATGGAGTACCTTTGTCTCATCTGGCACAAGACTATGGAACTGGGACCAAATGACACACTGGCTGATCCATGAAGGCAAAAGCCAAAGAATCATGGACTGAGAGACTGAGGACCTGAAAGAGACCTGGCTGCTAGCTGAGGAGCAGTGTTGCTGGGGACCAATGACTTACTGTTTGCTGATCCTGACCTGTGGGGACCTATGAAGTCTCCTAATAAACCTCTTTAATTGGAGTACTGTCTGTGTATTCTGCGTGGCCATTGCAATGGATTGTTGAACCCAGCATAGAAGTATTGTTGGGGGGTGTTGGGGGAAGAACAGTTGGTATTAAATAGATAATGACAAAGAGTAAAGGCTTGTCTGATCCTGACTTCATGGGCTGTAAGGAAACCAGAGGCAGTGAGAAATGGCTCCCATACCATTTATTGCATGTTCCTAGAGGAATTGAAATACAAATCAATAGTTTCTTTTTCCCAGATAGGAAGCAGAGAACATTTATAATTTGTGAAAAAAAAAATCGACAGATTTCTTTAAGTTGTATTGCCCTGAGGGTTCTTGTGTAAATATGTAAAGGAGGTTTTAAGCTACTAAATTATGTGGATTCCCGATTGTCTCCTTACATCATCTCCAATTTAGCCTGATCTGTTTAAAGAAGAGTCTGCTGTCCTGTGAGGAGGGAGCACGTACAGGGAGCGGAAACCACCGTTTGCATTAGCAGTTCTCTCACTGGCCAGGCCACCACCAGAGATTGGGCAGAAAGGCCTGTAGCAGTGTTAGCTGCTTGAAAATAGCGAGGGTTTATTTGTATTGAGCTGTAATTATTTTATGAATCCCATTTGATATTTTACTTTATATGATCTATTGAACACTTGTTATGGGCTGTATGAATTGGCAAAAGTGAAGACAAAACTGGATAAAATAATACCTTTGTCCTTAAATTGCTTAGAAGTTAGAGAGGGTAATAAGGAATGCATACAAATCGCTGTGATATAAGATAAAATATGTGCACAATTATTTCCAATACAGAAGGTGTGGAGATAAAGAATGACACCATAAGCCCGGCATATTAGATCCTTCAGTATTGAACCAATGTTGAATTCCTGGATTGAATCTCTTCTCATTAATTCTTTGCACTCTCTTCTCCAACTATGTTAAAATTTGTGTACTCTTAAGTTTCAGTAATCTCATGCTTTTACTTCACATCTGGCTGATTGTTGAATATTAGAATGAAAAAAATTGAGTTATTTTTAATCTGGATCATGGTAGCTAGCATGTCACAAGTGATCACATTTAATATAGACTTTGCTATTTTTTATCTATAAAAATACTGAACTTCTGAAATAATTATAACCAGGAGTTAGCACCTAGTATAAGGTAAAAAAGAACAACCCTAACCCTAACCCTAACAGCCCTAACCCTATCCCTAACCCAACCCCTAACTCTAACAGCCCTAACCCTAAACCTAAGTCTAACCCTAATCCAAACCATAAACTAAAAGAAAAAAAAAGTTAATTTTTTTCTATCTACTGTACTACTTGGTACTTAAAGTATAATTCTGTTCTAATGGAAATAGTCTATTCCCTAAATTGTCAATATTCTAAGAGCAGAAAACATAGATTTTCCATAAATTTTCTCTGAATCAAACACTCCTAGCAAGAGACCAGTTTTGCAACTTTTATTGTAATAGAAATATCTGAGGCCTTTTCTAGATACAAATGTTAAGGTTAAAGGTATGACGGCTTTACTATAGTTAAAAGCATTCGGGAATTTATGACTCAGTAATGAAAACTTGATCTGGCATAACCACCAGCATTTGAGCTCCCAGACGAAGAAGGATTTGTTTTTCCAATAACTGACTAAACCTGGCTTGATCATAACTTGTAGGAATGCAACACCCCCAAAAAGACCCTAGCATTTTAGAGAACTTTGCTTACATGACACTAAGCCCCAAATGACCCTACGTTCTAAATAAAAGTTTCATAGGCAATTTGTATAAGTGGCTTGTTTTTAAAGAAAATAAATTGTATGACAGGCTTATTATATATATTACAAACTAGCCTGCTGAACGTTTTGCTCAACATTTTAAAATCTTTAATTAAGACCATAAAGCTTACATAACAAAATCTAGCAGAAATCTATGAAATCTAAACACTTTTCTAAAAAAAAAAAGATGGTGCCACATAAATGTCTATTCTGAAGATTTCAGGGTGATTATACTGTGTTGAAAGACGTGATATTCACTTTGTCTTATTGTTATACTTACATAACTGTTCTTAGTTCAAATGAACTTTGAAGGCATGTTTGTCAGTTTGCATCCTGTGGCACTGAGCAAGAGAGATCTGTTTAATATAAGGTGTCAATAAAGCTAGAGGCACGATGTGTAAAAATAATCAACACTAATTCCCCAGGACTGCACATTTCTCATGGTGTTAGTTAATATATTCTATATTCTTTACCCACGGGCTTCCAAAATCCTGTAGAATGGACACATTATATATGTTTATATCTCTTTTTCCAAGAGAAGAAATATGAAGCTAGAGATTTATATGGCTCTCTGAAATGCTTCAAAAATTAGAAGAATAGCAAATAGCCTATGGCACTGTTCCCTATAATTCATATGAGGTAATATTAGACATAAACGGGCATTTTCTTTGAAATCATTGATATTAATACCATGCTCTCAGCTGCAAGGTTTCTCTTCTGAAGATGACACCTCGCCCTCCCCCGCCCCCACCCCCTGCCCTTTGGGGTCACAGCATTTCAACTGCTTGTATTTTTATACATTTCCAAAGAAGATAATTCAAAAGATCTAGGAGGTTTGTATGCATGTGAAATGAAAGATCTGAGGAGATAAAGCAAGGGTTTGAATATCGCAGCCAAGTTTCTATAGCTATACTGTTGGAAGAATACAATGCCATCGCAATTCGCACAAGAATAACGGTGTCCCTTCATTCCACAGAATCGGAATGAACCCAAAACAGTAGTCCACGATCATCCTGCTGCTCCTTTATTTGGCAGGTGTTCGCCTTAGTTAAAGTCAAGGTGGAAGTGGTCTTATTGGTGTCACAAGGCACTACAGGACGTCCTAGAGGGTGCGAACAGTTCGTGTGCTTGGTTGCTGTAGGTTGAAGTCCACACAAAGGAACTTCAAAAGAAAGACTCGGTGATTTAATTTTGAAAACGAAACCACTGAAAACTCAGTGGAGTTCAGTGTCCTCTGAGGGAACACAGGGGGTTCCTCTGAGTCTCTCACCAGCAACTGGGGTTAGGGGTCATTCCTGGAAGGAGAGCCGCAAACGGTTTCCACAATCATTGAGCTATAGAATGGAGCCAGACAGATGTTTCTTGTGGGGCTGCACGAGAATCGATTGCTCTCTCTTGAGTGGAGGCATCTGCCGTCTGAAGAGAAGATTTAGAAGTAGGAGGGAATGGGAGTTTTGTGTAAACATCCGTGGGGCTGGATAAACAGAGGTACTGGTGATTTATGTCTCGATAAAACACCATGCCTTTGATATTTTCCTAAGACACCTCTAGCACGTCACTGCCGTGGCTCTGTGGTGGCAGTGCAACGCTGGCTAAGTGTGGCTTGGACTTAGCTTGTGGTTCCTGAGTTTTATTAATATCTTTAATCACCCATGAATATTTATAAATTGCTGGGATGAGAATGTGCAGAAAGTTGCTCTCCAGGCACCGGCTTCATCTCTTCACTGTGTCCTTTTCCTTTCCTCACAGCTGCTCGCATATTTCCTAGAAGCTGTGTGCGAGATTTAAAAAAATCATTTCTGCATGTCACAGAAGCCGTCCTTTGGTTCTACAGGGAGTTGAGTTCAATGCGGTCAGCACATGGTCACTGTAGTGTGGGAATGAGATTCAGTCCCAGACAAGGAGAAAAGGATGCCGGGGAAAGAGCAATTGCTCTGCTGCACAGTCGAGGTAACTTGCTTGCCCTTTGCATGTTCGGTTTAGTGCTTGCACATTTGCAAATTTTGTTTTCTTCGATGACCTGCAAAATAAAAGTCTTCCTTTACCTGTATACTTCGGTCTGCGATTAAATTCATCTTGATTATTTTGAATGGACATTTATAGTGATGTAGGCCGTTCCTTCTGAGTGAGGGGTTGATTGTTTCACATCTGGAATATTTCAAGTTTATCCTTCTTGGAATCAGTGTTGTGACTGTTTTTCCCTGTGGGTCAGCTCAAGAGTCTTCTGTCGACATGATATTCTCTTCTAACTTCATGGGTTTATGCAGCTTTTAACTCCATAGACATATGTTTTTATACTTAAGAACTTTTTGTGTTCTTCCTCATTTTATATACATCATTCATTCTGCTCTTTTCCCACTCTCTCAATGGTACACCCTCCTTCAGATGTCATCCGGTTGTCTCCTCTTGGGAAATGGAAGCAGAGAAGGAAGCAACTGTCACAGCTGGAAGTCTCTTCTCTCCTCCACTGTCCAAATGAAAGCTGTGTGTAAGAAGATCATTTTATTTATTTGGTTTGGATTTCTCATAAGTTAATTCTTAAGGTAAATTAATTATAATTATAGGGCTATCTGAAGATCAAATAAGACAATATATGGCAATATATATGTTTTAACTTTAAAGCTCAATAAAAGGTAAGAGATTATTGTGTACTGATAAAATCTTCCATTTTCTTGTTTACTGGCCTACATATTCAATAAATACTGTTCTCCTTCATTAAAAAAAAAAGAATTGTTTTCAGCAGGTGAGATAGCTGATATTCTAATACTTTGACCTATAAAAATGACAGTTGCATGTAATTTATCCTAATAGTTAAATATTTATCAGACTGATGCACTCACTTGGCTGAAACCTCACACCATACTAGTAGATAAATTATAATATAAAACTTTTATTTCTTTCTCAGTTTGTTAAGATCCTAGTTTCTGAAAGGGCTCTGGTAGCACAGTGGGTTAAGTACCAGGCTGCTAACCAACAGATTGGTAGTTCAAAACTACCAGCTCCTTCATAGGAGAAAGATGAAGCTGTCTTGTCTGTCCTGTGAGGTTGCTAAGAATCAAAATCAACTCCGTAACAGAGAGTGGATCAGGTTTCATTAGGGTCTCAAGAGCCATTTTATCTGCTGGTTTGTCATTGTCACCTTTTTCACTTTGGAGGTAATTTTTCCCAAACATCTGGCAATTATTTATGAAGGAGCTAAAACAATTCACAGAAAAAATTGCATGATCTTTAATCCTATTTTCCCACAAACTCTTTGAAGCCCCTTGGGTTATTTGTTCTCATTCAAGTATGGTACAATAAAGAAACAGAGTGGAATCTATGTTACTATTAGTAAGGGATTAATTAGGAGCTTTGGTTTGGGGGTAATTTGGTGGGAAGCTGATTATTATTCTGGAGACTTCCAAAATATTAGAATATGTTATCTTTAGTCTGGACTATTTGATTACTCTTTTAAAAAAGAAGTCTCCTCTCTTTTATGGAAGATACATAATTGGTTGTTGGTGGGGAGGTAGGTAACAGTTGAGGTGGGGTAATGGAGGTCAACTCTTCAATATACTTCTGTTAATGAATCCTATTTCCAGATCCTTGTTATCAATTTTCCTCTGCAGCTAATCTCCCTGAATCCCAGTAACCTCATCTCTGCTTATCTTCCTTGGCCCCACTGGGTGGCGTTACAAACTGTGACTTCCATTCCCCTGCTGCCCTAGTCATTCAGTCACGCTTCATCCTGTGCTGTTGACCCTCTGCTTTGTATAATGCATAGGTTATAATAATAGTGACTTCTTTGGAGTAAGGGGAGATAACAATATTCAGCCAAATCTCTTTAATATGAAGATTATTTTTCTTCTTTCTTATTGGTAAAGGTAGAAGAGCAACGTTTGAGAAAAGGGCTTTAAATTTTCCACAACTGAGCCTTTTGGGACAGTTTGAACATTTTATCCATCAAGTTATGCAGTTCTGTGGTCTTCTCAAAGTGATGATGGGAGAATAGTCAATCATTTACCCTCTGCTTCGTTTTAAAGATAATATTAGAGCTTTGTGTAGCATTCCTATTCAATAAGTAATGATTAAACTTTTATGTAATGTTTGTTTTGAAGAAATAGTTGAACTATTTTAGGATTTCTTATTTAGATATCCCTAAATCTTTATTTGAGACTAAACTGATTATTTTTCTCTATATAAATCTGTGATTAATAAAAAATACCTTATTGGAGAATTTGAATTTTTGTTGGTTTTCATGCGGATTTGGATAAGAGACCATGTCCTAATATTTGGCATATTGTTCCTACTTAATATCTACTTGATAGCATGGAGGGAATGAATGGTTTCTTAGAGAGGGGTAAAAGGAGAAAAACAAGCTGGCAAATATTGCTCTTGTCCTTTTACAAAGGAATAAATTGAGGTGTTTTTTTTTTTTTCAAACCTGCCCAAATTTAAACTAACTAGAACTCAAGTTGTTAAAGTTTTATTGGCATATGCTTTACATATCATACAATTTAGTTGTTCAGTCATATTAAGTTTTGTGCAAGCATCACCACAATCAATTTCAGAACATTTGCTTCTCACATTCATTGTTGGTAGTTCCCTGGTTTCCCTTGTCCTCACCTGCCATGGCCCTAAACAATTATCAGTCCAGTTGCTGTCTCTATAAATCTATCTACCCTCAATTTCATATACAGAATATCATACAAAACAGACAAGGAGCAAACAAAACCCAACAACAATGACTACACAAAACAGAGAAAAACTTCAATCAAAAAGAAAGCAGACTGTATAACCCCATTCAAGGAGAACAAACATCAGAATTTTAGGTGAATGGATTCATTGGATGGTGTAAATTATGCCCCCCCCCAATCATAAGATAATTCAGGGGGTATTAGTTTTGAGGCGGGAGAGGATAAAAGGGAGCTGAAGCCAAGGAGTTCAAGTAAAAAGAAAATGGATTGTACATGATGATGGCAACAATTGTATAACTATACCTGGTCTAATGGAACTGTAAATTATAATAATATCTGTAAGAGCTCCCAATAAAGTGTTAAAGAAAGAAAGAAAGCAGGAAACATTAAAAACTGAAACAACTTTAGAAGGGGTCAAAAGGGAAATAAAATTATAAGTTATTATATTTTAACCTAATTACATCTGCCATAATAGAGTTTATAATACTCCCTGTCTGATAAGGAAGCTACAGAACTCACAATTTTTATTTTATAATTGAGAATTCTTTCTTTTATACCATGTGGCATTCCATCTTTCTGTATGGATGTCTTTTCTAAAGCTGATTAATTATGAATGTCAGCTCTCAGATGCTAAGCACACATTTATTTCTTTTATGCTTTGTTTCCATATGGTGAGCAAATAATTTTTAGAACATTCTGTTTGACTGTGATCACCAGGTGGATAGGCAAATTTAGTTTTCTACTAATCCTTCTTACTTTAAAGCATTATGATAGAGTGAGGTTTCTTCGTATAGCTCATCTATGAGAGTCTCTAGAACTCCCCCCAAATGATTGGGTGGGACGATGAACATAGAGAATGTGTAGCACTAACTGAGGGGATTGGTCAGTTTTTGTTGTCACCCCATCCACTCCCCCTCTCTTGGCAATAAGGATGAGCCATCTTTGAAGCTATAACAAGCGAAAAACCCTTAGAATTTTGGGGGAGCACATTCAAGATCTCTGCCTAAAGTGACAGAGGCCGCCTAGGCCAGATGCATTGTAAATTGGCATGGAGATGCCGAGAGCAGTGCAGAGACTGTGGAGTATTTACCTGACCCAAGACTGTGAACATTTGAGACAGAGAAACATGCAGCTGACCTCCTGGCTCATAGAGGCAGGCCACGGGACCATGTGGCTGAGAGACATAAGATCAAAGAGAGATGTTGTTACTTGCTGAGGAGACCAATCAGTGTATCCTTACTGTTTGCTGATCCTGACTTTTTGTAATTTATTAACTTCTGTAATAAACCAAACTAAACTCAATTCCATCAAGTTTATTCCTTCTCATAGCAGTGCTATAGGGCAGGGTAGAATTACCCCCGTGGTTTCCAAGACTGTAACTCTTAATAGGAATAGAAAGTCTCATATTTATCCACAGAGCTACTAGTGATTTTGAATTACTGATCTTGAGGTTAGCAGCTCAACTTGTAACCACTGCAGCACCACAGCAACTAACTTCCCTAATTAAGCCTCTTAGTTGTGAATATTGCCTATAAATTCTTTGTGGGCATTGCAACAGATTCTCAAACCCAGCACAGATGCAGAGTGGCATGGGAGGAATTAACGGTGTCAAAATAGGTAAGGAAGGATGGAGTGTTGAGGCATGTCTGACTTTTGCCTATGGGTAACAGAGGAACTAGAAGAGGTCAGATATATCCACCTACGTGTTGCTTTTCAAAGACATGCTCTCCTTTGTAAAGGGACTTTCCTCAGTCATCTCACAGAGCCTTCTAGCTGTCCAACATTGTAAATTTAGGCATTGCATTCAGATCAAGGAGCTACGAAACACAACATGTTCCTAATTTTCAATTCTCACTTTCCCCTTCTATCAAAATTTCTTCACCACCCAATGCATAGGTTCTCAGACAAGGTTAGAGAAAACAATGCAGTATTTTGGAGACTGAATACCTTTGAGGCCATATGAACTGTTGTCATTGTTAGGTATCATGGAGTTGGTTCCAATCCATAATAACCTAGGAACAACAGAACAAAAAACCACACCGTCCCACACCATCCTCACAATCGTTCATTCCCATGCCCAAGCTCATTGTTGCAGACTCAGTCGGTCCATCTTGTGGAAGGTCTTCCTCTTTTTCATAGCTCCTCCATGTTACCAAGCATGTTGTGCTTCTCCAGGGATTAGTCTCTCCTGACAATATGTTCAAAGCATGTAAAATTAAACTTTGCCATCCTTGCCTCTAAGGAGCCCTCTGGCCATACTTTCTCCAGTCCAGATTTGTTTGTCCTTTTAGCAGTCCATGGTATTTTGAATATTCTTTTTTTCAGAATCACAATTCAAATACATCAATTCTTTTTCCGTCTTCCTTATTCAAAGTCCAACTTTGACGTGCATAGGAGGCAATGGAAAATACCATGGCTTATGTCAGACACATCTTATTCCTCAACACTCCAAAGAGGTCTTGTGTAGCAGATTTATCCAATGCAACACATCTTTTGATCTCTTGGCAGTTGCTTCCATGAATACTGATGGTGGAGCCAAGTAAGGCAAAATCTTTGACAATTTCAATCCTTTCTCCTTCTAGCATGGTGTTACCTATTGGTCCATTTGTAAAGATTTTGGTCTACTTTACATCGAGTGGAAAGTTTGAAGACTGCAAATTTTTATCTTCATCAATAAGTGCCTCAAGTCCTTCTCACCTTCAGTAGGAAAGGTTCTATCATCAGCATCTCTCAGGTTGTTAAAAAGCCTTCCTATCATCAGATGAGCCAGAACTTTTCAAAGTATGTCGAGGGAGGGCACATGAAGGACCTTGATGGTAACAAATATCTAATGGTAAAACAAAATGTTGTTTATTTATTATAGTGTGTTTTTAAAAAAATCCAGGGCCATTTTTATATTTTAATAATTTTGAAGTCATGATGTACTTACTGCATTTAATGTCATATGGTCTCTTTTGTCCCTCTGAAAAAAGCTAACACATCAGTGGTGAAATTTACAATGTTCTAGTTTCTCAGAATCAAGAGCATTCAGGTGACAATCAGTAACTGTTACATAATGTTCTGCTATAAGAGAGTTATCTTTCTTCTTACAGGCCAAATTAGATCTAGTGGAAGCTCCTGTGAAAAATTCTACTGAGGAATTTACTGGTTGCTTGACATAGTTTGTAGCAGAATATCGAAAGCTTAATTGACCTAAGAAAATGTGGAAAGACTTTTATTTCAACCCATTTGGTTATTGTCTCATTCCTTTTGCTATGACTGTGCAGTGTGAGTATTCCACTGTTATTAGGGGACTGCTGCCTCCAGGCACTGTGGAAGAATGTGCCCCACAGAACTTCTTTGTGATGGTCATTTGGGCAACCCATAGCTAACCCGGGAAATTGCAATTGACTAGGGCCTAGACCACTAGACCCTTAATATCCACTCCCTTTATCTAGCATATTCCCCTTGGCCCCTGTATCACATTCTCATTACCAGTTTCATCTCCTACTTCCACACACACACAGCCTTAATTTTACTTTACTATTATATTACAGTTGCCATAAACTCCTGGCAACTGAATGTGTCTCAGAGCACTTCTTCCAAGACAGACTTGTTTGCCCTTTGAGCAGTCCATGATACTTGCAATATTTTTTTGCTAGCACCACAATTAAATGCCTCGATTTTTCTTTGGTCTTCCTTATTCAAAGTTCAACTTTCACATGCATATGAGGCAGTTAAAAATACTATGGCTTGGGTTAGGCACAACTTAGTCCTCAAAGTAACAACCTTACTTTTCAGTGATCCTAAAGGGTTTATGTGCAGCATATTTACTCAATAAAATGTGTCATTTGATCTCAACTGCTCCTGCCATGAGCATTGATAGTGGATCCAAGCATTACCAAATCCATGATAAATTCCATCTTTTCTCCATTTATCATGATGTTATCTACTAGTCCATTTGTGAGGGTTTGGGTCTTGACATTGTGTTATAATCCACACTGAAGGCTGTAATTCTTTACCAGCAAGTGCTTCAGGTCTGCCTACTTTCAGCAAGCAAATTTGTGTCATCTACATATCTCACATTGTTAATAAGTATTCCTCCAACCCTGATGCCACATTCTTCATCATATAATCCACCTTCTCTGATAATTTGCCCAGCATACAGATTGCATAAGTATGGCGAGAGGATAGAATTCTGATGCACACCTTTCCTGATTAAAAAAACAATCATTTTATTGGGGGCTCCTACAATTCTTATCAAAATCCATCCATCCATCCATCCATTGTGTCAAGTACATTTGTACATTTCTTGCCATTATCATTCTCAAAACATTTGCTTTCTACTTGAGCCCTTGGTATGAGCTCTTCATTTTCCCCTTCCCCTGTCCCATCCCCCTCATTAACCCTTGATAATTTAGAAATCATTATTATTTTGTCATGTCTGATGTCTCCCTTCACCCATTTTTTCTGTTGTCCATCCCCAAGGGAGGGGGTTATATGTAGATCCTTGTAATCGGTTCCCCCTTTTCTACCTCACCTTCCTTCCACCCTCCTGGTATCGCCACTATCACCACTGGTCCTGAGGGTTTCATCTGTCCTGGATTCCCTGGGTTTCCAGTTCCTATCTGTGTCAGTGCAAAATCTCCAGTTAAAAAGCCCCAAAAGGAAAACATGCTAAGTATATTTTAAGCTGATAGAACAAATGCTTAGTATAACTTCAACTGATAGAACTAAAGAAAATATTCAACCCTCAAGTTAAAATATGGAGTAAGTCTATGGGCAAATACTAACTGATGCAGGAAGTATCCAAACCCAAGAAAAAAGAAAAAGAAAAAAAAAGGATGGAAGGAGTATACAGAGACAATATGCTAGACATAATTGGTCAATGTTAAACAGTTTCAAATTAGCATATGATCGAGTACCTGTGCATTGAAGGAAGAAGTCCAAGCTGTACTGAAGGTATTAGCAAAACAGAAAGGTTTTGGGAATTGCTGGAATAATTATTATAGTACAACATAATAATGAAATGGAAGCAGTCATTAGAATATTGCAATAATTTGGATAACAACTGGTTTAACAACTGTCTGGAAAAGATCCGTATTATGACAATTCTAAAGAAAGATGACCAACCAGAATATGGAAATTATCAAACATCATTAATATTACATGCAAGCAAAAGTTTAAATAATTAAAAAGCAGTTGCAGAATTGCATTGGCAGTATGTTACTAGAAACTCAAACTAGATTCAGGAGAGGATGGGGCCCAAGGGATATCATGGCTGCCATAACATTTAACTTGATTGAAAGTAGTAAATACCAAAAACATTTCACTTGTGTTTCATTGACTATGTAAAGGCAGTCAACTGTGTGAATCACATTATGTTTAACATCATGAAGAATAGGAATTCCAGCGGACTCAGTGTGCTCTTGCAGAACCTGTACCAAAAGACAGTGGGTTGAAATCAGGACATGTGTACCTCAGAGTTGTAAATTATCACCATAGTTATTCAATCTGTATGTTCTTGTTGTTAGGTGCCGTGGAGTCAGTTACAACCATAATGACCCTATGCAAAGTAGAACGAAATACCTCACAATTGTTCCCATGCCCTAGCCCATCATTGCAACGATTGTGTCAATCCATCTTATTGAGCTCCTTCCTCTTTTTCATTGCCCCTCCACTTTACCGTGCATTATGTTCTTTTCCAGGGTCTGATCTCTCCTGACAGCATGCTCAAAATATGTAATATGAAGTCATGCCACCCTTGCCTCTAAGGAATATTCTGGTCATACTTTTTCCAAGACCGACTGGTTTGCTCTTTCATCAGTCCATGGTACTTTCAATTTATTCTTCAGGACCACAATTCAAATACATAGATTATTTCTCAGTCTTCCTTATTCAACGTTCAACTTTCACATGCATATGAGGCAAAAGAAAACTGCCATCACTTAGGTCAGGTGTACCTTAGTTATCAAAGTAAATTGCTTTTCAATTTTCTCAAAAGGTCTTTTGTAGCAGATTTACCTAATGCAACTCAACTTTGATCTGTTGACTGGTGCTTCCATGAATACTGATTGCGGATACAAGCAAAGCAAAATCCTTGACAACTTCAATTTTTTCTCCATTTAATAAGATGTTATTTATTTTTCCAGTTGTGAGGATTTTGGTCTTCTTGACATTGAGTTGTAATTCAGACTGAAGGCTACTCTGATAGTTATAAAATCGTTTGTCAATTTGAGAGGATTAAGAGTAAAGAGGTGGAGTCTAGCCTGTCAATCAGGTCATAGTCAATGAGACCTCTGAGTGGGTACAGTCTTCTCCTGAGGATTCTGGGAACTCCTGTATTCCTCGTTGGAGGCAGGAGACACTCTCTCTTAGCTCACTCTGTGGGAGACATTGCAGCTGACAAGACACATGGAACTATGCTAGTGTCCTGAGCTGGGGGAACCACATAGAGACCCCTGCCAGCACTGAGATGCTTATACTCCACCGCATCCATAAGACTTCCCACCCACTGGCCTGTGATCTTTCTGCATTTGGCATCATTGCCTGTGTTTCATGAGTCTGAAGAGGACTTTATAGATTGGTATCTGACATATGGGCTAATATCAGACATATGGCCTTGATCTGGACTGGGCTAGGACACTTTCTCAATATTCAATTTCTCTTGGATATGAAGCTCTTTCTTATACACATATGAGTATCATGATTTTTTTCCCTCTAATCAACCCAGACTAACACAGCTGCAACCCTTCATCTTTACTAGCAAGTGCTTCGCGTCTGCTTCACTTTCAGTAAACAAGCTTGTGTCATCTGCATATCCCAGATGGTTAATAAGCCTTCCTCCAATCCTGATACCATATAATTTATCACAAAATCCCATTTCTTTGATGATTTTTCAGCATACAAATTGAACAAATCTGGTGAGAGTGTATAACCTTGAAGCACACCTTTCCTTCTCCACTATCTCCTCCCACAGATAGTTAATTTTATTTCTGTGTTTTCCAGCTGGAGAAGTTCATGTGTTGTTGAAAAAAGGTATTTGCTATGAACAAGTCATTGGTCTTGCAAAATTCTATCATGTGATCCCCACCTTTGTTTTTATCACCAAGCCCACATTTTCTCACTACTGTGCCTTCCTTTTTATTTCTAAATTTTGAATTCCAATAGCCAATAATTATCAATGCTTTTGATAGCATGTTTGGTCAATTTCTGACTGAAGGTGTTGGTAGAATTATTCAATTTCTTCATCACTAACTTTGGTGGTTGGTGAATACATTTGAATAATAGTTGCATTGATTATATTTACTTGAAAGAGGTTAGATATAATCCTACCACAGCATTGTACTTCAAGATTGATTTTGAAATGTCATTTTTGACAATGAATGCAAACTTATTTCTATTGATTGTGTTATTTCCATAATTACAATGTCATTTCTATTGATTGTGTTATTTCCAGCATAATAAATCATATGATCTTATGATACAAAATGGCCAATACCAGTCCATTTCAGCTCACTAATGCCTAGGATATCTATCTTTATGTGTTCCATTTCATGTTTGTGAACTTCCAATTTTCCTAGATTCATATTTCATACATTCCAAGTTCGTATCAGTAGCAGATTTTTACAGTTGTTTTCTTACCTTGAGTCATGCCCCATCAGCAAATTAAGATCCTGAAAGCTCCACTTCCACAGGCTTCAAACCACTCATGTCACCATGGTCAACTCCATTCTGAGATAGAAATTTCTCCCCAGTCACACCTCAAGTGCCCTGAGTGGCCCATCCTTTGGCACCATCACCAACAATGTTCTACCATTCAGTAGACCTTCAGTATCTCACAATGTTTCAAAGGTATGCATGCGGCTTTCTGTGGCTACTTCCTCTGAGATGGGTAGCCAAGTGTTTCTTCATGGTCCATACTTAGTCTGGAAGTTCTGAAGAAATCTATTCATTTTGGGTGACCTTGATGACATTTGAAATATTAGAGACATAGTTTCCAGTATCACAAGCCACCACAGTATGCAATTGTCGAAGGGTCCAAGGTAATCAATCTATCACATAGTAACTAGTTATTCTTCAGCAATGGTATCCATTGTTACAGGCAAGGCGCTCATCGGTGGTATTGGTTAAATTAGGTTTACTGCGTGAAAGCACATGTAAAAGCTCAAATCTTTACCTCCTTGGGTATTGTACATAGGTCTGTGGAGCAAGCAAGTGCTTGCTTTAGTAGAAAAGAGACTGAAATCCACAGGGTATGCCATTTTGTTTATTTTTTTATTGACGGTCTCCTCTGCACTAAATGCTCTCAGTGAGCATACACAAGGGACACAATATTTTCACATTGTGCCAATTCTGAGAGATCACTCCATACTTCTCTTTTCCAGACTTCCTGTTCACCAGCTTTCCAATTCCAGGCAAAACATTAGGCAGTGGTCGGTAGATGCTAAGTAAGAAAGAAAAAAAAATCCGTTTACTGATTTCAACTTGATTCTAACATTTGGGTGATCATTTGTATGACTGTTAAAGCCCAACCAAGTTTTAGCACATAATAATTGATCAATAAACTTTATATGTTATTATGCTGAAAACTTAAAGGATTTACAAAATGCCGATTCGTTTTGGTTCCGTACAATTTCCCCAACCTATTTATTTTCTGAAATATAACACGGACCATGGAGACACTTAGAGATGAAAGTTAACAGTTTGTAGCCATAAAACAAAGCAGCATTGATTATCCACATGCAGAATACGACTAAGGAAAACAAAACAAATCTATTGATAATATGCAGTGTTTGCAACAAAGCAAGTTAGAGTTGATCTTGAGCCCTCAAGCAGTTGAAAACCCACATATAACTTTTTATTCTCCAAAAACTTAACTACTAATCATTTCCTGTTTTACTCTAATCAGTAGCTTATTGGAGATGAATTGCTCACACAGTGATGAGTGGTGTCACATGATATTTTAAGTAGGCACTCACAGTTGGGCTTACCACGATAGCAATAATGGCTATGAAATTATGAGAATTACAGCAGTACAGTATAAGGGTCTTCAAAACGTTCATGAAAATGACAAATAATGAAAAATGTCAACAAAATTTTGAAGTCTCATTGTATGTACTGCAGTTAATTTTAGACAGTATGATTTAATGCTGCACCTCTTTGTTTGATTACATTGTTTTCCACTGCTAATGCCTTCATATATGGTCTGTAAACATTTATAAGTTTGATAAATTTTAATCTTTTATAAAAGATTTTGTACATTTTATGATAACAAATGACAAAATATGATAGTAGTTTCATATGCATAGCTACTATTTTATCATCTTTATCTATATATTTGAGAAATTCTAAGTTTATCCCTGCAAATGCTTACAGAAGGAAAAAGCCAGGTTTTTCCTCTGAACTGTTTCAGAGTTCAGTCCTGATAGCTACTTATATTTTATGCATTCATGAATACATAACTTTCACATTCTTCTTTCTTGCTTATTATTTCTAGACTTTGCAGTTCATCTGTTTATTTTTTTCAACTTGTTGCAAATCTCCAAAGAAAATTTTCCATGTAATTATTGAAAAAAATGTATATAAATAGACCTATGCATTTCAAATCCATGTTGCTCAAGGGTCAATTGTACAACCACCACTGAAACTGCCTCTGCATGAAATTTCTGTGATTTGGGATTTAAAATTAAGTGAGTGAAATAAACTCTTAAAGCAAAATTCAATAACACTGAATAAAAAATACATATACCATATATATTCGAGTATAAGCCAACCCAAATATCAGCCAAGGCACCTAATTTTACCACAAAACCTGCATTAAAAATGTGCTGGAAAACTTGGCTTATATATGAGTACGTGCGGTAAATATTCCCATAGCTATTAAATAAATTGAACCTGAAATGAAAAACACTTCACAAAAGAAAACCAAGTCTGAGTGATCACAGCAGTAAGACAACAAAAGGATAAAGCAGCGTAGCCAATTTTATTAACTCCGCAAATGCAAGGTTAGTTTGACACCCAAAAGTCAATGAATATAAATTACCACATTTTAAAATAAAAGAAAATAATCATAAACACTATCTTGAAAGATACAGAAGAGGTGTTTAATATAACTCAATACCCCTTTAAAATTTCAAACTCTTAACAAGCTAACAAAAGAAGCTTCTTGTGGGTGGAATGAAATTTCTAAATATGGCTCTTCTATCCATGTCTCCACAAGGGACTTGCTCTGTACATGAAATCCAGGATAGGTAAATCTGCAGAGATAGTAATTGGATAAATGGCTCCTGGGGGACATGGCACAGGAGGTAAGGGGGATCTAATAATAATGAGTACAAGAATGAAGAAAACATTCTAAATCTGATTGTGGGGGTGATTTATAACTGTTCTTGATGTAATTGAACTATTGAATTGTATGATATGTGAATTATATGCCAATAAAATACTTTTTTAAAAGGGAAAAATATGATAAGTGAAATGTGCTTTAATTAATATTATAAATTCAAGGTGTATATTGTGCTATTGATATTTAATTTCTAATTCACACACCCTCCCCTGGAAATTAACCCTTGAGTTTTGGAAAAATGGCTGTACTCAATTGTTTGTCTTAGTTAAGTATTTCCTTCAAATTTGAGATTGACCACACAATCAAACTTTGACTGTCATCAGCAACTAAGGCAGGGTTTTGGAGTGCAACTCAAGAGCTAGGGGATAACTTTTTCATTCTGGGGTTACCTTGTTTGCGTTGTTTAGGATTAGACCAGTACCTATCCTCCAAATTTATAATTTTCTTAGAAATGAATAGATAGGTCTCCGACTCTTCAAAGAATTTACTTTGTTCTCTGTGGGTAGTGTGTTAGTCTGTGTGTTAGCCTGGGTACTTTGGAGAAACAAATCCACAGCAACTCATGTATAAGAGAGTTTTATGTAAAGAAAATGTGCATCACGAAAACATCCCAACCCAATGCTGCCCAAGCCCACAAGTCCAACATTAACCCATTAACCCAACACCAGTCCACAAAGTCCTCCACCTCCCAAAACAGAGGCAATGATGCCGACTGCAGGAGGAAAGCTGAGTCAGTGAACGAACAAGCATCTCAGCACTGGCAGGGGTCTCCACACGGCTGCTCCATCACCCAGGGCTGCATCGGGGTAGGTCCTTGTAGCTTCTCCTTGGGGATGTCTTGTAGGAAGTCAATCTTGCAAGCTGAAGCAGGGAACTGCTAAGGCAGCTGCACCCTGGTGTGACCATCACAAAACAAGAGACCGGAGAACTAGAAAGGCGAGGCTTCACCACCCATTTATCCCTCCGCCTTTCAATTAGCCCCACATGTGATTATCGGCCAGGCTGGCACAATTAACTAACTCAGACTTTATCTCTTCATTTTTAAAATAACAGTTTTATTGACATTTAATACACAGATCACACAAATCAATAGTTAAATCATAACAAGAAGAGTTGTACAATCTACCATAATCCGTTTTAGAACATCTTCTCCTTTTCCCCCCACTGTTAAATCACTCAAAATAAGTTGTGCTCCCTCCCCCTTCCCACATACATTGTTTGCTCCCCCATCCCCTCAACCTCCCTCTATCCCACCCCTGACCCCTATCTCCCTTATGAACACTTGGATCCGTTATCTCCACGCATCTACTCCTTTGGTGCGTCAAAAATTGGAAAACCCAAAAGAAACCATAAAAAACAGAAACAAAATAAGTGATAAGGATGAAACAATAATAATGCAAAGATCAAAATACAAATAGTGAGTAAAAAAGAAAAGACTACTGTGAATATTTCAAAGGCCAAGGAAGAAGTTTTTTCATGGAACTAGTAAGAAATACTTGAACTTAGAAGAATTTCAGGTTAGATCTAGAGAGCGGTCTACTAACCAAGTATCAAGTTTGATCCAGTGTAATCATGATTACAATGATCTCTATCTGATAGTGAAGCTGTTTGAGATCCTTGACTAGCTAGTGGGCATGTGCCAGTGGCTCAGTCTGACTAGGTGCTCTGCAGATGGGTTCTGGGCTCCCATTGTCCTCTATAGCCTTTTACAAATTGGGTGTTCATAATTTAGGCTCAGATACTTTTCCCTAGTCATATCTGAATTTTTTTATTGTCATCTTTGGAGCCCACAAGCTGGTGTGTTTCTTCCACGTGAACTTAATTGACTCCTCACTTAGATGACTACTTGTTTGAATATAAGCCTTTAAGATCCCAGGCACTATACTACTTGATAGCCGGCACCATCTCTTTTCTTCACCACACTGTGCTGTAGCACCCTTATCTTTAGTGCTCATTTCATGAAGGTGAGTATCGAGCAGGGTGATGTTATCAGAACTAACTGTTCTTGGATTGGGGCTACAGTTCCATATAGTTCCATAGGGGCCCAGCACTCATCTGCTTGTCCCTATTTTGGAGGTCATATTATGAAAAATTCAAAACCTCATAAGACCAACTACCCCACCAACAGCAACAAAACAAGTAGCAGACAATGAAAGACAAACAAACAAACTAAACCAGGCAAACTGAAGGTGGGAAAACAAGAAACCCATAGAGGTAGAAGACTCAAATTCTTTACAGGAGTCGAAAGCCTCATCTTTCTCCAGTGAAATGGGAGTCCATGATATATACCACATTCTTCATTACCACAATAATTCAAATACTTCAATTTGTTTGTGGTTTTCTTATTTATTGTATAACTTTCATATTCACATGAGCCAATAGGAACATAGTGACTTGTTTTAGCTGTGCATTTATCCCCAAAGTGACATCCTGATCTTAAAAGAGGTCTTGTGCAGCAGATTTGCCTAACACTATGTGGTAGCTGTTAGTAATGTATCAATTTTGTCATTTTAGAAATAAGAGAGGTTCTTTCTAAAAGTGTTCTGAGATCAGAAATAAAATTCTTAGAAGCAATATAAAAAAAGTTCTTTGTCACATACTTAGAAAATGTCAGTAGAGACCTACTTCTCGTGGGAGAAACCATCACCCTGGGTAAAGCAGAGGTCAGCCAAAGGGAGGAAGACCCTCCATGAGATGGTCTGATGCAGAGGCTACAACAATGCACTCAAATGTCCTAGCAACTGTGAGGATGACTGCAAAATAAGGCAGTATTAGCTTTTCTTGGACATAGCATCACTATATGTCAGATTTGTTTCAGCCACACCTAACAATACTTGACCCAAATCACGGATACTGAGTTACTGAGCCCAAATTTAAAGCAAAATTTCGGACTCAAAAACTTATGTTCTTAACCACTCCATTTGACAGATGTTAAATTGAATTTCATAGAAATATGACAAGGAAAAAGTGTGTATGAGGCCGTCGCAGGCTAATCGATGTTGTAAATGGAGGAATCATGGTTTCCTGCTGAGATTATCTTAAATTTAGTTTAAAGAACAAGACTAATGAAAGCAGATTCATCGATGATAGCTCTATGAAGATCACCACGATTCGAATGCATCCATTCTTCCTCTTGTGTTCCAGAGAAGAATAAAATATCATGGACTATGAAAAGGGGCTAACTAATCTGTCTTGGAAGAAGTGTGGCCAGAGTGCTCCTTAGAGGCAAGGATAGTGAGAGTTTATCTTACATACGCTGGACATGTTGTCAGGAGAGACCAGTCCCTGGAGAAGGACATCATGTTTGGTAAAGTAGAGAAGTGGTGTAAAAGAGGCATGTCCTCAACAATTGTGAGGATGATACAGGACCTTGCAGTGGTTCTTTCTGGTGTGCATATAGTCACTCTGGGTGGAAGCGAACAGCAGCTAGGTAGAGTGGTGTAATTTTATTCAGTTTTATTAACCAGAATTTTATTTCTGACCTTTAACCTGGGTCCTGACCATATTTCTTGATCTTAAGAGGGTCTTTTAAAGACAGAGGCCTCTGCAATGTGCGATCCTACACCTGGGCTTGAAACCTTCCTTTTCTCACAGCTGGAACTTTGTACTTGTTTGTGCCATCTACAGGTTTAAACTGGTCCCTAGATACAGCCCTGATAGAGCAATACTTAAGGAAGCTCAAGACATGGTAAGGAGTCCTGGTGGTGGAGTGGTTATGCATTGGGCTGCTAATAGCAAGGTCTGCAGTTTGAGGCTACTATTCCTCCTCTGGAGAAAGACGGGGATTTCTACTCCTGTAAAAATTTACAGTCTCAGAAACTCAGAGGGGCCAGTTCGATTTTGCCCTAGAGGGTTGCTTTAAGTCGGCATTGACTCTATGGCACTGAGTTTGTTTATTTAAGCAATGGTGTGGTGTTTAGCATGAGAGCCAGTTTACTACAGGCCCTGTGCTAACTCCCTTCCTCTGCTTTCCTGATTGTATTTCTGCTTTATGTGGCATCAGTGACACCCTGTGTTCCACTTCTACATGACGGCCTCCTTTGTTACCTCTTTCCCTCGTCTCTCCCTTCTTCCCTTACATTCTTGTTTCCAAAAGCTTCTATTCAGCCCATCCAAAGCCTCAAGACGGGGAGAGGGCATTGTGATACATACAGTGCACATGTTCAGTACATATGTTCAAGTGGCTGAAAGAGGCCAATGTCAATGTGTAGTGAGTAAGAACGTAGGTCGCATAAGTAAACTTAAGGAAGCAGTCAGAAGTCCATTTAGACACAATCACCATGAATCAAAGTTTATTTCACAGTAGTGATTTTGTTTGTTGCATTCACAAGAAAAAATAAGGAACTGATTTTTTTGGAAAGAGGAAAGCCAAGGAAGCAGGTTGATAACCTGATATAATTTTCGTTTTAATATTGCCTTTGTTTAAAGAAAAGAAATTGAACAGAACAAATTGCAAAATCCACAGAAATTATTGAAAACATAGAATTAATATGTAAGAACAAAAAAGAATACAAGAATAGCTGGGCTTCCAAAATGGCTGAGTGAGGATTTATGTCAAAGAGTGCCTTATAGAAATAGTAAAAGCCCGAGGAGGGGTCACAGGGGGGCAGAGGGGATTAAACCTGGTGCTTTCCTACCTCAGGCTTGTAATAATTGAACAAATGTGTAGGTAAAAAAAAATCACACTCAAAGTACAAACAACTGTTGGGCCTCAGTAAGAAAGGCTGGACTTACAGCATTTTAACCGTCTCTCCTTCCTCTCTCCAGTTCTGTGGTAGCCTCCAAAACCTGTAACTATGGTACTTGTGAAATATGTCAGTGGTTACAAGGAGTAAAACACTCTTAGAGCTTCTCAAAATGTCCTATCTTGAAATCATTGCCACTATGTGACCTATCGCATCCAAATCAAACCAGACCAGACCAGACCCACTGCCATCATGTTAATTCCAGTGTAGAGGGGATGTATATAAGGTTTCTGAGATGGTAAATCTTGACACAAGCATAAGCTTCATATTTCTCCTGCAGAGCAACTAGTGAGTTTGAACCTCTAACCTGTGGTTAGCAAACCAACACCTAGTCCACAGACACACAGGGGTTCTGGCTCTATCTGATGTTGTTGGTAGGTAATATGGAGTCAGTTATACATACTAGAGACCCTCTGGACAACAGAGCGCAACACTGCCTGTTCTTGTAACATTCTGACAAATGTTGTGATGTTTGATACCATGGTTGCAGTCACTGTGTCAATCCGTTTCACTGAGGGTCCCCTCTCTTTTTGCTGATCATCTTCTTTACTAAGCATGATGTGCTTTTTCAGAGACTGGGCTCTACTAATAAGATGTGTAAAGTATATGAGATGAATTCTCTCCATCCTCACTTTTAAGGAGCATTTAGGCTGTATTTCTTATAAGACATTTATTTGTTCTTCTGGAGACCTGTCTCATAACTCTCTTAGGACCCAAATTGAAGGCTTTGATAGTTAGATTTTATGTCAAATTGGCTGGGCCTAGATTATACCATGATGTGTGATCTAACATAGGATGGTCAAGTCCATGATGGGATCTTCTGTGAACAACCAAGCAGTTGTAGAAAGAGTAGTATAGAGTATACCTTCCTTGTTACAGTCATGATGTAATAGAATGGCTTTTCATTTAGGGTGTGGCCTACTCTGTATAGAGTGACACTGCTGAAGCTAGCTCATTTATGCTGACCTTACATCTAGTCTGTTGACCTCCTGCTATAGTGCCTAGTGATCCCAGGAGCCATCAACAGATTGTCAAACTTAAATTTATTCTGGGACCTCAGATTCATTCAGCTCTGTACCCAGCACACTGTGGTATTCCAGTTTCATCTTCTTGTTGACTGTTAGTCGCCCACTGTAGTTACATGAGTCAGGAGAAGCCTCCAACTTACATCTTACCCATACATTTGAAGCAGATCAGATTTACCCATGACTGCAACTGTGTCAGCGATTCTTGATATAAATCTATATGTACACACTTATAAAAGAGTCACTGCTTTTTCTTGTCTAGAGAACCCAGTATCCACAATTTGTCTGTCAGTTTGTTGTACCTGTAGTGACTTGCTCATGCAAAGTGAACAGGTTTTAGAAAAGCTTCCAGACTAAGAGTAGATTATGGAGAATGAATGGGCTGTCAACATTGAAGAGATTAGCCACTAGGAAACTTATGGATAGGATCAAAACATTGTCAGATATTGAAAACAGCATGAATAGAGGCAGAATATTTTCAGATATGGTGACAGAAGATGAGCTTCTCAGGTCAGAAGATTTCAAAATATGACTGAGGAAGAGCTGTTTTCTCAAAGTAAAGTTGACCATAGTGATGGGAGTGGAGTAAAGCCTGTGGTTGTAGAGCCTTCGGAACCTTATTTACTGATGAGACACTGCTCAAAATGAGAAGAAATAGCTGAGAACATCAACTAATAATCAGAATCTGGAATATATGAAATATGAATGTAGAAAATTGGAAGAAATTGAATGCACAAAAATCCACACCATAGGCATTCTCACCCCTCACTGCCATCAAGTCAATGCAATTCATAGGGATCCTGTAGGGGAGGGGGGAGCTTCCCTGTGAGTTTCCAAGACTGTAACTCTTTATGGGAGGAGAAAGCCCTGTCTTTCTTGGAGCTGCTAGTGGTTTCGAAATGCTAACCTTGCTCATAAAAGCCAATGCCTGTTACCACTATGCCACCCCGGCTCCTCTTTCTAAGCATTCATGAGCTGAAATGGACTGGCATTGGTCATTTTTAATTAGAAAATCATATGGTTTATTATGCTGGGAATGAAACAAGAAGAATTTCTTTTCATTCATTGTCAAAAGGTACACTTCAAGATCTATCTTGAATAATGCTGTCTGTCAAGGAATAATACATATCTGCATAAAAGGAATCCCATCATTTCAACTATTACTCAAATTTATGCACCAAACACTAAAACTAGTAAAGCAAAATTTAAAGAATTCTACCAAAATCTTCAGTCTTAAATTGATCAAGCATGCAATCAAGATGCATTGATAATTACTGGTGATTGGAATGCAAATGTTGGAAACAAAGAGGAAGGAACAGTAGTTAAGAAATATGGTTTTCATGATAGAAATGAAGCTGAAGATAACATGTTACAGTTTTTCAAGACTTCTTCATAGGAGCTCTGGTGGTATACTGGCTATGCACTGGACTGCTAACTGCAAGGTTCACAGTTGGAAACCACATGAAAATGAGGCTCTTTATTCCTGTAAAGAGTTACAGTTTCCAAAGTCCACAGGAGCAGTTCTACCCTGCCTTCCAGGGTAGCTATGTGTCCGCATCAACTTGATGGCAGTGGGTTTGGATTTTTTTGTTTTGTTTTGTTTTTTGATGGGGAGAGGGGAGAATTGGAATTCCAGAGTACTTGATTTTGCTCATACAGAAAATATACATGTATTAAGAGGCACTTATTATAACAGAACAAGGGGATACTGAATGGTTTAAATCAGGAATGATGTGTGTTAGGGTTGTATCTTCTCACCATATCTATTAAATCAGCATGCTGAACAAATCATCAGAGAAGTTGGATCATATGAAGAAGAATGTGGCATTAGGCCTGGAGGAAAGCTTATGATGCAGATAATACAGTCTTGTTTGATTAATTCTGGGAGGATTTGAAGTGCTTGCTGATGAAGAACAAAGTTGAGCCTTCAGTATGGATTACAAATCAACGTAAAGAAAATGAAAATCCACACAACGGCACTGATAGTTAACATCATGATAATTGGAGAAAAGATTGAAGTTATCAATAATTTTATCTTGGTTGGATCCACAATTAAACTTCATGAAAGCAACAGTCAAAAAATCAAACAATGTGTTGCATTGGGTAAATCTGCTGCACAAGACCTCTTACAAAGTGTTTCAAAGCCAGGGTGTTACTTTGAGAATTGAGATATGTCTGACCCAAACCAAGGTATTTTCAATTGCCTCATGTGTACATGAAAGGTGAACATTGGTAGAGGAGAATCAACACATCTGAATTGTGGTGCTGTAGAAGAATATTGAAAGTACTATAGACTGCCAAAAGAGCAAATGAATCTTTCTTGGAAGAAGTACAGCCAGAATGCTTCTTAGAAACAGGGATGGAGAAACTTCTTGTCATGTTTTTTGAATACGTTGCCAGGAATGATCAGATCCTAGGGATAGCAGTGTTTGGTAAAATAGAAGGGCAGTGGAAATGAGAAAGACCCTGGACCAGATGGGTGGGCATAGTGGCTCCAACAATGTGATCAAACTTAAGAATAATTGTGGGGATGGAGCAAGAGCAGGTGGTGTTTCATTCTGTTGTACACAGGGTCAAAATGAATTTGAGCCCATTTGATGACACTTAACAACAGCCATCCTAATACATTTGGTAACAGAAACTATTCTAGAGAAAAAAAACTTAAAGATGAATTTTCACATGAGGTGTTGAAGGGATCAGGTAGCAGACACAAAAGAACAAAAACCATCATTGTGTGATCACCTTCCCCACATAAACACTGAAGACGAATGTGTGCATAAGTAAGTGTGGTTAAGAAGGCTGGTGCTGCCTGGCTATCAAGACCTATAGTGTCTGGGGACTTAAAGGTAAACAAGCAGCCATCTAGCCCAGAAGCAAAAAAGCCCACATGGAAGCAGCACACCAACATGTGTGATCATGAAGGGCTGAAAGGACCAGGCTTCAAGCACCAAAGGCTGGGGGGGTGAGGATTTATATCATCATGAATGAGGGCAGCGCGTGATGGGAACCCAATGCCCATCTGTAGGCAACTGGACATCCCTTGCAGAGGGGTAGTGGGGAGGAAATGGGTCACTCAGGGTTCAGTGTAGCAATGATGAAACTCACAACCTTCCTCTAGTTCTTAAATGCTTCCTCCCCCCAATTATCATGATCCCAATTCTGCCTTGCAAACCTGGTTAGACCAGAGGATGCACAGCGGTACAGATGGGAACTGGAAACACAGGGAATCTAGGACAGATGAGCCCCTCGGGACCAGTGGTGAGCGCGGCGAAACCAGGAGGGAAAGGGGTTAGAAAGGGGGAATCGATCACAAGGATCTATATATAATTCCTCTCTGGGGGATGGACAACAGAATGGCAGGTTAGGGGAGACACCAGGCAGTGTAAGATAAGATAAAATAATAATTTATAAATTATTAAGGGTTCATGAGGGAGGGGGGAGCAAGGAGGAAGGGAGAGGGGGGAAAGGAAAATGAGGAGCTGATTCTAGGAACCCAAGTGGAAAGTGAATTTTGAATGATAAGGGCAACACATGTATAAGTGTGCTTTACACAATTGATGTATGTATGGATTGTGATAAGAGTTGTATGAGCCCCCAATAAAATGATTTTAAAAAAAGATGAATTTTCTACATTGGTCAAATCTTATTAGAGATAAAGTCACCGAGAACTTAACCTGTCCTCTGTTGTTACTGAGATATGCCTGTCATTATTATAGTTGCTAGTATGGCTAGGTGCCATTGAGTTGCTTTCAACTCATAGCGACCCTGTGTACAACAGAAAGAAGCATTGCCTGGTTCTATGCCAGCCTCACAATTGTTCTGATGTTTGGGCCTATTGTTGAAGCCACTGTGCCAATCCAGCTGGTCTAGACCATCCTCTTTTTTCACTGCCACTGTACTCTACCAAGCATGTTATCAGTCTCCTTACAACATGACCATAGTACATGAGACTACGTCTCCCCATCCTTGAGATCTTTTTATCATCGAAACCATGCAGTATTACCTTCTTCTGTTTGCATAACGTCCTCTCAATCCTCTCAATAGGTCCTGCATGAGCATAATTATTTTTTCTGGAATTTCCATTATTTCCAAAGTTATGTACAGTTTTTATGATCCACATAGTCAATAAAACACAAGTGAGCAATAGATGATCTAACCCAACAGAAAAATAGAATGTCCTGGCAGGAATGGCTGCTATCAGAATAGGGTAAAAGAAGCAGGAAGACCGGAGGCGTGTCTGACCTCTGCCTTGAAGAAACAAGCCCTGGGCTGGTGAGGAGTCACATTCTCCTTCTCCCTTGCACAGCCAGAAGAGGTCGGATACTGGTTCCATGCTATTGCCACACATAGTAGTGAGACTAAGACAAGTGTACTATGGAGAGACGTGTCTGTAAATATCCCCCTAGTTCCAGAGACATGTGCGAATAGAGTTTGCTTGCAATAAACACATGCTTGTATGAACTGGAGCCCTAATACCAATATTTTTAAAATTCACCCTCATGAATTCTAATGAGCATACATTGTATCTCAGTCTTATACTTTCTTTTCTATTTTCTGCTCTGTGCAGTACTTTGGAAAATCTTCAGACACTATTTCTCAGACTCATTTATCAGTTGGCTTTTTATATCACCATGGGATATAAGATGGGATATAAGATATGGGAAAGCACCATCCAGACAGTGGGATGCAGGAGAAAGGGAGAAACCAGTCTCTCCCACTTTTGAGGGTGGTGCCCCGTAGCAATAGAGACATTGGTTGGCATCTGTGGGCAATGTAAACAGCTGTATGTTCACATGGTGCCTCATCTCAGCAAGTTCAATGGAAGTGAAGTCTTTGGCTGCCTAGTCAATGGCAGAAGTATGGCTCTTACTGCAAAGTTAGGAGCAGAATCATCCTAATTCTGTAAAATAGGCATTTGTTTTCCCTTTCTGTTTGCTCTTGCTTCTCTACTTATTTCTTTTGCTCCTATTTTTGAAAAATGTTTGTAAATAACATAATTTCTGTATTGAACATCCTCTGATCACAACAACCAGAGGGAGTTCTTTTTTCTGGATATTAAATAACATTTAGAGCTGAGGTATTTGTTTATAACAGCAAAACCAGGCCCAGATTGAAGTTTAAAGTTTATTCATTTTAATACATTTTAAATAGATGATTTTATAAATTTTGTGTTATTAAGACGAAATCCTCTTTAACTCTGTTCTGATTTTTCTTTGACCCATAATAGATTTTTTTTGTTAAATCTTTTTATAAAGTGTAGTTTTTCAAGATTGTCTGTAGATGGCACTAAATGCCTCAAGTACTAACAGGTGGAATGGTATTCTGGAACAATTTTATTCACGGAAGAAATGAACAGCATTACACACCAAACTAAAACATGCTTTGCAGAGTAGGCTGCTGTGCATAACTGATCTAAAAAATGCAACTCTTTTGAGATAAGAAATTCATTGTTCTATTGTTTTATGTGTTGTGGGGGATGAGGTGATAGAAAACCTTTTTCAATAAGAACCAAAATGCAGAAATACCATGAAAGCTAAAGAGAGGTTTCATACCACATATCATTCTCTTATAAATAGGGACTCTGGGGAAGGATGAATGGAAATATATTAAAGAATTCCCTCAAAATCGTTTGAATATTTTTGAATATAAAGAATACCAACTAGAGATCAGTACAGTATTATGATTTGTTTCCATATTCCTTAATGAACACATTAAATGTATCAAAGTAGTGGTATATTTTAGAGTGGGATGAGGGCATGGCAATGCTTAAGCACTACGAATGTTAACTGTATTGTGTATATATGACATATGCTATAACACTTAATTGTTATTATAACACAGAAACTCATATGGGTAAGAGAGAATTTTAATTAAAGGTAAAGTACACATCAAGAAAACATCCCCACCCAGTGCTACCCAAGCCCACAAGTGCATTAGCCCATTTGTCTGACACCAATCCACAAAGTCCTCCTCCATCTCACAAAACACACACAATGACACTGACTGCAGCAGGAAAGCCAAGTCAGTGAACGTGTAAAAGCATCTCTGCACCGGGAGGGGTCTCCACATGGCTGCTCCAGCACCTAGGACTGCACTGGGGTAGGTCCATGCAGCTTCTCCTCAGGGAGGTCTTGCAGGAAATGAGCCTTGCAAGGTGAATCAGGAAAGTGGCTAAGGCAGCTGCACCCTGGTCCGACCATCACAAAGCAAGAGACCCGTGAACTAGAAAGGCGAGGCTCACTGAGCCATTTATCTCTCCACCTTTCAATTAACCCCACGTGTGTTTATCGGCCAGGTTGACACAATAAACTTTAACCATCTCAGGGGCTGTTTAATCTTGTTTTACACCAGAGGAAATACATTTAGAGAGCTACAGTACTGTTTTACAGGACACACAATGAAAAAGAGGGCCTATCAAGTGTTATCAAAAAAGCTTCTGATTCTGAAGCCCATGAAATCAAGATTTCCAGTTTATTGTTTAGAGTCCCAACCTCTGTGTACTCGACATAGAGAACCAAGAAACAATGATCAAAAGGTCAGTGTTTATATGGTCTGCATGCTGAACACCAAAGAGTTCCCATATATTTCTTTACTTCTTTCTTATAAGGTGTTGGTTTTCTCAAGAAATTAAATATATTGCTCACTGTAAAGCCATCTCTTCCTTGGGGGAAATGAGCTTTTCCCTCAAGTCTACTACAGTGCCACTGTAGTAGCAGTGATGTAGCATATTGATCATTGTGGGAAAGAGTCTGGAAACAATCATTTCACACATTTCTTATAGAGAAAGTTGCCCTAAGGTAGTATGTCGTTCCTCTAGATGTTGCAGGCTCTTATCATGAGAGAGGTTGGAGCAGGGATGTCAAACCAACTTTCCTGACTTCTTAAATGCTCATTGGCAGCATCACTGTTGTTGTCTGTGGCAGTTACCTTACTTTAATTCTGGCCACATGTACTTCAATGTGGCACCGTCTCATGGAGGTACATTGGACAGGTCTGGGGTAGTGGAATTGAAAGGGAGTGGGAGATATTTTGAGGTAAAATGGTGAGCTGAGAAAACCAGGCTGTGGTCCTCAGAGGCACCATGATAAGAATGAGAGCCTCTGGGTGTCTTGTTTTCTCTCTCATCTCTCTACCATGCTACTCCTTTATTATTCTTCTGAGAATTTAGGATAGGCCAGAAACACTCTGAGTCCTGTGATAATTTATCAGGTAGAATCTTTGTCAGAACATGCTAAGGAGATGTCACTACCTTGGTTTTACAGTTTGGAGAAAAAAGAGGATCGTTATAGTCAAACAGGTTGACCAACCTGGTGAAACTAGTCAAGGGAAGAGCTGAACCTCCACCTGCCTCTTCTCAAGCATGGCAATTTACATAAGGGCACAGTGATTGATGCAAATCACGTGTCAATCCTTCCTGGACAATTGAGTTTTCTTATAAATATCTTGTTCTTACAAAACAAAATAAAACAAAACAAAAAAATAAGTCTCCATTTAATCCTTTCTGACCACTGACCAGGGACATGAAGATCTTTGTCCTGAATTAGAATGCTTTGGAAAGTGGGTTAATGTAGAAACAGGCTAAACTTTACCACCTTATCATCTGATTTCCCTTTTGACCCATTTTAAAGCTGTTCTAGTTTTTATTATTTCCTGCTTCATTTAGATGAAGTTTTTTTCTGTGTGCAATGTTTGCAATATCTACATCCCTAGGTGGCAGCATTCAGCACTGTCACTTTTTAATAAGAATAACAAGGCTGAAGGTAAAAGGTTCTGCTGTTTTCAAAAAAGCTACTGCGGTCTCCTCTGATATAATAGGTCTATTTAATATGAACACACTTCTAAGAGAAACAAACAATCCCAAGTGAGTTACTTTGCTCCCCTGCATTTAGAGGATCATTCATACAAGATTAGAAAACATTCTTTGAAAGCTATAAATATATCACTTGTCTTATTTATCCTTTCACCATCTTCCAACCCCCTTTGAATTGCCTGTGCTATTTTTCTATCTTAGGAGAAATTTCATAGATTTATGTATTTGTTCCTCTCTCTTTCTAATTTCAGAACTGGGAATCACAATAGCCTTAATCAAGGCTAATTTGTTAAATTTTAATGGAATGGCATGGAACATCTTATGAAGAGAGCTAGTAAGGCACCTTTTTTATTGTTGTTAAAAATCTGTGCCTTTATGCAAATTCCTTGCCTTCCTATTAGCCCGAATTCTTTCTTTCCCTGTCATTTATTCTGCATTGCTAAGCAAAATGTCCATTTGAAATTCCCTTGCTGTACTGGACTCACCTTTAGTCACACTTGGTTACACCTATCTTCATTCCACCGACAGATTCATGTATGTGCAGTGACATCGATGATCAGTCAAAACCCCATGAGAATGAGGACTACAGGACATGAATGCATGGAAGGGGAATGGAGTTTCATTGTTTTAACTATGTCACAAATATCCTCATTCGGTCTTTGTCCACTGTACTGGAAATCATCTGCCCTCAGCACAAGAGTCACGGATCCTTCTCCAAGGGTGGTCTGTGGTGCTCTCCATGGGCGGGAAGAGACCGGAGAGTTTCACAACCTATTCCTTAGCAAGAGGACTGAAACAGGTAGCTGTTACACAAGGTTTGCTGAGGAAACATTTGGCTTTAAAAAAGTCTTCACCTTTACTGTTAGCTCTTTAGGTTGTTATTTACTTTTATCAGCATGGCAGCTGGTCCTTGTGGAGGTAACAAAACTAGGTGATCAGAAATTTTCCTCTTCGAATTTGTCAGCCAAGATAATAATTGAGTACAAGTACGCAGAAAAAGAAGTTAGAGGGGAAATTTCCCACAGGGGGAAAAAAAAGATAATAATTGAGCTAAAGGCTTATACATTTCCCAAAGGACAATGCAGGATTCTGACAGATTTCAAGGTGGAAAATCATAGCTCCTCTTCAAATAGATCTGGTTTACAAACAGAGGAACCCTGGTGGCATAGTTTCAAATTGTGTTGCTAAACACCAGGAGATAAGTTTGAAACCACCAGCTGCTCTGCGGGAGAAAGATAAAACTACTCCAATAAATGTGTCCCCCCCCCACCTCCCCCCCCCCTAAAAAAAAGTTACAGTCTAGGAATCCCACAGAGGCAGTTTGACTCTGTCTGATAGGGTCAAAATGCGTCGAATTGAGTGAATGTCAGGAGTTTATAAACCTGCAAATTCTCTGAGCACAAGAGTACTTGACTTTGGCACAATCCAGCACTTTATTACTGTTTTCTTGACAATTGGTGTTGTTCCTATGATCAATTAGCATTTGGAAGTTTGTAGTAATTAGAAAAGATTAGATAAGAGTAAGCTCATGTTAATGAGGATCAACAACTCAGAAAAGGTGAGAAAGGTTGCACGACTTGATAAAATGTCAAGAGCGCATATAGAAATGCTCAAATTGGTGTATGTTTGCTATGTATTGTCTCAGCAGCAACCAAAAAAGTACTAAAATAAAACAGAAAGGTGCATGAGCTTCTTGAATGCATTTTATGATTTCATATATCTATCCATAACTTAACGTCATTCTGATATTCAAATACACCTTGAAGAGGTTCTCAGTTCAGTGCCAGATGAACGCAATAACGCAAATATCACAATAAAGCCCACCATATGGCATCTTTTTTGTTTCCTAGTTCACATAAAAGCTATGTTGACACTATATCGTAACCCTACTATACTGTTAGCCCATACCGGTGGTACAGTGGGTAACAGCTTAGACTGGTATCCCAAACTCACCAACCGATCTGTGCAATAAAGATGAAGCTTAGACTTAGAGTCTAGGGAAGCACTGGGACCAGTTCTACCTTGTCCTACAAGTTCCCTCTGAGTCAAAGGTGACTCTATGGCAGTGAGTTTGGTTTTATGTTTGAGTAATTTATTAAGTGTGCAGTAGCATTATTAAAAAGTTTGAACTATTGTGAAAATTAACAAAATGAGACCCAGAGATGGGAAGTGAGAACTTGTTGAGAAAAATGGTTCCAGTAGGCTTGCTTGATGCAGGGTTGACATGCTCAATTTGTTTTTAAGAATAGCAGTATCTGAAAAGCACAATAAAATGAAGTTAAAAAGATACATCTGTAGCTTGAAACATCTGTATTTTCTTTCTTTAGCATTTATTGGCTTTTTCAGATTTCTTGAGGAAGTCATTGATTTAATGTTATAAATTTCTTTCTATGTTTTATTTAGTTTTAGTGCCTAATTTTAATGTGATCTTTTCATTTACATTCAAGATGAAATATTCTCTTTGTTTTCATTTATTCTTTAGAAGCCTGTTATTTGGAGATTTTCCCAGATATCTTTCTGTTTGATTTCCAATTTAATTTTATTGAGATTAGAGAACATAGTGCATATAATTTTACGTCATTTACATTTATTGAGACTTACATAATGGCCCTGTATGGGACCTATTCTGATAAATGTTTATTTTGCTTTTGTAATGTATATTATCATGTGTTCAGATGTCAATTAGGTAATGTTACTTGATAGTGTTATTCAAATCTTTTGTGTCTTTATTGATTATTATCTGTGTTTTCTATCAATTACTGTGTTAGGCCAGGTAGACAAGGGAAACAAATCCAGAAACATTCATATATATGTAAGAAGGAGCTTTATATCAAAAAACAATTCTACATCCATAACACATCCCAGCCTAGTCCAACTCAAATCTATAAGTCTGATAATAGTCTGATATCCCTCTTCAGACTCACACAGCCATATGCAATGATGCGGGATGCAAGCATATCACAGGGCTGTGGGGGCCAAGTATTATGGGCCCAACATTGGTGGAAAATATGGCAGGGCTCCAGAAGCTCTCCTGATGGCCAGTAAGTAGGAAGTTGAAGGTACAGAGTCTAGCCTTTAGAGAACTGTATATCTCAGGCACACCTCCAAGGGATGTCATCAGGCTGTAACCTGACTGACAGGCTAACCTCTACCATATCTTCTTACAGGTGCCAAGTTGGCACACATACAAAAAATTAACTATCACAATTACCAAGAGATAAAGTGTGAAGGCCTAAGCTATAATTGTTGAAGGTGCATTTTCCCTCTTGACTGTTAATATTTGTATCATGTAACTTTGAACTCTGTTGTTAGTATATGCACATTTATATTTGTTATATTTTCCCATTTCATAAATCCTTTAATTAATATATATCTCTAGCAGTATGAGGTAGTTAGTTTATTGTGCCAACCTGGTCGATAGACACATATGGGGTTAATTGAAGGGCGGAGGGATAAATGGCTTGGTAAGCCTCGCCTTTCTAGTTCTCGGGTCTCTTGCTTTCTGATGGTCGGACCAGGGTGCAGCTCCCTTTACCAGTTCCCTGCTTCAACTGACAAGGCTCACTTCTTGCAAGACATCCTCAAGAAGAAGCCACATGGACCTACCCCGATGCAGCCCTGGGTGCTGGAGCACCCGTGTGGAGACCCCTGCCTGCGCTGAGTTGCTTACACACTCACTGACTCCACTTTCCTCCTGCAGTCAGCATCATTGCGTCTGTTTTGTGAGATGGAGGAGGACTTTGTGGATTGGTATTGGACTTGTGGGTTTGGACAGCCCTGGGTGGGGATGTTTTCTTCATGTGCACTTAACCTTTATATAAAACACTCTCTTATACATGACTTTCTGTGGATTTGTTTCTCAAAAGTACCCAGACTAATACACAGTACTTATTATCTTAAATCTATTTTTCATTCTGGTTGTAATATAGTTACTAGAGTTCGTTTATGCTTACATTTCACATGGTACATTGTTTCACATCCTTTTATTTTTACTTTTTGTATTTAACTTCAAATGTATAGATTTATTCTTTGTTTTGTTTTTCCCAACAGTCTTATTGGCACGTAGTCTACATATCATACAATTCAATAGTTCAATCGTTCAATCATATCAAGGAGAATTGTACAATTATTACAACATCAAGTTTAGAGCACCCTCACTCCCATGGTTAAATTGCCTTTAAAATGAGTTATGCAATCACAATCTGTTCTAATACTCTCTCCCATCTCCTGCCCTCCTTCTTTACTCCCGAAGTCCCCTTTCCTTCCCTAACACCTACTCTCCATCCCTGTGTTCCCCATGTCCCCTTGTATCCATTATTATCATTATGCATTCACTCTTCCTGTGCTACACAGCTTAGAGACCCAACAGAAAACAGTAAAAAACACAATTACACTAAGGTGGAAAGGATAAATCATAATAATACAAAGAGAAAAATACAAATAATACATCATTTGTATTTTTGGTCGTTGTATTATTATATAACTGGTATTTTTGCAGCTTCATTTTGTGATGGGCTGTTTTTCTTAGGTGCCATTAAGTCAATTCCAGCTCATAGTGCATGCACAACATAAAGAAAGCTGCCAGATCTTGTGCCATCCTCACACTTTGTATGTGTGTGTGCATTCTTACAGTCACTGTCAATCCTACTTGTAGAGGGTCTTTCTCTTGTGTGCTGAAACTCTACTTTGCCAAACATCATGTTCTTCTCCAAGGACTGTTCGCTCCTGATAACATGTCCAAAGTATGCGAGATAAACTCTTGCCATACCAGCGTTTAAGGAGTATTTTGACTGTACTTTCTCAATAACAGATTTGTTTGTTCTTCTGAGAATCCATTGTGCTCACAATAATTTTCACCAACACCACAATTCATATGCATCAAAATTTCTCAGGTCCTCCTTATTTACTATGTAGCTTTCACATGCATATGAAGTGATGGAAAAATACATGGTTTGATTCATATGACATACACATATGACTTTTCAGTCCTCTATTGGATCCCTGGTGGCATAGTGGTTACGCACTGGGCCACAATCCACAAGGTCCAAAGCTTGCAAACACCAGCTGTGTTCTTCATAGAAAGACAGGGCTTTTTACTCCTATAAACAGTTCTAGTCTCAGGAATTCACTGGGCCAGTTCTACCCTGTCTTATAGGGTCACTATGAGTTGGCCACAACTCGATGGCAGTGGGTGTTTTTTTTAAGTTTATGTTTTGTTGTTTTATTCTTTGCTATTTTAGTGATCTAAATGTTATTGTTCATTGCTATCAAGTCAACTCTGATTCTTTATGACCTTTGTGACCTTATATATAGAAAGAATAAAATGATGTCAGGTCATGTGCCAGCTTCATGACTTTTAAAAATTATTATTAAATACTTTTATTGGGGGCTCTTACATCTCTTACCACAATCCATACATTCATCCAGTGTGTCAAGCACATTTGCTGCCATCATCATTTTCAAAGCATTCTCTTCCCACTTGAACCCCTGATACCAACTCGCCATTTCTTCCCCCTCCCTTCCCCGCCCACCCTCCCTCACAAACCCTTGATAACTTATAAAATATTATTTTCATATCTTAATATCATCCTTTGTCACCCCTCACCCATTTTTCCATTGTTCTTCCCCCTGCGAGGTTCTAGGCTGATCCTTTTGATCAGTTCCCTCTTTCTTCCCCACCCTCTCCTAATCCTCTTGGTATCTCTACTCTCATTGTTGGCCCTGGGAGGTTTACCTATCCTGGATTCCATGTGTTGCGGGCTCTTGTCTGTAGCAGTGTGCACGCTCTGGTCTAATCGCATTTGTAAGGCAGAGTTGAGGTCATGATAGTGGGGGGAAGGAAGCACCGAAGAACTAGAGCAAAGTTGTGGGCTTCATGACTTTTGATACATCTTAGCCCATTGTAGTCATTACTGTATCAATTGATGTGTTCCCTGAATTCACTGATCTTCTCTCAAACACGATGTCTTTTCTAGGGATAAGCCTTTCTTGATGCCTTGTCTAAGTAAGCAAGGTGAACTTTTCTCATCCTTCCTTTTAAGGGCCATTCAGTTTTATTTCTTCTAAAACTGATTTACTCATTCTGGCAATGACTGTATATTCAACATTGCTCTTTATACCACAATCTAAAAATATCCATTCTTTTGTTATCTATCACTTTATATCATCCAGCTTTCAAATGCATATGAGGTGATAAAAAGAAACATGCCTTCAGTGAGGTGCACCTTCATCTCCTTAGTGGTCATCATTGGGATTATGGTATAAATATAGATAGTATGCCAATTTACCTTTATTAATTCTGACTTAGTGCTATTACATTATAAGAACCTTTACCAGTACAGCTCTATTTCTCCCTTCTTTTTGTGCTATTGTAGTCAACTATATACACCCTTTTGCTTATTGACATGTTCAGGTTTAAAAAACCAAATCATTATCTGAAATAGTTGTAATATGAAAATGGAAGTTCATCACATTACATCTCAAAATAGATGATGACAACACCATTACTTAATTGCTTGGATACTGAGAAAAATGACTTAGCCAAGTTGATATATAAACTTAACCCTATCGCCAATATTACCCTTGTCTCACATTTTCCTGTTTGTTGCTGCATTGCTCCATATTTTGCCCAGAGAATCTCTTATTTTTTAAATTAGTTTTTTGAGCTATAATAAACACATCTTATTATTTAATAGTTCAATCATGTTAAGAAAGGTTGTACAATTATCAACACAATCAACTTTGGAATATTTTCTTTCTTCTTGTACCCATTAGTGTTGACTCCTAATTTCCCCCAACTTCTCCTTCTGTACCCCCAGATAATTATTTCAGTTACTGTTTTCAAAAATCCACCCATCCTGGCTGCCCTATACAGAAAAAAAATACACATAGAAAACAAGGACAAAGAAAAACAACAAAAGAGATTCACCAACAATGACCAAAACAGTGATTGAAGAAAAAGCAGAGGATATTAAAAATATAGAATAAATTGAAAGTAAGTCCAGAAGAAGAGCTAATGATGAGGAGTTACATTCCAGTCTAAGTACACCTGCTAATAACCACTTTACAATGGCTTTTGTCTGATATTAGGGCTGTTTACATTCCTAATCTATGGACAGTGGAATTCACTGGGGACTAAATCCAAGTAGAGACCTTGTAAATGGATTTTGGGCTTCCACTATCATCTATAACTTTCCATAAACTGGTGTTTAGAATTTAGGCATTGGTACCATTCCTTCCTCTGAATTTGGATCTTAATATATATAATCCTTGGATCACACAGGTTGACATGCTGCTTTTGTGTCAACTTGGCTGACTCCTTTCGTCACGCTATGTTGTTCTGGCATCCATATCTTTGGTAATCTCATGAGAATGAGTACAGGTCAGAACCATGTCACAAGAGCTAAGTGTTTTAGTGAGACCTCAAAATCTATTAATAAAATGACTATTTTGATTTCTATATATTCCTGGTTCACTTTTGGAGACTTTATCATTTTACTGTAGTCCATCATAGATCATCTCCAAGGGGCTTAAGGTAATTTTATTGACATTAACATTATAATCAATGGTAAACATTCTGTGAAAAGGAATTTGTAGGTCATCTTTTTATACTTCAGGACATGAATTTTTGACTCATACATCTGTGTTTCTCCGGGTAGAATATAGAAACAAATCCAGGGAGACTCATATGTGTATAAGAAAGAGCTTTATATATAAGAGCAATTGACTATTGAGAAAACATACCAACCCAGTACAGATCAAGTCTATAAATCCGATATTAGCCCATATGTCCAATATCAATCTATAAATTCCTCTTCAGACTTATGAAACACATGCAATGATGCTAAATGCAGGAAGATCACAGGCTAGTGGGTAGAAAGTATTGTGGATCCAGTGGCAGTGTAGGCATCTCAGCACTGGTGTGGGTTTCCACATGGCTCCTCCAGCTCCAGGGCTCTAGCGTAGCTCCATGTGTCTTGTCAGCAGGAATGTATCACAGGGTATATGTGTGTGTATCTGGCCTGCAGTCAGCTATTTATATACAACATGCCTCCAAATGATGTCATCAAGCTGTGACCTGATAGACAGGCTAGACTCCACCCCTTCACAAGTTGACACAATTATGTAACTGCCACAATATCTTCATAAATTGAGTGATTAGACACTAGTTACACAGTTATGAGGGTTGGAGATAGTTACATTGATTTATGAAGGCAGGCTCATGCCTGGTAGATTAGTATATGTCACAAAAGGCAGAGAGTGTACAACTACAAAGTGGTGTCAGATCATCATTCACTGAGTACCCTCAAAGCAATAGGTTCAGACCCACCCAAATTCTAAATACCACCTATTTTCTAACCTTAGGATAGTGATTGTCTTCTCCCAATAGGGTTTTCCAGTCCAAAGCTCAAAGGGGTATTTCAGTTCCTTAGTTTTCTATAAGTGAATTCGTGGCAAAGTCCAGTTCACCCAGGAGGGATTCCAAATGGGGTCTCTTTTCGTGTGGTCTATCAAGGGTGTTGTGTATCTCAAAAGGAGAGAGTCCAAATTCCCTCTTGCCTATTGGACACTGGCAAGTTCGCCAGGGGCTGGTTGAAAATTAAGTGTCAAAGTGCTGAGTTAGGAGTATAATACCAGGTATATTCTCCCTCTGGAGTTTCTATAAGTAATGTTAAGAATTTTTCTCAATGATGAGGTAACCCACCCATCTTGCCCACTGTATTAGACTAGATTGACTAGAGAAACAAGCTCAGTAACCCTCATACATGTGTAAGAAAGAGCTTTATATCAGGAAGTAATTATATATCACTAAAACATCCCAGCCCAGTCCAACTCACATCCATAAATCTGAGAGTAGTCCATAAATTCTCTTTCAGACTCACACAGTCACATGCAATGATGCAGAATTCAGGAATGTCACAGGTGGCCAACTGCGAAGCCATGTGGATCCAAGGTTGGTGGAAACATAGCAAGCCTCTGGCAGTTCTCAGGGTAGTCAGCAAGCAGGAAGGTGAAGCTGGGAGATAGAAAGGGAGATTCCCTCAGTCCTTTTAATTTAAGGCCACACCCACAAGGAGACATCATCAGGCTGTCTTGATTGACAGGTTGGATGCCAACCCTATACTTTCATATACCTTCAAGTTGACATAAAATCTGTAACTACCACACCCACCATCAAAAATGCAATTGCTTTCTTTGAATTTGTCTCTCCACACACTCTTGATCCGATTGCCCCATAAAGTTCACTATTTGCTCTTTTTGGGTTATCTGCTGATTTGGGGGGACTTTGGAACAGTTACAGAGCAGGGATTCATTGATCTTCTCCTTCTCATAACATGAGAAACTGATCCCAGCAGAGTGCGGCCACCCCTCGAGGTGATTTTTAAGATGTCCTAATAAGGGAATCATATATAATTTATGGTAACTATGTAGGAACACTTCCTCGCCATCTATGAGACCAGATAAGAAGATGATATTCCCTGGGAACTTGAAACTGTCTTTGCCATGGTTTTTATCCTAGTAGTAGTGTGCTCATACAATATTTGTCTTCTTGTGATTTACTAACTTCACACAACATAAGGGTTTTCAGATCTGTCCATGTCATGAGGTATATCTGTGGGGTTAAGGGTAAGAGGGAACCCCACAAAACATCACAGGTTTGGTAGGCGCAATTGTACAGCGATAATAAGTAAAGATTATAGTAAAGTCATAGAGAGCATGAGAGTTAAAGGATAGAGTCAAGTAATGGAGTCAGACGCAATTC
>NW_022103906.1:1086345-1088713 GCF_000313985.2 Echinops telfairi
CTTAAGTGAAGAGCAAATGTTTTGAGAATGATGAGGGCAACAAATGTACATATGTGCTTGACACAATGGATGTATGTATGGATTGTGATGAGAATTGTATGAGCCCCCAATAAAATAATTTTTTTAAAAAGGAGCCTTATTGATTGCTGTTTGCTGTCTTGTATCCTGCTAATTTACTAATTTCCCTGATTGTTTCAAACAGTTTTTCCTGCTTAACTTTAGGGTTATCTAACAGTCCTTAGGATTATCTGTATATAAAACCATATCATCTACAAGTATTGAGAATTTCACTCTTCTTTGCCTTTTTTTATTCCCTTTATTTTTTTCTTTGTTTAATGACACTATCTAGTAATTCCAAAACAATGTTGAATAAAAATGATGATACAAGTTATCTTTGTCAAGTGCCTGTTCTCAGGGGAAAGGTTTTCAGTTTTTCCTCCTTGAATGTGATGATGGCCTTGGCTTTTTTTGTAGTAGCCTTTATTTTATTAAGGAATTTTCCTTCAATTCTTATTTTATAGAGCTCTTTTAGAAATGGGTTTTGAATATTGTCATAAGCCTTTTCGTCATCTATTGATATGCTCACATGCTTTTAATTCTTTGACTTGTTTATGTGGTGGATTACATTAATTGTTTTTCTACTGTTGAAACATCCTGTGTCCCTGGTAGGCATCACAATTGTTCATGGTGAATATTTTTTGTTTGTTTATTGATACGCTCTTAGGTTCCATGGCCAACATTCTTTTGAGAATATTTGTGTCTGTGTTCCTGAGGGCTAATTGGCTACAGTTTGCTGTCTTTGTAGGTTCCTTGGCTGGTATGGGTATTAGGGATATGCTCACTTTGTAGGATGACTTTGACATTTTGTTGTCACTTTCTATATTCTGGAACAATTTATGCAGAAATTGTGACATTTCTTCACTAAAACCTTGGTAGAATTCCCCTGTGAAACCATCCTATCCTGGGCTTTTCTTGGTTAAGAGTTTCTTTTTTTTAATCATTTTATTAGGGGTTCATATGACTCTTATCACAATCCATACATACATCAATTGTGTAAAGCACATTTGTACATTCATTGCCCTCATCATTCTCAAAATATTTGCTTTCTACTTGAGCCCGTGGTATCAGCTCCTCATCACTGTTTTTTAGGGATACACAACATTCTATTGTGTGCTTACTAGAGTTTCTTTATTAATTCTTCAATGGGTGGTCATTTGGACTGTTTCAGCTTCTTGTTAGTGTGGACTGTGCTACGATGAACATAGGGAGCATATGTCTATTGTTTTGTGTTTCTTACTTCAGGGTATATGCTCAGCAGAGGTATTGCTAGGTCAGTTGTTTCCTGGTTGATTCAGGAAGGGCCGCGCTGCTTTCCATAGTAGTCATGTGTACAAACCAACCAGCAGTGTATGAGAGTCCTGATCTCTCCACATCCCCTCCAGCATTTGTTGTTTTCTGTTTTTACTTTTCTTCTTTTTTTTAATTGGGTGTTTGTAAGGTGATTGTTCATCTTTGTTTAGATTTACACTTCCCAGGTGACTTGTGATCCTGAACATTTCCTCATGTGTTTGTTAGCCATTGAAGTGTCTTTTCTGATGAATTCTCTGTTCATGTCCTTTGTCCACCTTTTAAATTTTTTGAATTCTTTTGAAATGTTTCAGAATTCTATATATTTTAGTGATTAGTTTTGTGTTTTGCTAATTTTTCCCCAAATGCATGGGCTCTTAATCGACTCTTTTGATGAAATCTTTTGATTTGCATAAGTGTTTTATTTTTAATAGGTTCCAGTCATCTATTTTTTTCCTGTCCACTGTGTGTGATTCCTTTATTATACTTGGTAGTCTGTATATGCCCTGCAATAGGGCTCTTAAGGTGGTTCCTACTTCCTGTGTACAAACATGGGGTATTCTTCCATTTGTGTAAGTCTCTTGGTTTCTTGTAGTAGTTTTTGGTTGTTTTCATTGTATAGATCTTTTGTTTCTTTGGTTAGTTTTATTTGTACATCATCTTTTTTGTAGCTATTGGAAATGGCATCATTTCCTTGAGATCCTCTTCAGCGCTCTTTTTGCTGGTACAAAGGAGCCTTATTGATTTGTAAGGTAGAATTGGGATCATAAGGATGTACATTGGTACAGATAGCAACTGGAAACACAGGGAATCCAGGACAGATAACTCCTTCAGGACCAGTTGTGAGAGGGGCGAGGCCTGGAGGGTGAAGGGAATGTGGGGTAGAAAGAGGGAACCGATTACAAGAATCTAAGTATTGCCTCCTCCCTGGGGTAGGGACAGCAGAGAAGAGGGCGGGGGGAGACATTGGACAGTGTAACTTATGACAAAACTATAATAAGTTGTGAATTATGAAGGGTTC
>NW_022103906.1:1088813-1096024 GCF_000313985.2 Echinops telfairi
AAGCCTTTAAGACCCCAGATGCTATACCTTTTGATAGCGGGCACCATCAGCTTTCTTCACCACATTTGCTTATGCACCCATTTGTCTTCAGCAATCGTATCATGGAGGTGAGCACACAATGATATGATTTTATGTTCTTTGATGCCCCCTATTTCTTCTTTTTTGGTATGTGTCTGTTAAGGGTTTCCATTTCCATCTTTGTTAATCTGGATGGATAGTGTATTTCTAGGTATTTACTCATTTCTTCTAGGTTTCAAATTTGTTGGTGTACACACTTCCTTAGTGGTGTGTTATTATTCTTTTCATTTCGTTTGAGTTTGTTGTGATATCTCCCTTTTGATCTCTAGTTCTAGACATTTGTATCTTCTCTTGTTTTCTTTGCTAAGTTTTATAGTGGTTTGTCAATTTTGTTAATCCTTTCAAAGACTCCACTTCTTGTTATATTGATTATTTCCATTGTCTTACTGTTTTCCAGTTAATTTATTTCTGCTCTAACTTTTATCATCTCTTTTCTCCTGTTCTTGGAGGGATAATATTGTTGCCCTTCTTCTAGCTGTTGGAGATGTTGTGTTAAGGAGTCACTTTGACTCCTGAAGGACTCATCTTTTGACACTATATCTGACAATACTCAGTTGCTATTCATAAAGTTTTCAGTGACTATTCCTTCAAAAGTGAACGGCTGTTTCTTCTTCAAAATCAATTATTAATCTGGAAGTGTTGCTTAAACGTGTTCGCTATGGGTGACCCTGTTGGAATTTCAACATTGGTGGCATAGCTTCCAGCAATCAATGGTTTGTTCCACAATCTGCCCTTGGCCTTGTTTTGGGTGCTGATATTGAGCTTCTCTGGCCTGGGTGGTATTGTGGTCCTAGTTGGATGGTGGCCCACTTGGCCAGCAGTTCAAACCACAGCAGCTCTGCAGGAGAAAACTTGACTTTCTACTTGTAAAAAGTTACAATCGTGGAAACCCATAGGGGTTCACTATGAGTCAACATTGACTGGATGGCAGTGAGTATCATCAGGTCCCACAGATGTAGTCATTTTGATACCTGGGTATTCCATCTGATGCAATCTATGCTTATAGTTGCTGCTTATGTTGTATAAAATAAGTTTTTGTGATGAAGTCATTGGTTTTGTAAAATTCTGACATGGAAACTGCAGCTTTGTTTTCTATCACCAAGGCCAGATTGTCAAACCACTCATACTTACTCACTGTTTCCAACTTTCATATTCCAATGAGTAGTAATTATCAATGAATCTTGATTACACATTGGTCAATTTCATGCTGAGGGATTTGGTAGTGTAAATCTGAAAAATAGTTCTATGAAGTGGTCTTTCTTGTATGCATATAATAATATCTTATTACAGATAAATATGATATGTGAGGAAAACAAAGGAACTTAAAAAAAGACAGGCCAGAAAGAAAAGACAAAAACGATGCTCGATGCTCTTGAATACTAATGAGTTAAAGGAACTAGAAGAAATGATGAAGTGAAAGAGCTGGATGGAAAAGTTCAAAGGGAAGTTCCAGAAGACAAAATAGTATATGATACTGAAATGTGCAAAAAGCTTCCGTTAGAAAGGCAAAAAAGCACATGCTTAGCATATCTCAAGCTAGGAGACTGAAGGAAAGTTCAAGTCCTCAATATTAAAAAATTCCATGAGCTAAATATTGAATAATGATGGATTTATCAAAATAAGATGGAATTGTGAGAGTTACCATAACAACAACAACAACAACAACAAAATTTCCTTGATTTTCAACTATTTCAGGAGGTTACACATGATTCAGAACCAATATTATTGACATAAAAATTCCAAGCTATACTGAAGGCATTAACCCAAAAATTGGATCCATGGATTTATGGAATGCCAATTGAAATGTTGCAGCAAGCCGATGAAACACTGAAAGTACTTACTTGTCTATGTTAAGAAAATTGGAAAATAGCTACCTGGCTAACTTATTGGAAGAGATCCATATTTGCGCCTATTCCAAAGAATGTAACCCAACAGAATACATAAATGACCAAGCAGTATCATTAATATTATATGCAAGTAAATTTTTTCTGTAGGTAATTCCAAAACAGTTGTAGCTGTCCTTTGACAGATGTCAGAAACTCAAGTCAGACTAAGAAGAAGATATATCACAGGGATATCACTGCTGATGACAGATGACTCTTGGGTGAAAACAGAGAATTCCAGAAAGCTGTTTACTTGTGCTTCATTGACTAGGAAGGGACATTTTATTTTGTGGGTCATAATAAAAAATTATAGATAACATTGTGAAGAATGTCACTTTGAGAACCAAACTGAGCCAGGCTCAAGCCAGAGTATTTTTATATGCCTTTTATTTACATGAAAGTTGAGTGATGAATAAGGAAAACCAGAGAACTATTGAGGTATTTGGATTATGGTGTTGGCAAAAAACATTTAAATTACCATGAAATGCCAGAGAAACAAACAAATATGTCTTAGAAGAATTAGTCAGAATGTTCCTCAGACATCAGGATGGTGAGACTTTGTCCCACAATCCTTGGACATGTTATTAGGAGAGACTAGTTCCGGGCAAAAGATATCATACTTCATAAAACAGAAGGTCAGGGAAATAGAGGAAGATCCTCATCAAGTTGTATTGACACAGTGGTTGCAAAAGTGCAACCATAACAAAATATGAAAACATAATAATTATGAATACAACATAGGGCTAGTCAGTGTTTTTTTCTGTTGTAAGTATGGTTACTATGAGTCATAACTGATTTCAAGGCACCTGACATCATCAACAACAAAAACATCACATACAGAAGCATATTTCAAGATTGAGCTTGAAATGCTATTTGTTATTGTTGTTATGATGATTACAGTGTCATTCGTTTCCATTTTTAGTCTCCATTTATTATTCCTGACATAGTAAACTATATGATCGACAATTCAAATGAACAACAGCAGTTCATTTAAGCTTATCAATGCTATGATATTGATCTTTACATAATTTCATAATTTCAAATTTTCTTAGATTTGTACTTTAAATATTCCATGATCTGATAATAAATGGATAGTGGCACTTATTTCTTCACATTTTAATTTGTGACTTCAGCAAAGCAAAGTCCTGAAGGCTTTTGTATATCCACACCTGTAAGTTTCAGTGGCTAACTCTTGAGAAGGGGCCTGTCTAATCCTTCTTCTTAGTCTATTCTTAGAATTAAAACTTTTCTAAACTTGTTTAGCATGGGTGATCCTGCTAGTACTTGAAATATAGCTTCTATCACATGCAAGCCACAACAGTGTGACAAAATGACAGTTTGTAATGGAATGCTTTTAATAGCTACATATTATACACTTATGAATGTTCCAGAACTCATTTTATCCTCTATCGATATATATTTAGATAGTTATCCATTATAAATATTGCAACAATGAAACATACAATTTTCCTCTAGCTCCTAAATGCTTCCTCCACCATCTCCCATTCCCCCCCCCACCCCACTATCATGATCCGAATTCTATCTTACAAATCTGGCTAGACCAGAGGATGTACACTGGTACAGATGGGAACTGGAAACATAAGGAATCCAGATGGATAATCCCTTCAGGACCAGCAGTGAGAGTAGTGATACCAGGAGGGTGGAGGGAGGGTGGGGTGGAAAGGGGAAACCGATTACAGGGATCTACATATAACCTCCTCCATGGGGGACAGACAGTGGGTGAAGGGAGAAGTCGGACCATGTAAGATATGACAGAATAATAATTTATAAATTATCAAGTGTTCATGAGGGAGGAAGGAGGGGGAAGGGAGGGAGAAAATGAGGAGCTGATGCCAGGGGCTTAAGTGAAGAGCAAATGTTTTGAGAATGATGAGAGCAACGAATGTACAAATATGATTTACATAATTGATGCATGTATGGACTGTGATAAAACTTGTATGGGCCCCCAATAAAATGATTTAAAAAGATTGCTTTAATGAATAATCTCTATCTCTATCATCTTTCTATCTACCATCTATCTCTAACACCTATCTAAATATTACTATTACTTTAGGATATATATCTAGATCTCACTCTCTGTTGTGCTGTTAATTCATTGTTTAGACAAACACTAGAAGGCTGACGTCATAAGGCCATATGTCTGCTTTGCTCAGTGTCATTAAAATAGGGCCTAACACTGCAGGAGCTCAAAAGTCATTTGTCAAATCAACAAGCATGAAACATGAGTTTGAACTTTGCTTATGTCTGAAGAGTTACAAAATTACTGAAATAAGCTTCAAATAAAATTTAGTGCAGGAAGAAAAAGACACTATTTTTCTTAAACTGTTCTTGCTCAAGTTGTCATACATATTCAGAGCACTTATTTTAGAGCTTCATTAGTTGAATCATGTGGAATTCAGGTAGAGCTTAAGTATATTAAAAAAAACTGTGAGTTCATTTACTTTAAAATTTATTTAATAGAATAATATTTTCATCTGATAATTGGTTGTCTTTCTTCATCAAAAATTGACTTTACAAGATAGGCTAAATTAATTTGCATGAATTTAATAAAATAAAATTCAATTGAGTAAATCTCTTACTTCTTATTGGCAGAAAACATCATTTGATGTCTATTTCTCCTAACATACACCACATGAAACAACAATTCATGTGAATTGTATTTCAGTTTAACAAGATGTTTTTCCCTGACCCTGATCCTGCAGTTTAGCAAGATTTTACTTATAATTTAATATAGAACTCCTTTGAATTTAATTATTTGAGCACACATATAAAAAGTTAAATAGTGGTAAAATATGGCCTGACAGCCCTATAAGCTCTGCCTATGGTAGTTGATTATAACTAATAATGCTTTTCATTGTTTAAGCAACATCCTGAAGTATTTTGTATAATTTTAATTCTTTTCAGTTTATTCATGTTTGTTTTGGGGATAATGAATCCTCTTTGGGAACTTGATAAGAATCTGTATTCTTTTGTTGTTTGGATCAGTGATCTATAAACCTCTAATAGATCATGTTGGATGATGATGTTGAACTAACTTAGTACATTTACTGATTGTGTGTGTGTGTGTGTGTGTGTGTGTAGTACTAGATATCAACTGCCATTGCATCAATCTGAACTTGAGACAATCCTATACATTCATGCAGAACTGCTCCTTAGAGTTTCCCAAACTAAATGTTAATGAAAGCAGTCAGCCTCATCTTTCTCCTAGGAGCAGCTGATGGTTTGAACTTCCAACCTGGGAAGAACCCAAGATTTAGGCCACAGCATCATCAATGCTATCAATTTTGAGAAAAGGGATCTGAATTCTACAGTCTTAACTATTGATTTTATTACTCTTTCATTTTTGATTCCTATATCTTGCAGCTCTGTTGCTTGTTGCTGACCAATTTAGGATCACTGTTTCTTCTTTCAGGATCCCTGACGGCACAGCAGATTAAGTATTGGAATGCTAAACACAGACTGACAGTTCAAACCGACCAAACATTCCATGGGAGAAAGATAAGGATGTCTGCTCCCACGTAATTTACAGTATCATAAAACCTAAAGATCAGTTTTACTCTGTCTTATATAGAGCTAAATCAGTTAGAATTTACTCAATGGAAGTAGTGGGCTTTGAGTGTCTTCCCTGTGTATTTATCTTTCTATTTTTATATAATGTCCTTCTTAAGTTGTCCAGGTGGTATCATTGGTTAAGTTGAACTGATAATCACAAATTCAGTGGTCCACACCCATCAGCCATTTCTTGGGAGAAAGAGGAGACTATCTGTCCATATAAAGAGATATAGTCTTAGAAAGCCAATGTAAGCTTATTAGAGTTGAGATTGCCTCAACGGCAATGGATGGTAGGTCTCAACGTAAACCAATGTCCTTAATGATTTTATTTGTTATAAAATTATTTATCTGATACTGAGATAGTGGACTCTAATAAGAAGAATGTGGTATCAGGATTGAAAAATCAAAACAACCAAACTCATTGTCATTGAGTGGACACTGAACCATAGCGACCTTATAGGATATGGATGTGGAAATTATAATGTTTTACAGGAGTAGAAAGCCCCATCCATCTCCCAAGAAGGGGCTTAGTGGTTTTGAACTGCTGGACTTTCAGATCACAGCAGTCTCATAGAAATGGTGGACTCTGGTAAGAAGAATGTGTCATCAGGATTGAAGGAAGATTTATTAAAAACTTTCCATATGCAGATAACACAACTTTGCTTACTGACAGTGAGGAGACTTAAAGCACTTGGTGATGAAGGCCAAGGACTGCAGCCTTTATTATGGATTTCAACTCATTGCAAAAAAAAAAAATCTCACCAGTGGGCCAAGAGACAATATCATGACAGAGAAAAGATTGAAGTTGAGAAGAATTTATTTCAAAGGATGGCATGAATCTGTGGCTCCAGGAGAGGGACATATCTGATCAGAGCACACAGGAGCAGATAAAGGCGGAGGAGGAGAGAGTATAGCACATCCTGGCGCACCAGGCCTTGAGGACAATGTTCCCTATAAGAGCAGCCAGTCCACAGAGAAGACCACATGGTCGGCCCCACTATGAGACATGATGTCCCTCACTGACACATTGCCCTACTGGGGAGAACACTGGAGACACAGTGTGGGAATTGCAGTGATTAGATCCCGCCACCCAGAGGCAAAACATTAAGGGAGTTCAACAGAACAGCAAGGGAACAGAGCTGGGAGGTCCCCAGGGATTGCTGAAGGTGGACTTTGGCTAGGGCATGGTGCCCCAACAGACTGGACTGGAAAACACTCCTAAAGGCCAACAAATAGTCCTTGAACAAACTACAAGCTTTTCTTTCTTGTTGTGTTTTGTTTTGGGGTTTTTGTCATTGTTTTTTTGTTGTTTTGTTGTATATTGTTGCTTGGTCTTCCTCTGTCTTGTTTTTGGACATGCTATTATCTCTGCAGGTCTGTCTAAATAAGACAGGCTGGATGAACAATCTGGAGGAGAAAACAACGGGACGGACAGTTCCAGGGGGACATGGGAGAAAGGGAGGGGAGGGGAAAGGTAGTGGTGTGAACAAGCCCAGGGACAAGGGAACAACAAGTGATCCAAATCGTTGGTGAGGAGGGTGTAGGAGGCCTGGCAGGGCGTGATCAAGGGTAATTTAACCAAGAGGAATCACTGAAACCCAAATGAAGACTGAACATGATAGTGGGACAAGAGGAAAGTCAAAGGAAATAGAAGAAAGAGCTAGGAGGCAAAGGGCA
>NW_022103906.1:1098540-1138481 GCF_000313985.2 Echinops telfairi
AGTTGTATGAGCCCCTAATAAAATGTTAAAAAAAATAAAGAAATAAAGAAGAGAAAAAACAAAACAAAACAAAACAAAAAACACGATGGAAAAAAAAGAATTTCAATTTGCTTATATGTATAGTCAGTACTCATGAAGGCAGCAGTCTAGAAACCAAGTGATGTTTTGCATTGGCAAATCTGCACTATTACTTACGTAATATTAATATTTATATAAAATTAGCTGATAAATTGTCTTAAAAATCGCATTATTTCCTGTTCTCATTTGTTCCAGTTGAATAAAAATACTTCAGTTGTGTTATAGTATTGTGAACAGTGAATGAGACAAGAGTAGATATTTTTTTAAGCTGTAACATTTTAAATAAATATGCAGTATTAGTATGTGATGTTTGTGCCTCTTAAAATGCCCTTCAAAATTTTTGAACTCAATGTTTTCAGTATATAAAAAGACCAGGAAATATCCCTACTTATTTCTTCCAAAATATGTTTAAAGAAGTTCATAACAAAATAAAAGCAACAAAAAGCCATCACCTAATTAATTCTCATTATATGTCTTAATTTTAAAACTTTGTGTATTTTGGACACACAAAAACAATGATTGGTATATATTATAGAAATAATATTTTTAAAGTTTGATACAGTTGATATTTGGGATTGCTATAAGAGCTGTACGAGCCTCTAATAAATTGATCTTTTAATTTAAAAAATCTGAAAAATTTAATAAAATATTTTTGGAAGTAGAAAATAAAAGCAAAACATGGTAAAACTCACCAATTTTGACTATTAGTGTTTCACATATCCTATTTGCAAGGTTTCACCCAATCATTTGGTTTGATGTATAGAGACATAGATCAAAGAGCCATACTTAAGCAATTTCACTTCAGCATGTTATGCCACCAGGAATTCAAATAATAGCGGATCACCAATAGTGAGTAGAGTTTAGCACAACTTTTATAGCTGGACTGGTAACAAGACATAGACAATCGATGTCTGAGGCATTAGAAACGAAATACTTTATCAATATGAGTGGAACATTGTCTGATGTGGTGCTGACCAATAGCTCCTCAGGTTGAAGGCACTCAAAATCTGACTGGGGAAGAGCAGCCTTCTCCAGAGCAGTGGTTGGAGTAAAGCTGTGAGGACCTTTATTTGCTAATTTGGCACAACTAATTCAAATTGAGAAGAAACTGCAGCAAATATTCATTAATAACTGAAACAGAATAGATAAACTATGAATATATAAAATGTGGAAATTGTGAAACATGAAATGGAATACATGGAGAGTAATATCCTAAGTATTAGTGATGGTAAGTAGATTGGACTTGGTTATTCTGAATCAGATAATGATGGTTTATTATGTCTGAAAATATAAATTTAAGAGGAACTACACTGAATTCATTATCAAAAAAAGCATTTTAAGATTTAGCTTGAAGTACAATGCTTATGTCATGGGTTAATTTTATCTGTACACAAGAAAGACCAGTTAATAGAGATACTCAAATTCATACAACAACCACTAAATCCAATGATGAAGAAATTGAAAAATCCTGCCAACCTCTTCATTCTGATATTAAACATGCCATCAAGATGCATTAACAATAACTTGTGATTGGAATAAGGAAGTTTGAAAAAAGGAGAGGGATTAATAGTTTAAAAAATATGGAATTGTGATTGAAACAAAGCTAGTGACCACATGATAGCAGTTTGCAAGATCAATGATTTCTTCATTGAAAATACCAGTTTTCAATCAAATGAATGACAACTATAAATGTGGAGCTCACCCATTGGAAATATTGGAATCAAATTCACTGTATCTTTAGGAAGAAACACTGACAGGTGTGCTCACACTAAAATACAGCACCCTTTCCGTTTGATCTCCCTTTTGACCCATTTAAAAATTGTTTCAGTGTTTTAAATGTTCTGATTTCTTTTCTATTGAGATTTTTCTCTGCTTTTTAAAATCATTGTTGGGTTCTTATTTGTTAGTTGTGTTTTGTATGATTTTCTGTATATGAAATCAAGGGCAGGTAAATTTTAGAGACAGTACTGGACTAATTATCACCTAAAGGCCTGGCAGGGGAAGTGGGGGAAAAGGAGAAATTAACAACAATGAATACGGGAACAAAATGTTCTTAAATTGATTGTAGTGATGATTAACAACTCTTCCTAATACAATTGAACAATTAAATTGAATGACATGTGAATTAGATACCAATCAAACTATTAAGCAAAACATACCACACATACAACAGTGAGCCTTGGGTTGCTTGAGTTATAGTAGCACACTGGGTTAGGGATTGGTTTTCTTACCACAACCCTTCCAGCCACCGTGCAGGAGAAATATGAGCCTGTCTGCTCCATTGAAGATTGGCTGCCTAGGAAACCCTAAGGAAATTTCTATTCTGTCCTATAGAATCCCTAACAGTTAGAATTGACCTGATAGCAGTGGGCTTGGTCTTATGCAAGAACTTTAGTTACAGTGCATAAAGCATTGGGCTGTTAACATCACAATTGGCAGTTGAAACCCACCTGCCACTGTAAAAGGAAGCTGAGTTTATAGGATACTCTCCTCTCCATAGGCTGTAGGATATTGTCCTCTCCGTAAAGATTTATATTTTCAAAATTCCTAAAGTTCAGTTTCCATCCTGCCCTAGAAAGTCATTATGAGGAAGAATCAACTCACCAGCAGTTAGTATATTCAGGAGGATTAAGAAATTTATTTTTAGATTATAGCTAACTTGGATGATGCCTTAACAGAACAAAGTATCTAAGATGCCATCTGCAGACCTTTATTTGTACTGAAGTGAGTTAGAAACAAAAGTACAAAAACTGTATGATCTCACTCATGAAATATCTAGACTACAAAATGCATAGTGAAAAACAGATTAGTGCTTATCAAGATCTGGGGAGAAGGAAGAATGTGTAGTGTTGCTTCATGGGTACTCAGTTACTGTTTGGAGTGATGCAAAAATTACAGAAATGATAATTATAGTTGTGCCAACTTTTCATTTACTTAATTGATTGAATTGTACATTAAAAATTTTAGAAATGGAAAGTTGTATGTTAAATACATTCTATTACAAGAAAATATTAATACCATAAAAAGATGATCATAAATGAAGAAGGAGAAGGGTCATTAAAGCACACAATGTTTCTTGTTCTGTTTGAAAGTTTGGTTCTTGGTCAATATACAAGTTTCACATGATTAAATGTTATTTAAATCTCATTATAACATTATCTTTAGGTTGTCATGATACACACAATTGAATACTAATGAAACACGAGTAAACAGCTTTCTGGCATTCCCTGCTCTCAGCCAAGATTCATCTTCTTCTTTTTTTTTAACGTTTTATTAGGGGCTCATACAACTGTTATCACAATCCATACACACATCAATTGTGTAAAGCGCATTTGTACATCATTCTCAAAACTTTTTCTCTCCACTTAAACCCCCGACATCAGGTCCTCATTTTTCCCCTCCCTCCCCACTCCCCCCTTTCCCATGAGCCCCTGATAGTCCATAAATTGTTATTTTGTCATACAAGATCCATCTTCTATGAGCAATGGTATCTTTCATTCAACATCCTCTTCTGAATTCTGAAAGCTCCTTATAACTGGAATGCTGGTACTATTTTTGAATTATCTTTAACAATACTTTCAAGTGATATTCACTTATAGTCACCCTACATGATAGGGTAGAACTCACTCTATTGGTTTCTAAGACTGTAACCATTTACCAGGATACAAAACCTCAATTTTCTCCTGAGGAATACATGATGGTTTTGAATTGCCGACCTTATGGTCTAGAACCTAACATATAACCTAGTCATAATTGACGCAATGACACTGAAAGTGAAAGTGTGATATTAATGCTGCTGTTTATTAACTTCCACATTCAGTTGGACCTCTTTTCTTTGGAATACGTGATCTCTTCCAGGTGGTTGGTCAGCCATCTGTCTTCAAATTCCTTGGCATACACTAGTGAGTGTTTCTGTGCTGCATCCTATGCTATATATTGAAACTCTGACTTCTGCCTTGAGTGTAGTTTGGTCTTCTTCCTTCAATACTACTGTTTTTTAATTGTATGCTACGTCTTGAGCAAATGGAAACAAGGATGATGTGAAGGACCTGACAGAAAACTTCAAAGGACAGGAACATAAAAACAAAGTATGGGATATGTAAAAACTTGGGGTTATAAAACCAAGAAGGAAGAAAATATTCAGCATATCTCAAGTTGAAAGAACTGAAGAAAAAAAATCAAACCTTGAGTTCTGATCTTGCAATTCAATATTCAATCCTTGAGAAAGATTCTATAGGCAAAATGTTGAACAATGCATCAAAGAAACATGGAAGGGGTTTACACAATCAGTGTACCAAAAAGAATAGGTTGGTGTTCAATAATTTAAAAAGAAATGTATAGTGCTTGATAAATAAACCCCAAATTAGCTTCACTCAAATATGATTATAGATTTGGACTCACCAGTACAGAAATTGGAGAGAGAGGGACCCTAAGGAACTTTCTAATGCAATGCTCTCATTGCTGGTGGCAAAATATAGCAGAATTGTTTCTTACTCCAAGATAAAGGAATTTTAAAACACATTCACATATTACTAAAAGGCCAATTCTAAATAAATAATTTTCAGCAGCATTAAAATAAGATTGTTTGTATATTGAAAGAAAAATAGATGTAAAATATTAACCACATTGCAAAGTGATATGTTAAATCTATATTACTAAAAAGAGATGTAAGTAAAATTTTAAATCACATTGTATGTATTACCTTTTATTATAATTATTGCTGAGATTATACTCCTTTTTATATTTTAGTTTTGTTTATTAATTACTATGAAAAAAGGCAAAATCCACAGATATAACATTGATTCAAGACTGAATTTTTATGGAAGGAGATAATCTCCTCCTTCTCCTGCAGATCAGTGTGGCAATTTGAACAACCGATCTTGCCGTTAGCAGCTCAATATCTAACCCACACAACCACCAACCGGGAATTCTTACTAATCACTATACAGTGTTCTACAATTGTTTTGTTTTTCTTTATTTTTCCTTCTACTTTCCTGCTTTTGATTAAATTGATAGTTTTGTTTATGGTATTTTTATAATGAATTCTACTCTTTGATTAGTTTTTGTAATTTCTTCATCTTTTTTTGAAGTGTAACTCAAGAGACATTTGCATAAGTCTTAAGTGTAGTTTAATTTTCATTAAGCTAATCACATGATCAGTCTTTACATCAGCAATGAATTATTATTTATGCACTTTACCACATACTAAAATTTATTTTTCCTTTTAACATTGAACTCTCCCTTTAGGAGAAATGACCGAATTATCCCCTCTTGGTTCCAATCTATTTTAAAAACAAGTGCATGATTTCAATAATTAACATATAGTAATTTGACTATAATGAATTTAAGGTGCCAAAAGTTCCAGTTTTTATATGTATTTTAAATTTTTATATAACTTACCTTACCAATTATGATACATTTAATAACCAATTCTCACTGATTCATTTGATATCTAACTTTCTATTTTCCATTTCATGGTAAATTTCCTGAGGTATTATATTTTGTATAGTAAATGAAAAGTGGGGTTCTTACACTTGCAAATATCCTTCAGTTTACTTAAACCTTATAATTTGCTTGAATATAGTTTATGTTCATAATAATTTTCCTAAAATAATTTTATGGCTTTTAATAGCCAGACACAATCAACTTTCTTTCCTTATGCACTCATTTTGTCTTCAGCGATTGTGTCAGGGAGGTGAGCATCACAGAATGCCAGGTTATTAGACCAAAGTGTTCTTGTGTTGAGGGCGTTCTTGAGAAGGGGCCCAATGTCTATCTGTTATCTTAATACTTAACATAAAAATGTATGTACATAGACCTATATCCCTATCGTTATATCTAAATATATTTACATGTATGTGCCTATTTTTATACTTTTATAAATGTCTTTTTCCTCCTAGTTCTTTCCTCTATTTCCTTTCACTTTCCTCCCTTCCCACTATCATGTTTGACCTCATTTAGCTCTTAGTAATTCCTCTAGGCTACATCGTACTGGGTTCTCATCATCGATTTTAGATCACTTGTCATTCCCTTTTCCCTGGATTTGTTGGTTCCCCCTTTCCTTTACCCCAGCTCCCCCTCTCCCATGCACCCCTCCTGCCCCCAAACTAGAACCATCGGTTCCATTGTTTTCTCCTTGGGATTGTTTATATAGATAGACATGAGGGGGGAGGGGGGAGAGAAAAGGCCTGTAAATAGTTCCATCAGTTTGCTGACCCTTGTGAATCTTTTCTGACCAAATATGATGAGGTGCTAAGGCTGCCATCTGAGTCTGAGTCTGGCTATTAAAAGATATAGCTTCTGGGGTCTTAAAGGCTGGAAGTTAAACAAGCAGTCACCTCATAGGGAAGCAACAAAATCCATACGGAAGAGCTAGCCAGCCTGTGTGATCACGAGGTGTTGACAGGTCAGGTATCAGGCATCAGAAGACCCAAAACAATCATATCCATGTGAACAAGGGGGCCAGATTGGAGACCCAAATCCCATCTGTAGACAGCTGGACATGTCCTCACAGAAGGGTCACCAGGAAGAGACGATCCAGCCAGGGTGCAGTATAGCACCAACAAAACACAAAACATTCCTGTAGTGTTTAATGCTTCCTCCTCCTCACTACCATGACCCCAGCTCTACCTTACAAATCCGGCTAGACCATAGCATATACACTGGTACAGATAGCTCTTGACACAAGGCATCCAGGACAGATAACTCCTCAGGAATAGTAATGGGGGTAGCAATATCATGAGGGTATGGGAACGGTGTGGGGAGAAAGGGAAAACTGATTGCAATGATCGATGTATAAACCATCCCCTCCCCATGGGGATGAACAACAGAAATGTGGGTGGAGGAAGATACCAAATGGTGTAAGATATATAAAAGAATAATAAATTATAATTTATCAAGAAGTCAAGAGGGTGGGGGATGGAGGGATAAAAAAGGAGCTAACATGTAGAAACAAGTAGAAAGAAATTATTTAGAAAATTATGATGGCAACATATGTACAAATGTGCCTGCTACAATTGATGTATCAATTATTATAAGAGCTGTAAGAGTCCCCAATAAAATGATTTATATATTTAAAAATAAATAGAAGAAATAAATTTTAAATAATAATTTTAAGGCATCATTTCAATATTAACTCATATACTTGGAAGCATTTAAAGTTTCAAATTCTATTTTTCTTACCTTATATTTCATCGTATCCCTCCGTCTCATCTCAATGTATTTTAGGATTTCTATATCTATATATCACCATTTGTCTGTCAGTTCATAGCACTGTGCTAGCTTGGAATGTGTTATACTGATTTTTATATCAGCATGGCCACTCATAATAAATAGCTTTTAGCAGAATTTGTAGACTAAAAGCAGACTACAAAGAAGACATTGGCTGTCCATTTCTGTGGGATTAACCACTGAAAAACTTAGGAATAGCGGAACATAATGGGATGTAAAGCTGGAAGACAAACCCCTTAGGTAGTAAGGCACTAAAATATGAGTAGAAAAGAGGTGTTGTCTCAAAATGGAACCCAAATGAATGCTTTGGAGGAAGTAAAAATTGGGGGATCTTAATTTTCTGATGGGGCATGACTCAAAATGAGGAGAAAATATCTGTGAACAACCATTAATAACTGGAACATGGAATGTATAAAGTATGGATCTAGGGAACTTGGAAATCACCAACAAAGAAATGGAATGCATAAAGGTCTATCTCCGTGGCATTTGTGAGTTGAAATGGCCATTTTGAGTTAGAAAATTATATTGTTTACTATAAGGAATGATAAAATCAGCAGGAATGGCCTTGTATTCATCATCAAAAAGAACATTGGGTGACCTATCTTGAAATACCATGCTGTTGTGACAGGGTAATCATATGTCTATGAGGAACTCCAGTTAATGCATTCATATTCAAATACACATGCCAACCACTTAATGCTGGTGATGAACAAATTAAAGAATTCTATCAAGCTTTTCCATCTGAAATTTATCCAGTGGCAATCAAGATGTATTCATAATTATTGGTCATTGGAATTCAAAAGTAGGACCAAAGAGGAAGGAACAGTGGTTGGAAAAAAATGGCCTCAGTGTTAGATGTGAAGCTGGAGGTTGCGTGATGAGATTTTGAAAGTACCTTTCTGGAAAATCATAAATGGTAACTATACCCGTGAACTAGGTTTCACCTAATGAAATACACAGAAACAAAATTGACTAGACATGTAGGAACAGATGACAGAGAAGCTCAATATTATTAGCCAAACAAGATTGAGTGGAAAAGACCATAATTTGCTAATATGCAAGTACAGGTTGAAGGTAAAGAGAATTAAGACAAGTTCATTAGAAGCAAATTACAACCTTGGGTATATCTCACTGAATTTAGAGACAAATTAAGAAAAAAGATGTGACGCATGGAACACTAAAGACAGTATACATGATGGATGATCTGTGTGATTACATCAAGAACATCATACATGAAGAATGCACAGTATCACTTAAAAGACAGGAAAGGCCAGCCTATGCAATCACGAGGTGTCGAAGGGATCAGGTATAAGGCATCATCAGACCAAAAAATCTTACCATAGTGAATGATGGGGCGAGTGTGGAGTGGAGACCCAAAGCCCATTAGTAGGCCACTGGAGATCCCCTTGCAGAGGGGTCTCGGGGAGGAGATGAGCCAGTCAGGGTGCAATGTAACAACGATGAAAAATACAACTTTCCTCTAGTTCCTAAATGTTTCCTCCCCGCTCCCACTACCATGACTCGAATTCGACCTTGCAAGTCTGGCTAGACCAGAGGATGTACACTGGTACAGATAGGAACTGAAAATCCAGGGAATCCAGGGTGGATGAGCCCTATAGAACCAGTGGTGTGAGTGGCGATACAGGGAGGGTAGAGGGAGAGTGGGTAGGAGAGAGGGAACCGATTACAAGGAACTATATGTGACCTCCTCCCTGGGGGATGGGCAACAGAAAAGTGGGTGAAGGGAGACGTCGGACAGGGCAAGATATGACAAAATAACAATTTATAAACTATCAAGGGCTCATGAGGGAGGGGGGAGCGGGGAGGGAGGGGAAAATGAGGATCTAATGCCGGGGGCTTAAGTGGAGAGGAAATGTTTTGAGAATGATGAGGGCAATGAATGTACAAATGCGCTTTACACAATTGTGTGTATGGATTGTGATAAGAGTTGTATGAGCCCCTAATAAAATAATTTAAAAAATAAATTAAATAAAAGACAGGAAAGAAGAAGAGACCAAAGTGGAATCTGCAGTATCTGAGGCTCATGCTTGAATGCAGGGCAGCGAAAGCAAAAGGAAGACACGATGCAACAAAAAGCTGAAGAGAAAATGTCAAAGGGCAGCTCAAGAAGACTAAGCAGAGAGTATAATAAAATTTTCAACAACTAGAATTATAAAGTCAAAAAGGAAGAACACGTTAAGCATATATTAAACTGAAGGACTGAAGACAAATTCAAGCTTCAAGTTGCACTATTACAAGCTAATGTTGGTAAAATATTGAACAATGAAGTAGGCACCAGCAGCAAATGGAAGGAATACAGTGTCATACCAAAAAGAGTTTGTCAACGTTCAACCATTTTAAGATTGATCATATGTTCAAGAGCCAATGTTACTGAAGAAAGAAGTCAGAACTGCACTAAAGCCATTAGTGAATAGCAAGGCACCGGGAGCTGATGCGATACCGATAGAAATATTTCAACAAGCCATAGAAGCACAGGAAGAACTCGTTCATCTATGCCAAGAGATCTGGAAAACAGCTACCTGGCCAAGTTATTTGAATAAATCAACATTTGTGCTCTTTCCAAAGAAAGGAACCCAACCGAATGCAGAAATTATTGAACAATATCAGTAACATCAGATGCAAGTAACAATATTACTAACATCAGATGCTGAAGATAATTAACTGCCAGAAATTCCCGTCTTATTCAGTTAAGGCAGTTACAGAAAGGATATGACTGTTGAAGTTAGATGGATATTGCCTGACAAGAGGGAACATTAGAAAGATGTCTACTTTGGAAACACCTAGATAAGTGGAGAAACGATTGAAATTTTCAAGGATTTTCATCTTGTTTGGATCCATAATCAATGCTCATGGAAGCAGCAGTCAAAGAACTCAAGTGACTTTGTATTGGGCAAATCTGTTGTATAAAACCTCGTTAAAGTGTTGAAAAGCATGGATGTTATTTTGAGGACTAAGGTGTGCCTGATCAAACCCATGGTATTTCCATCTGCCTCATACACAATGGGCCATGAATAAGGAAGCCAGAAGAAAAACGGATACATTTGAATTATGGTGTTGGTGAAAGATATTGCAAGTATCATAGACTGCTAAAGCAACAAACATGTCATTTTAGAAATACACACAGAATTCCCCTTTAAAAAAAAAGGATAAAAAGACTTCCTTTCAAGTACATGGAAAATATTATCAGGAGAGACCACCTTCTTGAAATGGACATCATTGGCAAGGTAGAAGATCAGTGAAAACTCGGATGCCCAATTTGATGGATTGGCACAGTGGCTGCAACAGAGCACCAAAACAATTGTGAGGATGGTCCAGGAAGGAGAAGTGTTTTGTTCTGTTTCCATAGACTTACAGCACTTAACTAATTATATATATATATAGTTAACTTAGACTATTATATATATAATAGTTTTAGTTATCTGTCCCAGAAATATCACAATTGAGTGGTTTTAAGGAGCACAAATTATTTTCTCATAGTTTATATCAGCAAACAAAATTCAGGGGCAAATTTTCTATCTCTGTGCTATCTTTTCTATAATTCTGCTGCTGGGCAATCTTCCACCATCTCTGCTTGCTGATTTTCTTTTAAAATATCTTTTATATATCAGTGAGATTATGACAAACATTGCATTAAGATTTTCCCATTCCTAATTGGGATTATAGCAACAGGTAAAGAGGCTATACAGTACATTATTATGAAGAGAGGAAACACATGGAGGATACGGAATGGGTGCGGTTATATTGAGGAAATCACAGTGAGTGAGATGAAAGAGAACGTGTATGATTTCTTGAATGCAAAACTGATGTGCTTTGTAAACTTCCACCCAACTCAGAGTAAAACGTTTTTGTTGTTTAAATATTAGCAGTTGGTCAGTGTTGGTAAATAATACTATGTACGGTTTCTGTATCTTTTTTTGTATGTTCAATATATATATGTTGAAGAAAAAATATATATTTTATATGTATATGTAATTTATTTTTAATATATTTTATAATTATATAAAAAAATATATATATAATTTTATTTTTTAAATGAGAAAATTTGATTAAGATTTTGATGTCCATACGAACCCTAAAAAAAGTCCAAGTTATCAAGCAATGGCTACCTTGGACTGCAGTGATCATCAAAGGCATTTATTAAAGGCTTCTTTGTGGCAGTTCTGGGACAATGCTGCTCCTTTATTCTCTGAAAAAATTGAACAGTTTATTGTCTTTGAATTTCCAATGAAACCAAATAAACACAGCAGAGATATGCCTCTGGTAACTTTCTAGTGAAATTATTATGTGATGAGGAGATGAATAATAAAAGCGTTCTGATAATAGTCGACAATGGTCATAGATGAGGAAAATGGATGAAAGGCAATGCTATCCAGTTAGTTTAAGAGGTGGAGTACTCTATTTGCCCTTTCTCCTCCTCAAGAGGCATTTCCACTAATTAAACTGAGGCAATACTTTTCACAGAGAAAGCCTTCCTTTTGACGTATTCACACCACAGAATCAACTGAAGCCAATACCGCGATCAACTAAGATAATCTTTAAATGTATGTTATGAACAAACAGAAGGAACTTTTTTTTCTCGGCTGTTCCTTCCATGACTGCTTGTTGACTGCCCAAGAGAAATAAAATCCTTGACACTGTCAATCTGATCTCCATTGATCACGATGTGGTCTATTAGCCCAATTGTGAGACTTTTTGTTCTCTTTCCATAGAGTTTCCATCCATATTGAAAACTGCAATCTTTCATCTTCATGAAAAAGTGTTTCAAGTCTTCTTGGTTTTCAGCATGTGATGTCATATGCATATTAAAGATTGTTAATAAGCCTCCCTCCAATACTGGTCACCTTTTCTTTTTCAAAGGGTTAAGATTCTCAATTCATTTCTCAAAATACAGATTGGAAAAGTAAGGTGAAAGGACACAACTATGACACAAGCACACTTTTCTTGATTTTAAACCAGGTATCATTCCTTTGTTCTGTTTAAATGACTGCTTCTTGGTTATGAATGTGATCTGCAGGAATACAATGAAGTATTCTGAAATTCCCATTCTACTCAATGCTATCCGTAGTTTGTTATGGCTCACATAGTTGAATGACTTTGTAAATACACTTAATACAATGCCAATTGGCATCTTTCTGGTATTCTCTGCCTTCTGTAACGATCTATATGATGTTAGTAAGGTGATCCCTGATACTAGTCATTACTGAGCTGAAATAGATTGGTGTTGGCCATTTCAAATTAGGCAACCATATGCTGGGAATGGCAAATTCAAGAGGAATGGCACTCCATTAATTGTCAAAAGATCATTTCAAAATCCATCTCAAAGGATAGTCCTGTCTATGATCAGATATTATCTATACCAATACAAGGAAATCAAGTTAATAAAACTATCATTCAAATTTGTACACAAATTACTAAAGCTAGTGGTGAGGAAATGGAAGAATTTAGCCACTTCTTCAGTCTGAAACCAATCAAACATGTATTCAAGATGCATTGGTAAATTTTGTCAATTAGAATTCAAAAGTTGCAGAAAAAAAGGAAGGAGCGGTGGATGGAAAGTATGGTCTTGGTGATGGAAACAAAGCTAGAAATTGCACGATAGAATTTTGCAAGACTAATGACTCTTTCATTGCAGATGCCTCTTTTCAACAATATAAACAGCGGCTGTCCATGAGGACCTCACCAGATTGAATACAAAGATCAAACTGACTACATCTGTGAGAAGAGAGGGAGGACTTGATAGACTTGCTGATGAATATCGAGTATTACAGTGTTCAGTTTGGATTTCAACTAAATGTAAAGAAAAGAACAAGCCTATCAAATTGACCAATAGATAGCATAATGATGACAGAGAAAATATTGACATTTTGAGGATTTCATCTCGCTTGGATTCATAATCAAAGCACATGGAAGCAGCTGTCAAGAAATTAAAGGATGACATGGAAAACATATCAGCCGGTGTGATCACAAGGTGTTGAAGGGATCACTGAAGACAAATGGGTGCATAAGCAAATATGGGGAAGAAAGTTGATGGTGCCCGGCTAGCAAAAAATATAGCTTCTGGGGTCTTAAAGGCTTGAAGGTAAGCAAGTGGCCATCAAGCTCAGAAGCAACAAAGCCCACATGGAAGAAGCACACCAGCCTGTGCGATCATGAGGTGTTGAAGGGATCATGTATAAGGAATCATCAGAACAAAAAATCTTACCATTAGTGAATGATGGGGGGAGTGCGGAGTGGAGACCCAAAGCCCATTTGTAGGCCACTGGACATCCCCTTGCAGAGGGGCCTCGGGGAGGAGACAAGCCAGTCAGGGTGCAATCTAGCAACGATGAAAAATACAACTTTCCTCTGGTTCCTAAAGGCTTCCTCCCCGCCCCCACTATCATGATCCAAATTCTACCTTGCAAGTCTGGCTAGACCAGAAGATGTACACTGATACAGATAGGAGCTATAAACACAGGGAATCCAGGACGGATGATCCCTTCAGGACCAGTGGTGTAAGTGGCAATACTGGGAGGGTAGAGGGAGAGTGGGTAGGAAATCGGGAAGTGATTACAAGGAACTATATGTGACCTCCTCCCTAGGGGACAGACAACAGAAATGTGGGTGAAGTGAGACATCGGACAGGGCAAGATATGACAAAATAATAATTTATAAATTATCAAGGGCTCATGAGGGAGTGGGGAGTGGGGAGGGAGGGGAAAAATGAGGACCTAATGCCAGGAACTTAAGTGGAGAGGAAATGTTTTGAGAATGATGAGGGCAATGAATGAGGGCAATTGTGCTTTACACAATTGATGTGTGTATGGATTGTGATAAGAGTGGTATGAGTCCCTAATAAAACGATTAAAAAAAAAAAAAGAAACCTAAACGTAATTAAGAAAAAAAAAGAAGAAATTAAAGGATGTACTCATATTCCATTGGATGAATCTGCTGCATGTTAACTCTTTAATGTGCTAGAGAGCAAGGATGTCTTTGTATTCTAAGAGGAGAATGATCATACTCTCATCTCATCTCTCATCTGAACTTTTTCAATAAATTGGAAAATTTTATTTCTCTTACCATTTATATGCATCTGGATCCTAAATGCTTGGCTGCTAATTGAATGGTTGAAGGTTGGAGTGTACTCAGAAATGCCTCAGAAGATAGGCCTGGTTATCTACATTTGGAAATAGGCAGAAGCACCCATTAAAAATCCCATTTTCAATTCTACTCTGAAATGAATACATTGCCATGAGATGGAATTGAATATATAGCAACTGATTTTTATTGTTGCTTTAAAAAATATTTTAATAGTGTATGATTAATATACCATATAATTAAATGGTTTAAATATATTTACAAGAGTTGTACAATCATCAGCACAGTCAGTTTTAGAATATCTTGTTCAATCTTGTATGCATCATGATTAGCTTCTCATTACTCCACAACCTACCCTGCCACAACCCTAAGGAATTGTTAATCTAGTTATTATTTTTATGGATTACCTATCCTGGATTTCACATAAAGAAACTCATAACAACCCACCCACCCCCCAAACAAACAAACAAGAACAAAATAAAACAGAAAAACCTCAATCCCAAAGAAAGCAGAATATAACACCAGCCAACACACATCTTGGTGCCTCAGCGTTAGACTTTTTCTCGGTACATTTGACCTACTGATGAAAAGAATGGCACCAGTCTCCTCCTCTTACTAGCTCCAGTGTTTGAGTTACAGAATAGATGCTGTCTAATACTTTTCACTTTGCTTGCCTATAAAAAACTAGGATATTTTAATGTAGTGTTAGCAATCTTGAGAGAGAGGAAATGCATGTTGGCATTATTTAAAATATTTTGTGTTGTGGTGCGCATTTAGGTCAACTTATACTTCACATGATGTATTTTTTTCCAAAGATATATTTGAACAGTGTCAAATACACGAACTTTTCCCAACTTCACCTTTATTAGGAACTGAATAGCAAGCAGTTACAATTGATTATCTTACAATGGGACCAGAGATAAGAGTTGTTACACAATAAATAAGTTGCCCTGATGGTGTAGGGGGCTATATGTTTGACTTCTAATCACAAGATCAGCTATTAGATCCTACCAGCTATTCTTCAAGATAAAAATGGGACTTTCTGCTTCTGTTAACGATTTATAGCCTCAGAAACCCACAGAAGTTCCATTCTGTCCTATATAGTTGCTGTGAGTGATAATTAACTGACTGCTAGTGTGTTCAGTATAATAAGTAGAGATTCAAATATTCTGAAACCCCAAATGAAAAGCCACATGGAGATCCCTGGCAGTGCTGAGATGCTTACACGCTCACTGATTCGGCTCTCCTCCTGCAGTCAGTATCATTACATGTGTTTTGTGAGTTTTAGAAGGACTTTATGGATTCGTGTTGGACATATAGGCTAAGTCGGATTTGTGGGCTTGGACTGGACTGGGTTGGAATACTTTCTGAATGTACACTTACCCTATTTATAAAACTCTCTCTTATACATTTATGAGTTTCGGTGGATTTGTTTCTCTAGTTTACCCAGAATAGCACATACCTCTTCATTTCTAGGAAATTTACAAATTTGCTTGATAGGCTTGGGTATGACCTAAAGAAAATAAACAAGATATTTTTTCAGAATAAAGTTATTCAATAACTCTTGATTTGCACCACACACCCTTGCACTTCTATTGCTGTTACTTTTTAAAACATGTTTGTTGAATAGTAAACTATAGATTAAGATATTTGTTAACTCTTACAAAGTATTTTTCACTGAGCTAAAACTTGTGAGGAAAAAAACCAGGCTAAGCAGTGTCCTCTACCTTCAAGTGGCTAACTAGCTTGTTGGAGGATAGAAGACTTGAATGTGGGAGAATGTAAGCCATAAAGAAATAGATGCAGAGATGCCTAACAGAGCAAGCATGGTCAATGTGCCATAATAATTCACAAGAGAGACAGAAAGAAAGGGGACTTCTGATGCTTGAGATTTTTTTTATCCAACATTATGAATAGGAAATGATCCATCTGATGGTGACTTGAAATGATAGGCTAGTGCTATTTTGATAGTGAGATCATTTAGAGAGAAATGCCCTCTTATTTTCATTAGGGTGGAAGCTTTTCTTCATCAAGCCTCATGTTCCTTCTTTAAAGCTCAGTTGTCAGGTTATTAATTCCAATTACTTATGAATAATACTTATCAGAAGACTTAGTGCTTTTGGCTGCTAAGTGTGGGCTGAGCTGATTAATGTCCCTTATTCCTCTAGTGTCATTTTGTTATAGACACTGGCAAGGAATTCTAATGTTTATATACCTCCAAGTGATTTGAAAGGGTTAGTATAATCTTTATAAAAGAATTCTTTGAGTCTTATTCTCAATTTACAGCAGTAGACCCAAAGAACTTGGAAGACTGTGAAACAACTATGTGCCACTTAATATCTGCTCAGTCAATATCTGCTCTTGCCCATGACCTTGGTCCAGAAAGGTTATACCATAAAGTCCAGATATTTCTATCGGAAAATGGGAGGTAGTAGGCTAGTACAAAGTGGATTTCCTTTGTTAAATATTGAGGCCTGGAGAGCTAATTCATCTCTCAAATAGCTCTCTGGGTCCCCAGACTTTCCTGTCAATAGCTACATACATAGACAAATGCTATGTCTTTTTGCATAACTGGGCATGCAGTAGTAAAACAGAGACAAAAAGCAAAGACAGTTCAGCTCGTGAACTGTCTTCTTCAGGAACTCTTCAAGAGTTTTTATAGTTCTGTAATTCACTTCTCTCTGTTTCCACAGTCTACTTGACATCTTGATGATAAGGTATTGCCATGAGAACCTGCATCAAACATACCAATTATAAATATGATGCATAAATGGGCAATGTTTCCTCTCTGCTGCACGTAGGGTGGTGATGAGTTGGAGCTGATTGTATAGCACCTAATAACAGCAATGAGAACATGACATCATTGAGATTATGACTAGTGATCTATCTGTTTTGGCCTCTTCAATTCCTTAACACAGCTCCAAATATGAAGTAGATCCAAACAAAGTTAACTAAAAGCAGATTAGGTGGCAGGTATGGAAATGAAGGAAATGAAGCAAAAACACTGAGGGAACAACCAAGTGAAGAGCTTGGTAATTGAGTAATACAAAAAGCACAGAGAATGTGATTGTAACAAATGTGATTGGATTCAAAATTAATGCAATTGGCACCGTTAAGCTCCTGAAAACGTAGGAGCAAAAGCTGGGTTAGGAAAAAAAACAAACAGTACATGAACTGTTAATGTTTTGAGTATACATTCTCACACTCTCTGCCAGAAGTTAGGCAGGAATGCCTTCCTGACAGTTGACTTGTAGTTGAATTCAGTCAAAATACTCTGTGTTTGGATAGCTGAAATTACAAATTCCACACAAATTTGAAATTACAAATTCCACAGTATGAACTGGCTACCAGGGTGCCAGTTCATACCTGCACAAATGTAATCCAAACAAAATGTGTATAAACATGTCTCTGTGGTCAGTGAATGACTTTTGACAAGTTCCTTCAGTAATACATTTTCTTAATCTTGTTAAGGTGTTGGAAAAAATAATAAAGTTTCAATCAAATCAGTGAGTTCTTAGGTGACCGTTTGGTCCAGTTAAATTCAAACAGGGAGGTCAGCTCAGAAGGCTATAGGGACATACTTTTGAAACTTCAAGTGAGGACTCCAGATAGATATTCCCAAGGGCTTTTTATGAAGAAAACTTTAAGAAAACTGGAAACGATAAAGGCCAGGAAAGTTGCAGTGAGGAACTTTTTCATCACAGCAATGTAGCTGCTCATTCTTCAGGAGTAGCAAAAATCCATCTTTTGAAAATGTCATTGGGCATGGAAGAATACATCAGCCTGTATGATCATGAGGTGCCGAAGGGATCAGTTATCAGGCATCAAAGAACAAAAAATCATATCCTTGTGTGCTCACCGCCATGATATGATCACTGAAGATAAATGGGTGCACAAGCAAATGTGACGAAGAAGGCTGATGGTGCCCAGCTATCAAAACGTATAGTGTCTGAGGTCTTAAAGGCTTGAAGGTAAATAAGCGGCCATCTAGCTCAGAAGCAACAAAGCCCACATGGAAGAAGCACACCAGCCTGTGGGATCACGAGGTGTCGAAGGGATCAGGTATCAGAACAAAAAATCTTACCATAGTGAATGATGGGGGGAGTGTGGGGTGGAGACCCAAAGCCCATTTGTAGGCCACTGGAGATCCCCTTGCAGAGGGGTCTTGGGGAGGAGAAGAGCTAGTCAGGGTTCGATGTAGGAACAATGAAAAATACAACTTTCTTCTAGTTCCTAAATGCTCCCTCCCCCCTCCCCCACCATCATGATCTGAATTCTACCTTGCAAGTCTGGCTAGACCAGAGGATGTACACTGGTACAGATAGGAACTGGAAACACAGGGAATCCAGGGCGGATGATCCTTCTGGATCAGTGGTGCGAGTGGCGATGCTGGGAGGGTAGAGGGAGAGTGGGTTGGAAAGAGGGAACCGATTACAAGGATCTATATGTGACCTCCTCCCTGGGGGATGGACAACAGAAAAGTGGGTAAAGGGAGATGTGGGACAGGGCAAGATATGACAAAATAATAATTTATAAATTATCAAGGGCTCATGAGGGAGGGGAGAGCGGGGAGAGAGGAGAAAAAAATGAGGACCAGATGCCTGGGGCTTAAGTGGAGAGCAAATGTTTTGAGAATGATGAGGGCAATGAATGTACAAATGTGCTTTACACAATTGATGTATGTATGGATTGTGATAAGAGTTGTATGAGCCCCTAATAAAATGATTAAATATATATATATAGAAATAAAATGTCATTGGGAAACCTTTTCCCATCCACCCAACAGTTCTGATCTTACCCATTCAGATTTCTTTTTGTTCCCAAAACACACATACCATTTTGTTCCTCAAACACACGCAAAAATTAGAGTCCTTAAAGAGGCCTAAAATGCCATTTTCATGTCATGTAAATTGAAAAGTGCAGAATTTGGGGGGAAAGTTCAAGTAATGGAAACTTTACCTTTAGTAATGAACACACATCAGATGGATGCTATGTCATGAAACAATAGGTTCATATTCTGATATTTTTAATAAAGGTTTTTTATTTTGTAGCAATATTTTCCCTCCCCTTGTATACTTCCTTTCCTAGAAGTTGTAGCTAACTTAATTATAATTATCTGTTTATTAGCTATAGTACAGGGTCCCTTAGTAAAGCTGGATTGTAAAAATATCGTATATCTAAGCCTTAAATAATTGTTCTATTTCCTTTCTCCCAATAATATTTGACCAAACAGAAGGAGAGTTCGACTGGAGAATTTTACAGATTTTCGATATTGAGACTCAAAGGAGGCTACTCAGGGACTATGGCAAAACCAGAGAGAATATGCTCAATTTGAGAGAACGTGGAGCCAAAGACAGAAAAGTGGCTCCATTATCCCAGTGGCTTTCAGCTTTCACCCTACTAGTCTTACACATAACGGTGTCCCTACCATAGTGGTTATAATATGACTTCAGATGGGTGGGGCTTAGGCCTGTGAAGTTCACCAACTGGGTGAACTTGTTCAAGTTAATTAACCTCACTGTGTCTCTGTTTCTACTTGTTTTACATATAGCAGCACATACTACCCAAACCTCAAGGTTATTGTGAGTTATTAATATTATCTCCTGTAGGACAACAGGGGAATCAGAGGTGAACCCCAAATCTGCTCCTTTTCAGATAGATAAGAAAAAGACTCCTACCAAAGTGAGTGGATGAGAAGTGGGTGGATAAGGAATGTTAAACCTACACTCTAAAATATCTGTGTAGCTCTTGTCTTATTAACAGCACCATTAACCCGGTTATCATATGCTTTTATTGCCATTTCACAAGGTCATAGGAGTTTTGGTGAGCAGAGGGAGCTCTCATGAGGGCCAGCTGACTGGGAGTGCAGATTGAGAGTCCCTGGGAAGCCACAGGCAGTGAGGGTGAGAGTGCTGGGCCAGCGCCATCATGAGGAGAGTACTGGAAAAACTATGTGTTGAAAACCTACTATGCCTCAGGCATTGGGCCAGGAACCCTACCAAGGTTATCGAGTAAATACTTAGCAGAACTTTATGAGGTGGAACAAATTTTGAACATGAGAAAAATAAGATTTATAGGATTAAGTAATTATCATTTGGTTAGATAGGAGATAGGATTTAAACTTAATTTTGATTTCCTTCATCACTCAAACATTCTACATTTTGTCAAGTGGGGTATTTAAATGTGTCAATGGAAATTGATTTTCCAACCTTTCCCAAAGGACTTGATTGCAGCATTTGACTCAATACACACTATCATCAAGTTGACATTGACTCATGATGACCCTGTAGAAAAAGGTAGAACAACATCGTGAATTTCTACTCTCCTTAAAGGAGTTGTCCTGTGGAGGGGATGGCGGTTTTGAACTGCTGCCTTTGCAGTTTGTAGCACAATGTGCACTACACTACCATGGCCCCTATTTGACCATCACCCCATATAGTTAGAATAAGTGCCTATAATATCATCCAATACTTTTATTCTGGGATTAATATCAGAAGGGCCATTTTCTCATAGTTTCCAATTGGTAAAGCTCTATAGAGCATAGCCCTTACAGCATATCAAAAAGGTAAAGGGTGTCCAGAGGAATGATAGCAGTTCTCTTTGTCTGGATTACAACAGAATCATAGTACATAGTCAATCCTGACAAGCTAAGTGAAAAGTTATTGCAGGAGGATAAAGTGATACTATAATTTCTGTCTTTTAGGTGAAGAAAGTAAAGTGCCAGGAGAGAGAAAGAGTCATTAGTTATTCTAGCAGAACAGGCAATATTTTTTAAATATACTATTTCATCTGAGAGCAAAACAAATAAAAGAGGATTAATATTTTTAAAAACTTATACCATATGTTATACAAGCAATAACAAATATTAGTATCCACACATTGATTTCTTTTCTGTACTTGACAGACTAAAGTGGTTCCCCTCTAAGCTTAATTTATCTTTAGAAGTGGACAAGGTATATAACCTATTATTGATTGAAGCCTTTGGTAAGCTAATACTTAACAACCAATTTTTCTTGAAAAACTTAAGTCGCAGTCAGTACTTTATTGACAAAGCCAGTCAAGTCTTTCTGTTAAAAAATGGTGATGAGTTCAGTAGCCTATTTCAAAGAAATTCAACCCAATTTTGTTCTTTTTAATTAAATGTCAAAACTAAATCAATATATTAAGACAGAGAATTTAAACACCCAAAGTACAATTATTTCAATTTACTTCACACACATTTGAAAAGTCTAGCCACAAAGTGTTAGAGGTCTGAGGAACATTAGTGAGTCTCAGTTTCGATGTCTTTATTGTATAGATGAAGAAACTGAAATGCAGAGAATACATATTATTTGCTTTAAAGACTACAGACTTGGTTTGCAATCATACAGACTTGGTTTTAAGCCACAGATATGATTTACTAACTATAACTTTGGGCAATTGGTTCAATCTCTCTTATCCCTTGTGGCAGTTCGATGATTTCATGTTAACTTTAACTTGTGAAAGTGTAGGTATAGAATCCAACCTGTCAATCAGGTCACAGACTGATGACGTTTCCTTGGGTGTGTGGCCTACTTAAAAGGGAGAGATTGGGAACTTTCTTCTCTCTCTCTGCAACTTTGCCTTCCTGCTTGGTGAGACGCTGTCTGCCTCCAGGGGATCTCAAGAGAGCTGTCAGTGCCCTGCTGTGCTTCCAGGATTTTGGGTCCCCCGAACTCTGTCATCTCCCTGCTTCTTGCTTCACTTTTCTGTGTCATTGGCCTGAAGCTCGGTGTGTCTTGAGAGAGATGTAGTCTGGCCTTGGACCGAGAGACTTGAGTTGGGCTGGGGTGGGATGTCTTCTTGACATGGAATTTCTTCTTCATATGAAACTCTTAGGCATAGATGAGTGTCACTGGATTTCTTTCTGTAGACAACTCAGCCTAACACCACCCCACTGTTTCTGTTTTCATTAGGGCTTTGAAGATTGAACTAAATGACACAAACTAGTTTTGGGAAAATCAAGTATCATGTGGATCATTGAGAACAATGAATGACACTTGCTAGATGCTAAAAATTATCAGCCCCTTCCCTCCACTCCCTGCACAAAGCCAAACCATATAGAAGTAGAAGAAAGATTAGCGCTCTTCAAGGTTAATGTCTCTTTCAATTTGGTATCATCTCCATTAAAAAAAAAAAAAGCTCAAGTAATAGTAACTTGTGGAGGCAATAGATTCCAGCTCTTTTGAAACTACCAAGACCACATTTACCTCTTGACTTAATATCCTGGGGTATGACTGACACATTGTAATTATTACTGGACCCTCTTTTATTCCCATACACATGCTTTAAGGCCTATATTCACGTGATTATTACCATTGTGGAACCCTAAATAATTAGAACAGTAAACTTACTTCAATGTGTGTTTTTAACTCTAATTTTAAGTATGACAATTTTCCTGCAATAACATTGTATGCTACTTAACTTGATTTCCACAGCACTAATTTTCTTCATTTAATTAAATCTTCATTTGTAAAGTATCGATTAAGTGACTACTCTTAAATAAATGGCAGTGAACACCTCTGCATGATCCTTGTCTTCATATATCCTGAAGGCTATTTGGTAAGATTACAATAAATATGTTTATAGGTAAAAAGTTTATTTAACAATAATAAGCATTTATAAAGAACATTAGGGAACACTAGTGTTCTATGATAAACAATAAAAACATGGGGCTATGATTTGGAAGGTCCTTTTTAGATGAGCTCAGAAGCAGGCAAATTAAATCTGAAGATGAAAAGAAAGTGCTCCTCTCCAGAACAGGAATAGAATCTTCTAGGCTGAGGGATGGCATTGGCAAAGCCCCAAAAGCAACATAGTGCTGAGCCTGCTGTGGGAATGAAAGAAGATAGCTAGAGGAAATGGAGTAATGGGAACAGATATGGGAAAATTCTGGAAAGAGTAGGCAAGCTTTGGGATTTATACTAAGAAGAATATGAGCCAAGAAAAGGATGTTTTGAACTTTCAAAAGTTTGGTCTTTGTTCTCTGTGGACAATAAAAAACCAGCTAAGCAATAGCAGTGGCTGAGGTGACAAAGACTGGTTAGCAAAGTGATACTGGGTGCAGGAGACGCAGGTTTGAAAGTGAGTAATGCGTAACACATAATCTTGACTGCAGGATAAAAAGGAGTGAGTTCAGAGTTTGTCTCTGTGTTTACCACCATGCTACCTTGGACACATCAGCTAACCAATCTGTGTCTCAGTTCCTCTGTTTTAAAGAATGAAATGTTAGCAGCCATTCCTATTATATAGAGTTGTGAGAATGAACAAGCTAACACATACAAATGGGTAGAACAATGGCAGCTGCTCTATACCTTATGGATTATTATTATTATCCACATTCAGAGAAAGTTTCGTGTGAAGGAAAAAGAGAGAGGCTTATCAATAGTTCCAAAGTTTCTTACTTGATGAGGTGTGTGGATGGTGATGCCATTAAACAAAAGGAAAAAATATTTTAAGGAAGATTAGTTTTGAAAGAGAGAGAAATTAGCAGTTCATTTCTTACTTGGTGAAGTTTACAATCGGATGTTTCCCATATTTTCATAATTTGCACCAGACACTTACGTGTATGTATATTTTCTTCTGTGAGTGCATGGTGTATACAATGTATCTATATTTCTTGATTATGTAGTGGAGTATAATGAAGGCTTATAATTGTATCTTTTGCTAATAACTTGCTAATGACCTTGCAGTTGGCAACTCAACTCAGAACCCACAATGCCAACTGATTAAGAATATATGTGTGCTTGGGCACACGACCAGAAAAAAAGGAACATATAAAGAAGAAAAATGAGAACCAGCAAAACCACTGCTTGTTATTTTACTTAAAACTGTGTCTAGGGCAAATGGGAGCAGGGCTTCTTTTTGTACACAGATGTTAAAATTACAGTCTCTATGAAAGCTCTTTGTTGCTTAGAAATGATTAAAAATTTACTCTTGAGTGTTGACTGAATTGCACAGGCTTAAGTAAATTGAAGTTTGAGCTCTGGTGAAATGGAGAAGTACTGTGTGGAGGTAAATATTGATATCAATTATGATTCCCTGTGCATGTGGATGTTCAGCTGAGTAAATTATACTTCCCTGTGCAGTCCTCGGCTCAGCTGAGTTGTATCCTCACCTGCTCCAGCAAACAAGCATCAGAGTCAAGACTCCATGGCTCATCTCCAGGAGCAGAGAAGAGGTTGGGAGTTTCAGGGAGCTGGGTAGAAATATGCATGACTATTCGGAAAATATTGGGAGCAATGCGTATGGCTCAGGGCTCAAAAATTTACCTGTGACTATCACGAGATAGTGAGGAAGCAAGAGGAATATAGGAAGAGGAGGGCGTGAGGGAGGAGACAGAAGCAATTAGCTCACTTTGCAGTTGAAACTCAAAAAGGAAGGAAGGTATCATGTATGTTAAGTTCATGCTATAGGGTTGCTATGAGTCAAATTCAACTCAGGGTCAGTCAGTTTGGCTTGATTTATGTATCAGATAATCCTAAACCACATAAGATCACTAGCTTATATATTTTTCTTTATAGCAGCATTCTGATGCCAAAACTAGGGTTGTTCCAATTTTACCAATAAGTAAATTAAGGTTAAGTGGTTAAATTCCTGGCCTCAGCTACCAAATGAGTCAGGGCCGAAGCTAGTACTGCACTAGATCCCTGACTGCATGGAAAGTGGGTGTGCAGCAGAGTGGCAGTTCAGCTCACCCAGCTCATAAAGCTTGGAAGTAATTAACACAATTCTGGTGTCCCTTCCTTGTTGCTCTTTCAAGGTTCAGTCCTCAGCATGGATCCTGAGACATTCTGACAGTGCAGTTTAACCTCCCATGAAGACTTGGAACACCAAGCTCCAAGTAGCAGCAGCAGCAGCTTATGCCTGAAGCCTAATGAAGTTGCAACAGAGGCTCTGCATCCATATTCAGCCCCTCATGATTCTTGTCACCTGATTTGCCTCTTGTCAGGGGAAAATCTTTCAGCAAGCACTCCTGTGAATTGCTGCTGTTATTTCCACACAAGAATGCTACTGCGATGGGCAGAATCGCTCAGTGCTACTTTACCATTTATTACTTAGCAGAGTGAATCCCACATATCCTGTGAGAGATCAGTCACATTTTCTGAATTTTCGACTTATGTACTCTATCTTAGAGGAAAACATTTGCATATTTTGGCACAATTGATGAGAAGTGAAAACTGGGATGTACCGAATGTCTTATTATTATTACTATTAGTTGGGTTTTAATACATATAACATATCATTCCATATTTTAATTATGTCGAGTAGAATTGTACAATTGCTACCACAATCCATTTCCAACCATTCTTTTTCTACATGGACCCCTGACATCATCTCCCTGTACCCTCAAACCCCCAAACCCTATTCTCCTTGCTGTCCCTACAGGTTCATCCATCCTGGTTTTCATATACTGAAAAATGGAAATGCATATAACACAGCTTCAAGAGGGTAACCTCCACTGAAATAACACCTCTAAGATGCACTCTACTATGAATGAACAAAACAATACAAACCAAAAATACAGAAAAATTTAGAAGCCAGATCACGTCCAACCTGCATCATAGAGGGGATCTATTGACAAAATTTTAACTGTTCAAGTCAGATTTATGCCTTTGATCTTCTGTACTCCTTTCTTCCCAGCACTCAGTTTAGTGACCACTTGCCTCTCATCCCTCAAACTTAGATAGGGGTTATTCTCTGGAGGCTTATTTCCTAGGTAGCTCCACAAATGAATATTGGGCCCCCCACGGCCATCCATCACTATCTGCACACCAGATTCTCACAATTTAGGCTCTGTCTTTGCTGCAACATGTACAGACTTCAGTGCTAAGTACAAGGAAATCTCAGGTCTCATGTAATACATAAACTAGAGACTTGATTTGTAACATTGTTGCCTGGCATTTAAAAACAAGGATCAGCAAAGTGCGAATCCTGGATCAAATACTCTCTGCCTCGTGTTTTTGTACAACCTGGAACCTAAGAATTGCTTTTCCTTTTTATGACTGGTTTAAATATCTCAAAAGAGGGATCATGTGTTGCAGCATGTAAAAGTGATATGAAACTCAAATTTTAGTGTTCATAAATAAAATTTTATTGGAACAAATCCATGCTTATTTCTCCAAGTGTTACACCTAGGCTGCTTCCATGACTGCAAAATTGAGAAGTTGCAGCATAAACCATGTGGTTCATGAGGTAGACAATATTCACTATTATTTAACACAACATTTTGCCAAGCTGTGATTAACAGTGTTGTAGAAATAAGCATTAAAAAAAGAATCTACAAGTGAATAAAAATGCATTAATACTGGATCTATATGCATATGCCATAGAGTTCATTGACTGTTTATTTTAACTTTGAGAATGATGTTAAAGATATTCACCACCTTCCTCACCCTACCTATAACTGAAGGTCATCTGAAGGTTAAAAGAGTGTTCTGCTGCTTGCATAGAAGATCCTTAAGGCTAATTTGGGACATCTTCATGCTGTGCTATTGATATATGTGCATCATCAACAGTACATTTAACAATTACATCATGACATCTGGTACAGTTATTTTAAGATCCCATAATTCCTTTAATATTCTCACAGTTCAACCCCATTCTCACCACACCAGCAATACACACTCTATACAAACACAAAACGAAAACAATTTCATTGAGGCTACAAGAGAAAATCGATTTTATAGATATTGACCTATAATATGTCCATATAGTCAAAAACTTTCTAGAAGCAATAGGTCCCCCAACTTGTGGTAATTAACGGCAAATTGCCACTTCCTAGTCACAAATCCTTTTGAAAGTGCAGCAAATCCAGTTTCATATAGAAACAACTAAATAGGCATTCCTGTGGCATAATTTAACAAAGGGCACTGTGGAAAGAAAATGACTCCCTTATTCTCTCTTAAACAGAAGATTGGCTGAAAAAGTCTCACCAGATCCAACATGGACTATCTTTATTGATGAAAGAAAGCATATGGTATGTGGACAATGTATTTTTCCATTAAAAGTTTCAAGTGGGAGAAAAAAGATGAAATGTTCGGATTAATTTTACTGAGGAAATGAAGGTTCTGGCACAGTTAAAAGCACCCTCCCTCTTCAAACTAATTACCCAACAGTCTTGACTTAAGTCTAGGGAAATATTATCCTTACCAATTTTATGGATATGAATAAAAGTAATTATGTTAGTCTGCTGAGGATGAACAATTGTTTATAGTGAAAGGTTTTATATTTCAAAAAGGGGCATGTGATGCAAACTAGAATTGTTATGCTAATTTAGTTATGAGATTCCCATTTGTAAATATAAACATAGAAAATATTGACTTCCTACCTCTCAGAATAGAGGCTACATTGAATGCAAAAGTAGAATGAATCATGATGCTGGTATGAATGTAAGACTTTTATTCTCCCAGAAATAAAATTTTTTGACAACTGATCACAATGGCAGCATGATTTATTGAAATATTTCTTCCTTCGGTTTTTTTCATTAGTCCCCATGTTATATAAGTATCAAACTTTTTTGTATTTCACAAGGATCCCTTGAAGGGGCCATAGTAGTGTAATGGATTAAGCTTTGGGCTGTTAACCACAAGGTCAGCAGTTCAAATCCACCAGCCACTTCAAAGGAGAAAGATAAAAATATCCTAATGAAGATTTACAGTCTTGGAAATCCACAGGGGCAGTTCTACTCTGTCCCATAGGGTCAAAATTTTCTTGCTGGAAGTCATGACAAGGAGGCCTGGTGGTGCTGCCAGGCAGGAGTTGGACTGCTACTCACAATGCCAGTGGTCCAAAGGTGATGCTGCTCCCCTTGAGGAAGAGGAGTCTATCCTGGGGCCATACAATGTATAGCTTTAGAACCTGTACAGGCTTGCTAGGAGTAAGAATCAATTGTATGATAGTGAGTTTGGGTTGTTTGTGTTGCCTTGAGTGAAAGATTTCTGCATGGTGGAAAGCAGAGATCTCATAGGATTAATAGAGATTGTGAAGGCAACACACTCAGATTGGGACATACGAGAATGTGGTGGGGCTTTCAGCACTGCTGTGTGGTAATATCCTGAGAAAATTGTTGTAGTTTAGTGCATATACAGACAAAAGGCATCTGGAAAGGTGGAACTCTAGGTTCAAGTACCCAGTCTTAGCAGATTCCCAATGGCCTGTGAGATGTGTAATAAAGAAAGCTACCATTCTCAAAATGTGGGTACTGGATTGCGTTGATTAGAAAAAATAGTAACCCCATACCTGCTTTTTGCTACATCTGAGTAGAGAAGCACTGTGCTATGTTATATGAATCATTGAATGTGTGTTTATTATTTGACTCTAATAATATTAAATTCAAAAGGAAGGCATGCAAACTATCTGGGAAAGGAAACATCTTTGGCAAGGAAACTATATTTACCTGATCCTATAATAATAATCCTATATTTCAAACATCAGGGTAATTCTACCTATTTTTCAAAATATGATCAAAGAGGGAGTCTCATGATATTTTTTTTAGCCCCTATTATATGCTCAACACCACTCAAGACCCTTTGCATTGGTTATTTTAATTGATGCTTATCATGATCCTATTGAAAAGGAAATATTTCCCTATAATGTCTTGAAAGTAGCTTATATCTATTACATAGATTAGCCTTTTAAATACACTTAAGAACAGCATCTTTTATGTCTTATAACCGCATGTAAAGAAAAAGACTCAAGAGAATTAGAATTTTTCTGAAGTTTCTCATATGTAGCAAGAAGAGGCAGAGATTTAACAGCAGATCCAGGCTTTTCTGGCTCTACTATATTGAAATTTTAAAGGGTTCATTAATGAAGAGAACAAGATAGCTCATGAAAATGTAAATACAATAAAGAATTAGTAATCTGTATTTTGAGGTGTTTATTTATTTTTGCCTTTTATTTTTTGAGAAACTAATAATTGGAGTGGGAGTGCAAAGTATGTGTTGTATATTTTATTATTTGAAAATGTCTAATATATCAGAATAGAAGTAAAATAAAGGACCGGATGATAGTCCCCTCAGGTTGAAAAGTACATAAAATACATCTGGAGAAATACCTTCTCAAAGTAGAGTCCACCTTAATAACATGGATAGAGAGAAACCTATCCAGATCTTCATTTGTTGATTGGACATAACTCAAAATGAGAAGAAATCGCTGGAGACACCCACTAATGATTAGAGCCTGGGGTATATGAAGTATGAACCTAGAAAACTTAGAAGCTACCAAAAATGAAATGGAACACATAAAGATCCATATCCTAGGCTATTAGTGAAGTGAAATGTAGTGGCATTGAATATTTTGAATTACTTACTCACCTAGTTTACTTTGTTAGATATGAAAAATTCAAGAAGAATAGCTTTGTATTCATTATCAAAAGGAACATTTCAATATCTATCTGAAAGTACAATGCTTTTTGTCAGAGGATAAAACTCTATGCCTATGTATTAGTCAGGGCTAACTAGACTAGAGAAACAAATTCATAGACACTCAAATGTGTATATGAAAGAGCTTTATGTAAAATAGCAATTACATATTGAAAAAACCTCCCAGCCTAGTCCACATCAAGTCCATAAGTCTGATATTAGCGCATATATCCAGTACCAGTCTGTAAACTCCTCTTCAGACTCATGCAACAAATGTAATGACACTGAGTGCAGGAAGATCGCAGGCCAGTGGGTGGAAAGTCTTGTGGATCCAGTGGCAGTGGAAGCATCTTAGTGCTGACATGGGTCTCCATGTGGCTCCTCAAGCTCCAAGGCTCTGGCTGTGATCAGCATAGCTCCATGTGGCTTTTCAACAGGAATGTCCCACAGGGAGTGTGTGTCCTCTCTCCAGCAAGCTATTTATCTCCTTAGCACCTCCAAATGAGGTCATCAAACTGTGACTTCTTTGACGAGCTAAACTCCCCTCCATTCTTAATAATCTCAAGTTGACAACAGATTATGTAACTACCACACATATAAAAAAGACCAGTCAATACAACTGTCATTCAAATTATGCTGAAATAATTAATGCTAGTTATGAAGAAATTGAATAACTACCAACTTCTCCAGTCTGAAATTGATCACACATGCAGTCAAGATCACTGATAATTACTGGTGATTGAAATGGAAATATAGAAGCAAAGAGGAAGGATCAGTCACTGGAAAATATTGCCTTAGTGATAGAAATGAAGTTGGAGTTTACATGATAGAATTTTGAAAGGTCAATGACTTCATTATAAATATTTGTAAACAAAATAAATGGAGATTATTTGTGCAAATACCGCTAGATTGAATACAAAGGGAACCAAACTGGCTATATCTGTGTGAAGAGATAATGGATAAATTTATCATTCTCATCAGCCAAAATGGTTCAAGAGCAGCCTATAGAACAAACTATCAATTGCTTATATGCAAGTTCAATTTCAAGTTGAGGAAAAATAAAATAAGTCTGCCGGAGCCAAAATAAATTCTTAAGCATATCTCATCTGGATTGTCAGAGCATCTCAAGAATAAATGTGATGCATTGAACAAAAATTACAGAAACATTATTGTCTTATATTATTTAGATTTGGGGATTTATTTTGTTTATATTTTGTTCTATAAATGACAAGTTGTTTTATGTCAAATGCATCATACAGGAACAATTCATTGTAAAGATTGAAAAGGAAGCAAAGGCCAAAGTGGTTTTAAAAAGAGAATCTGAAGCTTGCTTTTGAACATAGAGTAGCTAAAGCAAACGGAAGAAATAATTAAGTAAAAGAGATGAACAGAAATATTGAAAAGGTGGGTCAAGAAAACCAAGACAAAAACGCAACACACTGACATGAAGAAGGGAACTGATAGAGAGGCCTGAGGGGCTGGCCCCATTACCAACTAAGTAGACAGCACCACCCTACCCTCTCAGAAGAATACACTTCAGAGGACAGCACTGAAGCTACAGCTCAAGAAGAGGGACTTGTCTGATGAGAGCAGAGAGGAGCCAATGAGGGGAGAAAGGGGGGAAAAACAAGAGTGAAGCACATCCTGGCTCACCAAGCCCAAAGGACAACGTTTCTGCTCAGAGCAGCAATGCATAGAGACGACCACAGGGCCGGCCTCACCATGGGATACAGAATTCCTCATCGACCCATGGCATGATAGGGGACAACACTAGAGACACACAGCGTGAATTGTGCTGCCCTGAGCTCACTACACCAAAGCCAGCCTCCGGGGGCATGCAGCAGAGCAGCGCGGGAAACAGAGCAATGAAGTCCCCAGGGATAGATGTGGGGTCAGGGCATGGTGCCCCATCAGACTCAACTGGAAAGCACTCATGAAGGAAACAAATAGACCATGAACTATTTACGGGATTTTGTGTGTGTGTGTGTGTGTTGTTTTTGTGGATATTATTTTACTTTCTATTGTTGCTTCATTGTACTCAGTCTTGTGATGGTACATAGCATGTCTACCTGGAAGGGATAAGCAGGATAAACAAGCCAGAAGAGAGAACAATGGGATGACAGTTCTGGAGGGACATGAGAGAAGGGGTGCGGGTGGGGGGGAGGAAGAGGGTGTTAACAAACCCAGGGACAGGGAACAACAAGTGATCCAAAATCAGTGGCAAGCAGGGTGTAAGAGGTCTGGTTAGGGCTGGATCAAGGCCAGTGTAACTGGGAGGAATTCCTAAAACCCAAATGAAGGCTGAACATGATAGTAGAACAAGAGGAAAGTACAAACAAATAGAGGAAAGAACTAGGAAGCAAAGGGTAGTTATAGAGATCTAAATACAGGCATATACAGATGTAAATACATTTATATATGACGAGGGGGAAACATATCTATGTACATATATTTATAGGTTTAGTATTAAGGAAACAGATGGACAGTGAGCCCCTGCTCAAATACTCCCTTAACACAGGAACACTTTGTTCTAACAATTCGGCAGTCTGAGATGCTCACCTTCCTGGTACAATCGCTGAAGACAATGGGTGCACAAGTAAATGTGGTGAAGAAAGCTGATGGTGCCTGGCTACCAAAAGATATAGCATCTGAAGTATTAGAGGACTGAAGATAAACAAGCATCCACCTAGCTGAGGAACAACAAAACCCACATGGAAGAAGCACACCAGCCTACCATGACACAATTGCTGAAGACAAAGCAGGTGCATAAGCAAAAGTGGTGAAGAAAGCTGATGGTGCCTGGCTATCAAAAGATATAGAATCTGGGGTCCTATAGGCTGGAAGATAAACAAGGGGCCATCTACGTGAGAAACAACAAAGCCCACATGGAAGAAGCACACCAGCCTGTGAGATTATAAAGTGTTGAAAGGATCAGGTATCAGGCATCAAAGACAAAAAATAAATCATAGCATTATGAATGAGGGGGAGTGTAGAGTAGGGACCCAGGGCCCATCTGTGGGAAATTGGACATCCCCTTGCAGAAGGGCTGTGGGGAGGAGATGAACCAGTCAGGGTGCAGTATAGCAATGATGAAACATACAATTTTCATCTGGTTCTTGAATGCTTCCTCCCCCCTACTATCATGATTCCAATTCTATCTTACAAATCTGGCTCGACCGGAAGATATACACTGGCACAAATAGGAATTGGGTACACAGGAAATCCAGGACAGATGATCCCCTCAGGACCAATGGTGAGAGTGGCGATACCAGGAGGGTGGAGGGAAGGTGGGGTCTAAAGGGGGAACATATTACAAGGATCTACATATAACCTCCTCCCTGGGGGTTGGACAGTGGAGAAGCGGGTGAAGGGAGATGTGAGATGGTGTAAGATATGACAAAATAATAATAATAATTTATAAATTATCAAGGGTCCATGGGGGAGGGGGAGCAGGGAGGGAGGGAAAAATGAGGAGCCAATACCAAGGGCTCAAGTAGTAAGCGAATGTTTTGAGAATGATGATGGCAACATGTGTACGAATGTGCTTGACACAATGGATGGATGTAGGGATTGTGATAAGAGTTGTAAGAGCCCTCAATAAAATGATTTAAAAAAAGAATTATAATACAAATGGTCATCTATTGGCCAGGAAATTAAAAAAAAATGAAATAAAAGAAAACAAAGTAAAGAATTATAATGAAATGTAAAAAAAAGCTAGCATTAGAAAACCAAGAGGGAAGAGTACATACAGCAGTTCTCATTTTTATTCAAAATTAATTTTAAATAAGCAGCCCAAGTGGAATCGAGCGTCAAGTACGCATTGGGCCGCTAACCATAAGTTTAGACATTCAAACCCACCAGCTGCTCCACAGGAGAAATGAGAGGTTCCCAGCTCTAGTAAAGATTTACCCCTCAGATACTCAGAGGTAGTTCTGCCAATTCCTGTAGGGTTTTTATGAGCCTGAATTGACTCAATGATTATGAGTTCTCCTGAGTAATGGGGAAAATATTGCCTGATATAGAAATAGGAAGCTTTAAAAAAGATGGAATTAATACAGAGTCACTATACCACAATTAGTGGACATTCAACCTGTACAAAAGATGTTATTGTTATGGTGAGGTGCCTATCGTCAGTTCTGATTCATAGTGACTGTTCCACAGAATGAAAGACTATCCATTTATTTACCACCCTTATAATTGCCCCTACCTTTGAGCCCATTAGTATAGCCACTGTGGCAATTCATCTAATTGAGGGCCTTCCACGTTTTATCTGCCTTCCCACTTTACCAAGTATGATGTCCTTCTCCAGGGACCGGTCTCTCCTGATAAGATGTCCAAAGTACATGAGAGGACGTCTTACCATCATCGCCTCTAAGGAAAATTTTTGCTGTACTTCTTCCAAAACTGATCTGTTTGTTCTTTTGGCAGTCTATGATACTTTCAATATATTTTGCTCACATCAAATGCATCAATATTTCTTTGGTCTTTATTCAAGTTCCAACTTTCACATGCATATGAGATCATTGGAAATGCCGTGGCTTGGTCAGGTGTACTTTAGTCCACAAAATAAAATCCTTACTTTTCAACACTTTGAAGAGGCCTTGTGCAGCAGATTTATCTAATGCCAAGTGTCATTGAGTCTCTTGATTGCTGCTTCCACGACCATTGATTATAGATCCAAGCACAGTGAAATGCTTACCAAATTCAATCTTTTCTCCATTTAGCATGCCACCCTATAGGTCTAGGTTCAAGGATTTTTATTTTCTTTACATTAAATTTACATTACACACTGAGGTTGCACTCCTCATTATTCATCAATGAGGGCTTCATGTCCTCCTCACTTTCAGCAAGCAAGGTTGTATCATCTGAATATCACTATATCATTAGAAAACTAAAAAGGAATAAAATGCACAGCATATCCTAAACGGAAAGAACTAAAGAAAAAATTCAAGATATTAAAGGATGCAGGAAGCATCAAAAAAGATAAAAAGAATATAGTGTCACCATACAAAAAAGGTCTACTATTACTAGTCAAAGAATATTTATTTTGATGGAATTTCTTTGAAGGCAGATAGATAAAATCCTATCACAGACAGCTTTGTACTTCAAGATAGATCTTGAAACATCCTTTATGTCTATGAATGCAACATAATTGCTCTTGATTTTCTGTTTCAAAGTGGCCAATACCAGTCAATTTCAGCTCAGCCTAGGATACCTATCTTTATGCATTTCCTCTCATTTTGGACCACTTGCAGTTTTCCTAGATTCATATTTTGTATGCTTTAAATTCTGTTTACTAGTATATTTTCGTGGCTATTTCTACTCACCGTGAGTTGTAATAAAGATCCTGAAGGCTCCGCTATCACAGACTTTACTCATTTCAGTCGCCATGGTTGACTCTACATTGAGAGAGAAGCTCCTCCGTCACATTTCAAGTGCCTCCTGACCCAAGGTCATCCTATGGTGCTGTCTCCAGCAATGTTCTTTTCCATTCATTAGGCCTTCAGTACCTGATAATGTTTCAAAGCCATGTGTGTGGTTTTCAGAGGTTACTTCCCTCAAAGGATGAAGTCGATTTTTCTTCATAGTTTTTTCTCAGTATGGAAGCTCTGCTAAAACGAATTCCCTTTGGTAACCCTGGTGGCATTTGGAATACTGGTGACAGAGCTTCAAGCATCACAGCAACTCACAAGCCACTACAGCATGATATATTGGCCATGGCCCCTGGTTAAAGGTCAGAAATAAATGTCTGGTTAATAAAGAAAAGTTGATTGCTTTACCTAGAGATATCATGTTTGAGTTTGCTTTAATTAGTCTTGTTTTTTAACAAGCTAACCTAAGCAGGAAACAGTGATTCCACTATTCCCTCTGTTAACCCCCTGTTAAGACTATGTGTGCATCTTTTCCTTGTTGTTTTTCTATGAATTCAAGGTTTGTGGAAACCTGTTCAGTTTGGGTGACCCTACTGGCATTTGAAATACCAGAGACATAGCTCCCAGCATTAAGGTAACATACAAATCACTAACTGATAATCAAGTGGTGGGAGTGCACCATGGATTGCCAATGGGACAAGCATATCTTTTGGGGGGAGAAGTATGGCCACAGCATTCATTAAAGGAAAGCTTGGTTCGACTTTGTCTTAAATACTTTGGATATGTTCTCAGGAGAGTCTAGCCCATGGAGAAGGCCATCATTCTTGGTAAAGTAGAGGGGCAGCATAGAAGAGCAAGACCCTGAGATGGACTGCTACAGTGCCTGCAGCAATGGGACCATTGTAAGGATGACACAGGCCTGGGAAGTGTTGGGTTCTCTGTTGCATAGAGTTGCTATGGGTTGGAACCGATTTGATGGAACTTAACAGCCACACAATATGAACAATATTGCCAGGAATGGGAATTTCAGAACATTTAATTATGCTCACAATGAGCATGGACCTAGAGGCATTCATTCAGACAAGGCAAGGGGATACTGCGTGATTTAAAGGAAGAAAGGTGCATGTCTAGGTTTCATGCTTTTACCATACTTATTCAATCTGTATGCTGAGAAAAGTGTTAAAGAACAAAGACATTATTTTGAGGCCTAAGACATGCCTGATCCAAGCCATAGTATTTTCAACCAACTCTGATGCATATGAAAGCCGGACAGGGAATAAGGAACACCAGAGAAGAATTGGTGCATTTGAATTTGAAGTTGACCAAGAATATTGAAAATACCAAGGTCTGCTAGAAGATCAACATGTTTGTCTTGGAAGAGGTGTAGCTAAAAATTTCCTTTAAGATGAATTTCCTTCCTGTGTGACTTCATCTCACGTATTTCGGTCATGTTTTAAAGAAGGATCAGTCTTTGGATAAGGACATCATGTTTGGTAAAGGAGTGGGTCAGTGAAAAGGAAGACAGCCCTCCACGAAGGAGAGAGATGAGTTGAAACAGTCCCTGGAATGGTGGGCTCAAGCGCTGTGGTCATTTGGGGAATATGTAGGATTGAGCAGTGCTTCCTTCTGTGTACATTGTTAGGAAGCCAACAACAGCTAAATAAATTCAACACAAATTCTTGAACATTATTAAAGTTGTATGTGTCTTTTCAAACGAATCATTTGTATTCCTCAAATTAATCCTGATGCTCTGTAAAAGTCTGCAATAAGTTTCTGAATTTTTAGGAAGGACTCACACTTTCAGGATCACTGGGGACACATGAGGGATTTCTAACTTGAACATTGATGAAAATACAGTATTATGTGGTAAACTAGGTAATTCAATTTGCTAGAATATCTTATCCTTTAAGTAATATTGATAAGTGAGAATTTATCGTGTTTTCTTAAAACATAAGGCATGTCTAATTTTTCAATAAGTTAAAAATATTGGAAATGTATGTTTCCCTTATAATGAAGGGTCTTTTATGAGATTAAATTCACTTCACACTAAATTAGTAAAGCTAGCTGCATACATAACGAGGAGAGACATTAAACATTTAAAATTTAAAATGCCATTCTTTGTTTTCAGTACTGACTAAATCTATCTAATTACCATTTGTATGAGGAGCATGCATTGAAAACTTTGCTATAACAAACAGAATCAATCAACAAGTATTTATTAAACACCTACTCTGTGCTTGACAGTTAATCAGAAATAAACCACCCACTACCTTGAAAGAAACTTACCCATATGACTCCAAACAAAATTTTCCATAATCTTAGGTTTTGAAAATTCCTAATTTGTAAAACCTATTAAACATTTCAAATGCATTAATAGATATTTCAATCAAGATCTAAAAAAGCAATTTCTTTGAATTAATTTTAAAATTATCTTGAAAGTTGGAAAGGTATTCCAACAAAAACTAATAAAAGTAAGTATATTTTGGGAGACCATTTTAAACTTAAATCAACATGTTATATAGAAACATTGCTCAAATATGCAATCCTACAATCTGCGATAGACAGAAATACATCAGAAACACTTAAAGCTGGAAACATTGCAATATTCGTGATCTTTACCACAAAACATGAGTGTCAGTGTCAACATTTGAAGATTTTTTTTCTGAGATAAACATCCCCTTGGGCCTCCATATAACATTATAATAGACATTAACACAAATCTCATGTATATTTCTTAAAAATCTCTATATTAAGGTCAATGATATGAAATTACACTTAATTCAGCACTTGTTTGATGTTACCAAATTATTACTCATCTACTGCACAAATCTCAGGTTTTATCAACACAATTTCACGAGTAGATCATCTCGTGGTTAAAATCTAATTATTATACTTTTTCTTATGTATTGTTGATATATAACTTGTATATATGTGTAACATCAATTGTTTTTATTTTTACCCATGAAAACCTCAGAAAAGGAATGAACATGACTTTTATACATGGCTGCAATTCAGATTTTTAAAGGGTTACCTAAGTAGTGCCATAATTTCATGCTTATGAAAGGGCACAAAGTTGTCAAACCCGCATGGTATTGGTACAATGACAGATACTCAGACCAATGGAAAAGAACTGAAAACCCAGAAATAAAATCATCAGTATACAGACAACTGATCTTTGATAAGGGCCCCAAAAATATCAAATGGGAAGCAGATGCCCTTTTTAACGAGTGATGCTGGAAAATATGGATAATTTACCTACAGAAAAATTAAGCAAGACCCTTATCTCACTCCATGCACAAGAATAAACTCAAGGTGGATCACAGACCTTGAAGTTAAACCCCAAACTATTAGGGCCATCAATGAGGAAATTGGGGCCAACTTGAGAACTTTGGCATAAGCTATCAGAAATAGGGAAGGACACAAACACAGAGGAGGCACAATTTGACAAATGGGATATACTGAAGATAAAACACCTGTGTACATTGAAAGAATTAACCGAGAGAATTAACCAATCAATAAGAGAGTCCACTGACTGGGAAAACATCTTTAGCAATGACACATCAGACAAACGCCTTATTACTAAAATCTACAATACTCTGCTAGCTTCCAAAAAGAAAAAACTAATTGCCCACTTGAGAGGTGGGCAAAGGACCTGAACAGAAGTTTCACAGGGGCAGAAATCTGAATGACCAACAAACATATGAGAAAATGTTCCCAATCTTTAGCCATAAGAGACATGCATATGAAAACAACAATGAGGTACCACCTAACACCCTCAAAGGTAGCCCAATTCAAAAAATCAGAAAGCAACAAGTGATGGTGGGGCTGTGGGGAGGCAGGAACTCTCATCCACTGCTGGTGCACTTGTAACTATGTACGACCACTATGGAAATCAATCTGGCGATATCTAAAATAGATGGAAATCGAGTTGCCATACGACCCAGCCATCCCCCTACTGGGAATATACCCAGAAGAAGCAAGAAACAAACCAAGGCCAGACATCTGTGCTCCAATGTTCATTGCAGCAAAGTTCATGATTTCAAGGAGTTGGAAGCAACCCAAATTTCCATCAATTGAAGACTGGGTTAAAAAAACCTGTGGTACATACATACAATGGAGTACTATGCATCACTAAAAAGCAGCGATGAATGTATGAAGCACATCACTGCATGGGAAGAACTGGAGGAAATCATGCTAAGTGAAGTAAGCTTTTTTAAAAATGCAAAAGGGGCATAGGGAAAAAGCTACTGTATACAAACATTCCTGGGGTGAGGACCATGTAATATGGCAGGGACCAGATCAAATACAGGGATACACATGGTAGACAACTCAAAAGGAGGTAGGGAATGGAAAAAATTATAATAATAAAAAAGAAGTGGGTAGCAGGGCACAGGGCACTAACCCAACCAAGGGGAAGGTATTGTTTATATCTTCACAGAGAAAGACGGAACAGACATCAACCCAGTGCTCCAAGATGTGAATGCAACATGCCGGCATGGAGTAGGGAACCAGTGGAGAGGTCTGGGGCCTGGCCCCAATCCCAAATACTAAGTGGACACCTGCCCCTCACCCCAGAAGAATTTATTTCAAAAGACAGCATTGAATCTGCAGCTCTGGGAAAGGGACATATCTTATCAGAGTACATAGGTGCAGATGAAGGGGGAGGAAGAGCCAGTGGAACACATCCTGGCCCACCAAGCCTTAAGACAATGATCCCAATTAGAGCAGCCAGTCCACAGAGAGGACCACATGGCCAGCGCCATTATGAGAGACATGATGG
>NW_022103906.1:1141699-1146423 GCF_000313985.2 Echinops telfairi
ATGGGATCAGGTATCAGGCATCTAAGACCCAGAACAAAACCATACCCAATGTGAATGGTGGTGGTGGTGGTGGGGATCATGGAGTAGAGACACAATGCCCATTTGTAAATAATTGGATATCCCCTCACAGAGGTGTCATAGGGAAGGGATGAGCCAGTCAGGGTGCAGTATAACACCGATGAAACATAAAACTTTCCTCTAGTTCTTTAATGCTTCCTTCCCCCCACTATCATGACCTCAATTCTACCTTACAAATCGGATTAGACCAGAACATGCATACTGCCACAGATAAGAGCCCACAACACAGGAATCCAGGATAGATAAACCCCGCAGGGCCAACAATGAAAGCAGGGATACCAGTAGGATTAGGGGATGGTGGGGGAGAGAGGAGGAATCAATCACAAGGATCAAATTAGAACCCCCTCCCAGGGGAACGAATAATGGAAAAGTGGGTGAGGGGCGATGGAGGATGATGTAAGATATGGAAATAATAATCTATATAACTTATCAAGGATTCATGAGGGAAGGTGGGTGGGGTTGGAGGGGGAAGAAATGGCTAGCTGATATCAGAAGCTCAAGTGGAATGAGAATGCTTTGAAAATGATGATGGTGGCATTTGTGAAAATATGCTTGACACTGGATGAATGTATGCATTGTGATAAGAGATGTAAGAGCCCCCAATAAAAGTAATTTTTAGAAAAGAGTCATCAAAATTTTGGAAGACATGATAAAAAGGAAAGGAATTTCATCGTACTTTCTAAATATTTCAGTAGGGCGAAGTGCCCCAAAGAAGCAGAGTCTGTGAAGAAGCACAGTGTCTTCCATATTTTCTGTAATTATAATGCAATAAAACAGGTTAATACCCTTGCACCAAATCAAATTTTGATTTATTTTCTTGATGAAGACTGAAATAATATATCCAATTTTGATGAACATTTTGAAGAATCATTTTGAAGAATGGTTGGTCTCTTAAGTATTTTGGAAAGCCAGAAAATTAAATAAGAATGGCAGAATTATAGACCAGAGAACTTTCATTTGACCAGAATATTTATCCTATCTTTATGAGTTAGTAAATTAGGTATTGATTTTGCTTTAACTTAATACAAGTTTTTTTTTCTTTCCTTTATTGAAATTTTTATTTTCAGTACATGGATTGTGGGTCATCAGTGTTGGCAATAAAAAAAGAGTTTAGTGGTAGAATAAGAGAGAAAAATGACCAATAGAAAGTGTTTGAGAACATCATGAACAGCAAGCAAATACCACTCCACCAGAATAAGCTAACCATACCATCATGCATCAACAGCAAGAGTAGAGAGTGAGGGTAGCGTTTCGAAACCATCAGCCTTTCTGCAGGCAAAAGTTGAAGCTTTCTATTACTGTACAGAATTCTAGTGTTGGAAACCCACATGGGCAGTTTTACCCTGTCTTTTGAATCAGAACTGACTTGATGACAGTGCATTTGTTTTTGGTTAATATGACATTGTGGGAAAGGAAGGAGGAGGGATGGATAGGTGAAGCATAAGCCACAATTAGCTCAACGGCACTGTTTTATGTGGTAATGAATGAATGCAATGATGGAGACAGGATAGACCCCTGAAGACTGTGTCACACAGAGCCATGTTGGCACTGTTGGGTGTTGGACTGCTGTTGTCAGAGTGGTTCAAAATCTCAAGCTAATGGGATGAAGAAAGATGAAGCCGTGTATTCCCATCAAGATTTTCAGCTTGTGAAATGCTGCACAGGGTTGCTTGAGTCAGAATTGATTAGCTAGCTGGCTAGTGTATCAGAGAGAGAGGATGTATATGTACAGGGACTATCTGTACTTCCAGCACATTTTTCCTGTGAACATAAACTGTTCTCCTAGGAAAATCTGTATGAAATCATATCTTTAGGCATTACATCTAAAGTGAATTCTATATATGAACTTTTCTCATTGTGTCCACTACTAAACCTTTGTTAAACCACCATCACTTTTAACTGAACTACTGCTACTATTTCCAGTCTAGTCCATAACCTGGACCCATTATTGTATTATCTGTTTTCTTCCAAAAGAGTCAGTTTGTCTGAACACTTCTCTCACTCATCTACTCAGTCTTTATGATGACTGCCTTTAGTTCATCATTCTTATTTCACCGCAAGAAATTTCTTCCTCCAAGAAACATATTTAATCACTCTAAATTAAAACCAAAACCAACCAACAAAAGTAATGTCATTAGCCCTAAGTCACTCGTCGTTCCATGGCACTGCTTTATTTTCTATGCAATGTCTACGTTGTCACGATCTAATTGGAAAAGTCCCTAGGTAGTGCAAATGATTTGCACTGCACTGCTAATCTAAAAGTTGGCAGCTCAATCTCAGAAAGCAATGCCATGGAAGAAGAAGTTTACTGATCTACTTCTGTTAAGATTATAACCCAGAAAAACCTATGGAGCAGTTCTGCTATGTAATGCATAGAGTTGCCAGGAATTTACTTACCAGAAACTAACAACAATCTAATTGAAAATTATTTACGCACTTTTCTTAACGTGCGCTTCCATTTTAGAATGTCCTATATTCTCCTGTACATAAGTCACCAGGTTGACAGTTGGAAGTCATTAAGTCATGTCCTAATAATTGCTGCTAGGTCAAAGCTCTGCGTTACCCTCTCCAAAATGCATTTTCTATATTTTGGCATCCTAAAAATCCTCATGTCATGAGGTCTGATCTTGATATGACCAAGTATTTAAGATAATCAATGCTGGTAGGATGATTAATTAGTGAATTCTGTTGGCTCAGCTACATAATATAAGCAAATTAGTGTATGAATCAGTTGATCCAGTCAATTGCAGCAATTTAGATATAAGGAAAATGATAGAGATTATAAAGATAAGAAAACTACCAAAGGGACCCCTTATTAAACTATTAAAAGGTGTAGATTTAACAAAAGGGTAAGTGAGCTACAAAAGAGAAAAAACTATGCATTTGGCAAACAGCTGGTGGAGATTCCAATTAATGATATAGGTTTAGCCAAGATAAAAAATAGTCAAAAAGATGGCCAGAAGTAAATGGCTATCTATGTGTAGGAGATCTGAGAGGAGAAAATATACCCAATAAACATTTTGCAATTGATTTTAAGCATTTAGAAACGTTTTGATAGCCATATAATGTCGTTGGAACATGTAGTGAAGTGAAATTACATGGTATGGCTTTTCTATGCCATAGAAAAGTTATTTTTGATAACTCCCATCTGGGTGAAAACATGAAAATATGGTGTAGAGAACTCTAAGATTGGGATGGCTCAGTTTTGCCATTCCATTGGGCATAAAGTGAACCATCCTAGAAGCAGGAATAGCAGAGCGAACCTCATGATCACTAAGTGCAGGGCATGCAACATCCCTGTGTGGAGAATGGCAGCAGGAGAAGAGATTATGTAGAAGTGAAGAAACCAATGTAGACCAAGGTACGAAGCTCAAGCCTTCTCAGCCCTTGGACAGAGTAAGGCTGAGTGGCTGGCTTCAGGCAGGAGGCTGGCTTGCATAATAAAGTGCCCTTTAGACATTTATCAGCACTGCACGTGGTTTAAAACATTTGCCCAAGCATGTCAGTGGCCAACAGTCCCTTATACGGAGGCCAAGGAGTAGAGATGTATGTCTGTGGACCTGATTGAGATGAGATATTGGGCAAAAGAACTGTATATTTAATATTTCTGATCTTGACTTTTAAACTGGTAATTGACTGGATAAACCTTAGAATTATGAGTTTTGTTTGTGCGTTTGGCATGGCCATTGCAATGGATTTGAACCGAGCAGAAAATTAGAGTGCCTTTGGAGGTATCAGGATAGAGTGAAAAGGTTGGAGGGTGGAGGCATGTCTAACTTCTGCCTCATAGAAATCATCCTTGTGCAGTTATGCTGAAGTTAGAGGAGGTCAGATGCCGTTTTCACAGAGAATATTATAAAAGATATATATATAGCTTAGTAGAAAACTAATGAAAAATGAAGATATAATTAAGAATCACAAGAAGTATTGTGGGAAAGGAAATTTAACTGTAGGTATATGCGATTCAGCAGTGAATAATGAACACTCATCATAATATAAACACTGATTTTTGGTATAATAAAATTACAGCTTAACAATATTAAGATTTATTTTGTTGTTGTTGAAGATTTCATAATTAAAAAAATCATTTTATTGGGGGCTTGTATAACTCTTATCACAATCCATACATATATCCATTGTGTCCAGCACATTTGTACATTTGTTGCCACAATCATTCTCAAAACATTTGTTTTCTATTTGAGCCCTTGGTATCAGCTCCTCATTTTTCCCCTCCTTCCCCACCCTCCCTCCCTCATGAATCCTTGATAATTTATAAATTATTATTATTTTGTCATGTCTTACACTGTCTGACGTTTCCCTTCACCCACTTTTCTGTTGTCTGTCCCTGAAGGAGGGGGTTACATGTAGATCCTTGTAACCAGTTCTCCCTTTCTACCCTACCTTCCCTCCACACTCCCGGTATTGCCGCTCTCACTACTGGTCCTGAAGGGATCATCTGTCCTGGATTCCCTGTGTTTCCAGTTCCTATCTGTGCCAGTGTACATCCTTTGGTCTAGCCCAATTTTCAAGGTAGAATTTGGATCATGATAGTGGGGGGGGTGGGGTATTAAAGAACTAGAGGAAACTTGTATGTTTCTTTGTTGCTACACTGCACCCTGACTGGCTCGTCTCCTCCCTGAGACCCT
>NW_022103906.1:1146523-1176951 GCF_000313985.2 Echinops telfairi
TTTCAAGGTAGAATTTGGATCATGATAGTGGGGGGGAGGAAACATTTAGGAACTAGAGGAAAGTTGTATGTTTCATCGTTGCTACACTGCACCCTGACTGGCTCGTCTCCTCCCTGAGACCCTTCCACAAGGGGATGTCCAGTTGCCTACAGACAGGTTACTGAGGAGATTTTAAGAGAAAGAAGTAGGTGTTACTGTTGCTGTCAGTTGCCATCAAATTACTTCTGATTCATACTGACCCTACTTACAGTAGAATGAAACATCACCTGCTCCTGTACCATCCTCAAAATCTCTGCTGCATTTGAGTTCATGCTTGCAGTCCCTTGTCAAAGTCCTCTGTTTTCTATTGACCCAAATGTCTTGAACTATTTCATTTTAATTACACTTGATCTTAGACACAGGACCAAGAGGTGATTTAACTATTTCATTTTTAATATGTTCATATAATATCACAATTAAAAGTAGCTTTCCTTTTAGAATAACAATTCATGATGGGTCATTATCCCCTTTTAAAAATAAGATATTTTTGTGTGTTGTTCAATTGATTTCAACTTATGACAACTCTATATGCCTTAATAGAACTGCCCCCACAGAGTTTCTTAGGCTATAAACCAAAGAGTTATGGAGATGCAGGGTTAAGCAGCCAGCTGCTAACCAGAAAATCAGAACTTCAAGAAAGATAGAGCAGTCTAGTTCCAGAAAAATTTAGCCTTGAATATCCTATAGGGTAGTTTTACTCTGTCCTATAGTGTTGATATGAGGCAGAGTCAACTCAAGGAGAATTGACTTGAAGTATTGGTTTTTGAATATTTATAGAACTCGATCTTACATTAACTGCCCTCTCCCATAAAACAAAACAAAACTACAGAAAACACTGTCACTGAGTCTTACTCAACTCTCAGTGATTCTGTAAAGGATTCAGAAACTGTGACTCTTTAGGGGAGCACACAGTCTATCTCTCTCTAGCAGAAGCAGCTTGTGTATTGGCACCACTGACCTTCTGGCTAGCAACCCAATAAATAAGAAAGGTAAATCTAATGTTATCTCCCTCTCTTCTTGTTCTTTAAATATTTGGAGTTGACATGTAGTCAATTAACATGATTCTTCTAGCCATAGAAGATTTTTGAAAAAATCTCTTGGGTGATGTAAATGCTAGCCACTTTGCCTATAGATATAATCCTATTTTAGATAGAGTTCTCTATTTTACGATTAAGGGGGGATATAGCTTTAGTCTTCAAGTTACTAGAGGATTCAAGGTAAGTCACTCTTGATTTTCTTTGGGGATATGGTCTGATAAAAGACCAAAACCACACCTCCATAGAAGACTCACCCTCAGAAGCAAGAACAGAGAGAGAAATTCCAGGACCATTGAAAGAACAGCCACCAAAACAGTACATTAAAGATCTCTGGTCTTCAAAAGGCACTAGGAGCAGAGGCAAGGAGACCATTAAATATAACAGAGTATACCAAAGGTTTGAGACTGAGAGGCAACGGAATGGTGGGCTGGCTTCCTGGCCCATGGAGGCAGAAGCTAAAGGATCATGTGGCTGAGGAGATGAGACATGGCTACAGTCTAAGGAGGGAGAGGGGTGTGTGCTATGGACTATATCCTGTGGACTATATCCTTAACGTTTTCTCACCTTAGCTTGTGATAGCGTGATAACTACCCTAACAAACCTCCTTAATTACAAATACTGTCTGTGAGTTCTGTGTGGTGTTTGCAATGACTTATGAAACCCAGCATAGAAATAGAATGCCATATTTGCTCAGTGCTGTACTGCACCCTGGCTGGCTCGTCCACTCCTGTGACCATTCTCTGAGGGAATGTCCAGATGTCCACAGATGGGCTTTGGGTCTGCACTCCGACCCTGCCCCTCCTGTTTGCATCCATATGATTGCTTGTTTGGGGTCTTCTAATGCCTGATATCTGATTCCATCAACATCTCATGATCACATGGGCTACTATGCTTCTTCCATGTGGACTTTGTTGCATCCCTGCTAGATGGCCACTTGTTTAACTTCAAGCTTTTAAACCCTAGATGCTATATCTTCATTTATTTTTATGATTTTTTTTTGCTATATCTTCTAATAGCTGGGCACCGTCAGCGTTCTTCACCACATTTGCTTATGTACCCATTTTGACTTCAGCAATTGTGTAAAGAAGGTGAGCATCACAGAATGCCAGGCTATTAGAACAACGTGTTCTTGCCTTGAGGGAGGACTTGAGTAGAGGTCCAATGTCTGCTCATTGTCCTTCTGCTACATTGATACGTAACATATAAATATATGTAGATAGAACTATATCCCTATCATTATATACTAATATATTTACATATATACATGCCTATATTTATACCTCTATAAATGTCTTTTGCCTCCTGGTTCTTTCCTTTCTTTCCTTTAACTTTCCTCCTGTCCCACTATCATGTTGGACTTTCATTTAGCTCTCAGAAATTCATCTCAGCTACATTGTACTTGATCAAACCCCACCAGACATTCTTGCCATTAATTTTTAGATCCCTTATTGTTCCCTTGTTCCTGGGTTTGTTGGCTCCCCACTCCCTTGCACCCATTTCTTCCTTTGCCCTGTCCCACCCGGAACCATCAGTCCTGTTGTTTTCTCCTCAGGATTGTTTGTCTTATATAGATAGACTTAAAAAAAAAAGAAGAAGAAGAAAAAGCAACAAAGGCCTATAAATAGTTCCAAGTCTGTCTGCTGACTCTTATGTATATGTTCTGATCAAGTGTGATGAGGTGCCAAGCCCTGCCCTCTGAGTCTAATGCTTCATGTTCCCACCATCATGACTCCTTATAAATCCAGCTAGACTGGAGCATGTGCACTAGTTCAGATAAGAGCTCTGGACACATGGAATCCATGACAGATAAACCCCTCAGGAACAGTAATGGGAATAGCAATACCATGAGCATAGGGGAAGGTGGGAGGAGAAAGGGGGAACCGATTATAATGATTGACATATAACCCCCTCCCCTCCACCCCAGGATGAACAAAAGAAATGTGGGTGAACGGAGACCGAAAACTACGTAAGATATGAAGATAATAACAATTTATAATTTATCAAGGGTTCACAAGGATGAGAGAGTTGGGGGGGTGGGGGAGGAAAATGAGGAGCTGATACCAAGGGCTCAAGTAGAAAGAAAATGTTTTGAAAATGATGATGGCAACATACGTACAAATATACTTGATTCAATTGATATATGGATTGTTGTAAGAGCTGTAAGAGCCCCAGTAAAATGATTGATAGAAAAGAAGAAGAAGTGGAATGCCATAGGAATAATAGGTAAAGACAGAAGTGGGAATTATTTAATGGGAAACTTATTTGCTATGCAAACTCTCAGCAAACTCAACAAAATGTATTTTAAAAGAAAAAGGGAGTTACCATCTCAAAATCTGTAGACACAGTAATTAAACTAATGGTTCCCTGTGAAATCACCACCACAATCAATTTTAGAACATTTTCTAATACTCGTCATATGAGCTCCCCATTTCCCCCCAACCTCCCCTGCCACACCAACAGGGAAAGCCAAGATAGCTAACCCTTCAGAAACAATAACAGGGGTAGTGCTTCCCTGAGGGTATGGGAAAAGGGGGTGGGAGGGCGGAATGGAAGTTGATAGCATTGATGACTATATAACCCCACTCAATGGGATCTGGGATTGAACAAGAGAATATAGTGTGAATGGATATAGTGGATTGTGTAAGATGTGGAGGAGGAAAAAACTAATATTGGGGGAAAATGAGGATTCTTGGGGGAGTGAAGTGATAAATGGGAGGTTATGTCAAGAAGTTCAAGAATAAAGAACATGTTTCGAAACTGATTGTTTCTATTGTACAATACTGCTCAATGCGACTGAACTGTGGAGTGTTATGATATCTGTAAGGGCTCCTGATAAAATTAATCATTTTTTAAAAAAAGAGAGTTGTGGGAGAACACTGATAAATACTAATAGTATCTCCTGTTTCCAACAGGAGAAACTAAAATCAATTTATTTGCTCTGTTTCCTCCTGTTAGCAACTGTTGGAACTGGGCTTTGAACATAGGAAGTCTGGCACCAGAGTCCCTGCCTCTTGACCACAATGCTACACTGCCAATTACACAAAGCCGTTTGCTCACATGTCCATAGTATAGCAACTCAACTAATCTTGAAATCTGTATGGAATATCATTTGAAGGGGGATTCACGTGGATAAAATGGAACCAAAACCTTGTAGTTTTTTTTTTTAACTTAAATGGTGGAACCCAAGACATCAAATGAAAGATTAAACAAACCATGTACACAAAGTAAATTTAGCTTGAATTTAAGTGTTATTTCAACCTTTGTCCTAGGAAGCTTGACATTTCACACAAATCTTCATTAGTATTCAAGTAGAATTAGAATGTGCCATACCAGCAAGAACAGTAGTCTCTGCAATGGGGTATCAGCCTGGGAAAGTTCGGAGCTCTGGTAGCATCATGAGTTACTTCTACCTTGGGCTGTTAACTGCAAAGCCAACAAACCACCAGCTTCTCTGAGGGGAAAAAAGATGAGGTTTAATACTCCCATAACGATTTACAGTCTTGGAAACCCACACAGTCAGTTCTCTATCCTATCAGGTTTCTGTGTGTTTACGTCACAGAGATAAGCCCAACCAAATGTATAAAACACAGAATATTTTAGCAGGTTACAGATTAATATTTTCTTAATATAAGAGCACCTTGTTCTGCTTTCTACATTTTCTTTCACATAATATCTGGATAATTGTTCTCTAATTAATAGAACTTTGTGGTTTAGTTTACTATGTAACTCTCTTCTACCTGAACCATCTGCTTACCTTTATTTGGACAAGATGTTTAACTCAGCAAAACTCTATTTTCAAGGCTGAGTATATGTGGTCCATCTGGATGTACAAAAATACAGAAGCATCTGACATTCATTTACATAGTTATTTGCATATGCAGCATAATATGTGCCAGGTTGGTGGGTTCTAACTGCTCATTGCTCTTGGCATCTCAGACTTTCAAAGGGCAGAGAATCCTTTTGACAGGGACTTAAAAAGGCAGACCAAGGAGCACACTTTCATGGAAGAGTAGGAAACATAGTTTGTAACCAAAGATCTGGCATTAAACTGCAAGAATTCTGAAGATTAAAAAAAGTAACTAGTATTAACATTTGGTAAGATTTTCCCCAGGATATGCCTTTGATTTTTATTTTCTGCTTTCTTGCTTTGTTTTTGTTTGTTTTGGTGTGTGACCTCAAGTAGAGTAGAACTGCTCTATATTCTTTCTAAAGTTGTCACCTTTAAAGAAGCTGACTGCCGCTTCTTTCTTCCTCAGAGCAGCTGGTGGGTTCAAACTGAAGCTCAGAGTTCCAGACTGGCCTATCCGAGCTGCTGTCCTTTTTGTTAATATTACATCATGGAGCCCTCCCAATACACCATGAATAATGCTGTGATGACATGGGTGTGCGTAACTCTATTTCTCTCATATATATACCTAACAGTGGGATTTCTAGATCACATGATATTTCTAGCTCCAACTTTTTAAGGATGCCCCATAGCCTTTTACAGAGGTTCTGTCATTTTCCCGTCCCATCAGCAGTACGTGAGTATTTCAGTCGCTCCACACTCTTGCAACCATTTGCTGTTCTGTAAAATTTTTCTATTAATGTTGGGGTGATATGATATCTCATTGTTTTTTGATTTGCATCTCTCTAAGACTAATGATCAAAAGTAATTCTTTATGTGTCTATTAGCTGCTTTAATCTCTCCTTTGGTATCTGGTCTTATGCCTATTTTTAACAAGATTGTTTAGTTTTTGTTAAAGTTGTCTATAAATTTTATAGATAAGTCCCTGGTCTGATGGGACTCATAGTTCCTCCAGTGTGTAAGCTCTTCTTTGACTTTTTGGTGATTTATTGTACATACGTGTTTTAATTTTTAGGAATCCTAGCTAACTAGTTTGTCACGTGTTCTTAGTGCAATTTTAGTTATGTGTGGTAGTATGTCTTGCCATGTATAAAACCTACTACAATTAAGTTAATTCTACCTCCTAGCCACCCTATTGGACAGAGTGCAATTGCTCCATGGGCTGTAAATCTTTACAGAAGCAGACTGCCGCATGGATTTCCTGTGGAGTAGCTGGTAAGTTCGAACTACAGACTCCAGTTAGCAGCCCGAGGCTTAGCATGCCACATAGGAGGGGCCCCTCAATATGCTTTAGGTCTTACATTTAGGTTTTTGATTCATCTTGAGTTCATGTCTGTATGTGGTGAGAGACATGGATCCTGTTTAATTTTTCTGCAACGATTTATTTATTTATGTCTTTTCCAGAGCCATTTGTTCAAGAGATGATCGCATCCCAATTTAACTGGTCTGGACCTTTTGTCAAGGATGAAGTGTCCATAAATGGATGCCTTTACTCCCAGGTTCTTAACTCTCTTCATTTGGTCTGCATGTATGTTGTACAAGTACCAGGCTATTTTTATTACTCTGGTTGTGTAATAGGTTTGAGACCAGGAAATGTGAAGTTCCCTACTCTAATCTTTTTATTTAATAGTATTTTGCCTACCTTTCTATTCTATATAAAGTTGATAATTAGTTTTTCCATCTCTAAAGAACGATGATAGATTTGGGCTCAATATTGTGTCATATTTGTAGATAACAGGGTTGCATTAATATTATCACAATGTTGTCTTCCTAGTCCTACTATTTATTATTCTGCTATCTGTTTCTCCTTTAAATTTTATTAAATTTTATTTATGCATTTTGGGCTTTCTGTAGGTGTGGAGATATTTTTAGTATGCTATTTAAACATTTTTTTGTACTGGATTTGAAGTTGATGTTTTATATAGATTCTAATTTTCCACTTATTTTTTAAATATGTTCTTGTATTTTTTAAATCATTCTAATTTTGTCTATATTTTCCTCAAATCTTTTTTAATCTGTTGAAAGCACCTAGTTATAATTCTCTGGGATTCTTTATATAACATTTCTTCTTCTGAAAGATTATCTGGTCTTCCATTTTGGTCACTTGTTCGAATCATCTTGTTCTGCTTTGTGCATGTGTGCATGGGAAGGTGTCTCCAAACCCCATGATATTATAGCCTTACTGATTGTTTGTTGGTTTGCTTCTTCCAGATTTTTTGCTTTGTTTTGTTTTAGTACACCTTGGCCACAGAGTGGACACATCACTTTGGTTGCTCTTTTGCTACCACTGTAACACGGCACCCCCTGCCTCTGGCAGATCTGATCATAAACGGGAGTGTGGCCAGGCACAGCAGCGAAGGGTAGTCTGGGTAGGCATTGGCTGCCATGTGCCATTGGTCCAGTTGTGAGGGAGGAGGTGGTGACACTCACCTGGTGGGTGGAGCAGAAAATACAATGTGGATGGCTGGGTAGGGTTTCTGAATCCCGACTTCTAGGGAAATATAGGATAAAAAGTAAAGAAGAGGAGAGGAAGAGAAAAACAAATAAAAAAAGCATGGGGGAGAGGGAGACCTAAAGAGACAGAAAAAGAAAAGAACCCTAAAACCAAAGGTGGCACAGTGTGGACACCAGTGCTAACTACCAAATATGCCTGAGGATGAAGTGTGGTTCTTGCTCGCTGGCATTGCCTGCCTCTGAATGTGGAGGTTCAAGGACAAGAGAGCTGTGTGTTGATATGGTGTGTGGGAAGCACACTTTCAGGCTGATTTAAAAAAAGTCAGATGGATAGGGTCATAAGAACAAAAACAAGAGAATAAAACAAGGTGAGGGGGTAGGAGGCAGAAACTTGGCATGGGGGCGGGGAGGAAGAAAGAAACTTGGCTCCAATGTTAGCTGCCAAATGTCACAGCGGGCCAGATTGACTCCAAGGGACCATTTAAGAGGCAAGGTGGGTGGTGCTCACATTTTGTCAGATCAAACACTAAAGTGTAACAGTCAAGCAATGAGGGCAAAGACGTGCAATACCTGAGGAATCTCCAATATTAGACATGTGGCTGGGGTGGGGGTGGGGGGCGGGGCAGTGCTTGGCACCTCATCTGAACTGGATGGGGGTATTTACAAGGGGGCCACATTGATCGTTAAAAGTATATTGGGGTGGGAAGTGGGGCATAGACTGCCCAGCCTTGACTGCTGGAAGACTAATTGAGTCTTGTAGAAGGCATACACTTCGGACACAAACGCTGAGTACTAAAAGGGTGTAGGTGCTGTTAGGTAAGCAGGTCCTGGGAGATGGATCCCTGAAAGAAAAGGGGAATGGACCGATGGATTTTATGGGGCCTGCTCATTATTTAATAGAGATCTATTTGGGGTCAGGAAAATAGACATGGAACTATTTATATGGGCTTTTTTGTTTTTGTTTATTTTTCTTTTGGTGTCTATCTATATAAGATTGGATAAATAACCCCAAGAAGATGGCAACAGGACCAAAGATTCTGGCAGGGGTGGAGGGTGGGGTATGGGAAAGGAGAAGGTAGGATGAGAGGAGGTGTTATGGGCAAAAATGGGTGATATGGGACAGGGACAGGGACATAATAGTAAGAGATCTAAAATTGACAGTAAGGAGCTTGATCAATTGAAAGGTATCTGAGAAAACATTACTGAGAGGTGAATGATGGTGGACACATGATAGTGGTGCAGGAGGAAACAAAAAAGAAAAAGTGGAAAGAATAAGAAAGTAAAAATTATATATATAAGTATTTATATATATGTATACATGTAAATATATAGACATAGGTGAATTTTTGTCTGTGTGTGTGAATATATATATAAAACAAAGAAGCAGATATACTTTGGATCTCTACTTAAATCTTACCTCATTATTCAAAGAATAGTTTGTTTGAATAATATGGCATTATATAATACTCACATTTCTGACACCATCTCTGAACACAAAATGGGTGCCCAAGCAAATGTGATGCCTGGCTATTAAAAGATATAGCATATGTATAAGTTTGCTTGATATAATTAATTTATGGATTGTTATAATATCTATAAGAGCGCCCAATAAAATGATTTAAAATTTTAAAATATATAGCATCTGGGATCTTAAAGGCTTAAAATTAAACAAGCAGCCATCTAGCAGGGAAGCAACAAAGCCCACATAGTAAAAGCACACCAATGTGTGTGATATTGAGGTATCAATGAGAGTAGGTATCAGATGTTCAAAAACAAGCAATCAGATTGATGTGAAGGAGCATAATCAAAGAGGAGACCCAAAACCCACCTGCCAGATTATTGGACAGTCCCTCACAGGTCGGCCACATGGAAGGCATACTAAATCTAGGATGTAGAATAGCGCTGAAGAAACACATAAATATCCTCTAGTTTTTTAATATTTTGTCCACTAAATATCATGATCTTAGTTTCACCACATGGATCTTGTGAGACCGCTGTTGTTCATTTATATAATAAAGGTTGTTTGATGGATGGAATTCTAGATAGATAAACCCTCCAGAAATAGTAATGGGAGTAATGGGCATTTTGTTGGGTCACCTTTATTTGGAATGGGCATAAATATGGATCTCTTCTAGTCAGTTGGCCAGGTAGCTGTTTTAAATTTTCCTGGAATAGATGACTGAATGCTTTCAGTGCTTCTTCAGTTTTCTAAAACATTGCAGTGGGTATTCTATCAATTTGTAGAGCCTTGTTTTTGGATAATGTGTTCAGTGCAATTTGAACTTCTTTCTTCAGCACCAATGGTTCTTACTCATATTCTACCTCCTGAAATGATGGATGATCAATTATTTTTTTTGTACAGTGCCTCTGTATTTAAACAGAGAAGTCAGCTGAGAAGGTTATAGAGGTCGCCAAAGCTTTAGGGGTTGCCAAAGGCATAATCTTGATAGATTTGTTCAAAAGGCACAGGGTAAATCATAGAGGCATAGTATGAAAAAGTTTAAAGGAAATCAAAAACATTACTGGTGAGACAAAAAGCAGAACATTTACACCAGGGAATTTTTTCACATCCTGACAAGTTACCTGCTCCTTCTTTAAAAGCAGCAAAGGTTGTTCTATGAGAATTTCATTAAGAAGTGTGACTTTATCCTCCATATAGGCCTGGTCTCGCATCATCAGACTCTTGGCTTCCCAAAATCAAAGAACATTGAAAAGGAGGATGATTTGAAACCTTTAAGTATGGCAAAATTGCCATTTTCACACGGTGTAAAGGGAAGAGCAGAGTACTTCAGGGAAGGGTTAGAGAGATGGAAATATCACCTTAAGAAATATATATGAGCACCCCACCCCACCCCCCAAAAAAACCAACAACCAACAACCAGAAATGTGCTGGGCAGAGCAGCGCTTTCATGACACACATTTTTTTCTGCTAGGTGAGCATCAAGAAATGTGCTCTGAGTTTGTGCACCTAGTGGCGTTGCCTGGGAAGGTTCTCTCTGGTCACAGTGAATTTTTGCTCAAACCTCATTTTTTTGTGATGGCCAATTTAAGAGAGCTGTGTGCAGTTGTGAAATTTTGTTTCCTGCTCAGGAGTTCATGCCAGCAAGCCCTACTGTTAATCAAGCTTTCTATTTAGAGGTTCTGAAAAGATTGCATAAAGATATGTGACCAAAAAAGCATGATTTGTGGCAGACAGGGGACTGGTTTGGCCACGATGACAATGCACCTGCTCAAGCAGCCATGTCAGTGCACCAGTTTTTGGCAAAAACCAACATGCTTCTCTTGCCCCACACACCTTACTTACCTGACCTTGCTCCGTGGGACTTATCTTTGTGTCCACAAGTGAAGAGGGACATGAAAGGACAAAGATTTGATGGTGTAGAAGATGTGAAAGATAAACCAAGGGCGGTACTGTCAGCCATCCCAACAGATGAGTTTGAAAAATGTTTCCTGGACTGGAATTGTAGATTTGTCAAATATATTAAATGTAATGAAGAGTACTTTGAAGGTGATAAGTTGTTTTATATAGATATGGAGAGAGAGAGAGAGAGAATATGTGGACAATTAAAAGCTTCACAGTTCAATCTTTTTGTTGAACAAAGGTTGCTATGATTTTATAGCAATAATTTTTTACTTTGGTATTGTTATTAGGTGCCTTTGCATCAGTTTCAACTCACAGCAACCCCGTGTGAAACATTAACACCGCCCAGTCGCGTGCCTTCCTCACAATTGCTCCAATATCTAGTGCTGTGTTGCAGCCACTGTGTGAACCCGTCTTGTCAAGGGCATTCCTCTTTTTCATTGTCCCTCTGCTTTACCTCTGCATGATGTCTTTTTCCAGGAACTGGTTTTTCCTTATAAAATATCGAAATTACATGATATTGCCTCAAATCAAAAGTAAAAATGCACAGCATTCTGGCTGTACTTTTTCCAAGACAGATTTCTTGGTTCTTTCAGCAGAACCATACTTCAAAAGTATAGAATCTTTTTAGTATTCCTTATTCCCTGTCTAAAAACATCACAGATTGGGTCATGTGCACCTTAATTCTTAAAGTAACATCCTTGCTTTTAAACACTTTAAAAAGTTTCTGTACAGCACATTACCCAATGCAACATGTCATTTACTCTCTGGACTGCAGCTTCTATGAGAATTCATTTTGGATCAAAGCAATATTAAATCCTCAACAATTTCAATCTTTTCTCAAGTTAGCATGAGTTTACTTAATGGTCCAATTGTGAGGACTTTTGTTTACTTTAAATTGATGTGTAATCCATCTTCATTAGCAAGTGGTTCAAGTCCTCCTCACTTTCAGTGTAAGCAAGGTTGTGTTATTTGCATACTGCAGGTTGTTAATAAGACTTCCTCTAATCCTGTTGCCACATACTAGTTTCTCTGATTATTTGCTTAGCATGCAAATTAATAAATATATTGAGAGGTACGAAGCAACATCATCTTATTTTCTTCCCACAATTGCCTCTTTATCCATTTACAAGTTCTATATGAGCACGACGAAGTGTTCTGGATTGTTTAGATTCACATAGTCGAATTCATAAGCACAGTCGATAAAACACAAGTAAACATCATTATGGTATTCTGTACTTTCAACCAAGATCCATCTGACATCAGCAATGTTATCCCTTGTTCCATGTTCTTTTCTGAATATGGCCTGGATTTCTGGCAGCTTCCTGTCCATGTACTGCTGCAAACATTATTCAATTATCTTCAGCAAAATTTACTTGCTTGTTTTATCAATGATATTGTTTAATAATTTGAGCATTCCACTGGCTCACCTTTCTTTAGAATGGGTAGAAATACAGATTGTTTCCAAACAGTTGGCCTAGTAGCTGTGTTTCAAATGCCATGGTTTAGACCAGTGTGGGCCTCCCATGTTTCATCAGCTTGTTGAAATTTTTCACTTGGTTTTCGATCAATTCCTGGAGCCTTGTTTTTGACTAATGTCTTCAAGGTAGCCTGGACTTCTTCCTTAAGCATTTCCGAATCATATGGTTGAATGACAATATTGACTAGTTCCTTTTGCTATAGTCACTCAGTCCTGTGTATTCTTTCTGTCTTCTTTTGATGCCTCCTCCATTGTTCAATATTTTGCCCATAGGGTTGCTCAATATTGCAATTTAAGGATTGCATTTTTTCCTTATTTCTTTCAGCCTAACATATGTTGAATATGTTATTCCTTTTCTGTTTCCTAACTCTGGGTCTTTGCACATATCATTATAACACTTTACTTTGTCTTTTCGAGCTGTCTTTTTGGACTTCCTGTTCATCTCTCTTCCTTCATCATTTCTTCTATTTGCATTAGCTACTCTATAATGAAAAGTAAGTTTCAGAGTCTCTTCTGACATTTATCCACATTGATCTTTTCTTTCTTTACTATTTTATTTGTAGTGACCCTATTTTTGGTTCATGTATAATCTTATGCCATCCCACACTCATTAGTTCTTATGTCATTAGTGTCCAATGTGTCATATCTCTTCTTGAGATATTCTCCAAATAAAGATAGAATAAACTCAAAGTTGCATTTTGGCTCTTGTGGGATTATTTCAAGTTCCTTCAGCTTCAACTTTAACTTACATATGAACAATTGATGGTCATTCCACAGTTGGCCCTCGGCCTGGTTTTAGCTGCTGATATCAAGCTTCTCCATTGTCTCTTCCCACAGATTTAATTAATTTGATATAATTGTATTTCATTTAGAGAAGTACCTGTATAGTCATTGATTTGTAATAAAGATGTTTTTGTTCCTCAAAATTCTCTCATGAATGTCTAGCTTCATTTCTATCACCAAGACCCTAGTTTTCAACTACCATTCCTTCTACTTTGCTTTTCAGTTTGTCATTCCAATCCCTAGTGAGATCATTAGGTTTATTGTGCCAACCTGGATGATAAACACATGTGAGGTTAATTGAAGGGCAGAGAGATAAATGGCTCAGTGAGCCTCGCCTTTGTAGTTCTCGGGTCTCTTGCTTTCTGACGGTCAGACCAAGGTGTAGCTGTCTTAGCCAGTTCTGTCCTTCAGCTGGCATGGCTCACTTCCTGCAAGACATCCCCAAGGAGAAGCCACATGGACCTACCCTGATGCAGCCCTGGGTGCTGGAGCACCCTTGTGGTGACCCCTACCAGCGCTGAGATTGGGCTTTCCTTCTGCAGTCAGCGTCATTGCATCTGTTTTGTGAGATGGAGGAAGACTTTGTGGATTGGTGTCGGGCATATGGGGTAATGTTGGTCTTATGGTAAGGTGACCAGATTTTAACATTGGTAAAGCGGGACACCGTTGATAAAACTCATATCCTAGCGAAATAGCCACGTGGCAGCCGAAAACTGTATACCCTAGCTTGTCGTACATTCTTTCCAAAAATCGGGACTTTTTAAAAATGCCGCAGGATGTGGGACAAATTGTTAAAAATCAGGATTGTCCTGCCAAAAGCGCAACATCTGATCACCTGAACTTACGGGCTTGGACAGCACTGAGTTGGGAAGTTTTCTTAATGTATATTTACCCTTTATATAAAATTCTCTCTTATATAAATGAGTTTCTGTGGATTTGTTTCCCTTGTTTACCCCCAGGGGTCCTCAAACTATGGCCCGCTGAGGACATTTATTCCGCCAGCTGTGTGTTTTTGCCCCCCCTGCCTGTCCTGCTTAGCAGTCGACTTGTCCAGTGTGCATAGGAATTTGTTCATAGTTTTTTTAAAACTATAGTACGGCCCTCCGACAGTCTGAGTGACAGTGAACTGGCCCCCTGTTTAAAAAGTTTGAGGACCCCTGGCCCAGACTAACACACCCGGTAATTAACATTGTATATTGATTGCATATTTACTTAATGTCAAACTGGAGATGCTGGAAAATTTCTTCAATTTCTGCATCACTAGCTTTAAGGGTTAGTGCATAAATTTAAATAACAGCTTTAATTGACTGGATTTCACTGTTTGAAGAATAGGTATTATCCTTTCACAGTCAACATTGTACTGTAGACAGATCTTGAAATGCCATTTTTGACAATGAATGGGACACCATTTCTCTTGAAGCTGTCATTCTCCACATAGTAAATCCTATATTTTTATGGCTTAAAATGGCCAATACTAGTTCATTTCAGCTCACAAATACCTAGGACATTGAACTTTATGTGTTCCGTTTATGTGTTCCTTCCAATTTTCTTACATTCATCCTTCTACATCTCAAGTGCCAACTTTTAATAGATTTTTCAGCTCTTTCTTCTCATTTGTCATGTATCATTACTAAGTGAAAGTCCTAAAGGCTTTACTGCTATGGGCTTTACTCCATCCACGTCAGAAGGCAGCTCTTCCTCAGTCATATTTTGAGAAACTTCTGACCTGAGAGACTCATCTTCTGGCACCATCTCTGACAATATTATGCTGGTATTGATGTTTTTAATAGCTGACAATTTCCAGATGTTATTCATAGGTTTGCGGTTTCTAATTCCTCTGATGCAGACAGCTTATTCCTTCATAGTCTGTAAGCTCTGCTGAAACTTGTTCACTTTTGATGACCATGCTGGTATATTAACTATCAGTGGCACAGCTTCCAGGATTATACAAACACACAAATGCCACAGTAAAACAAATTTATAGAAAAGTCTTCTCTTCACATAAGTCACCCTTCTCTTCACTTTGAATATATTGTAAATTATTGCCTAGGAAAATTAATATTAATGTCCTGAATGAGAGCTACTGCCCATTCAGTCACAGGTAGAAATCTCAAGTGTGAGAGCTACTGCCCATTCAGTCACAGGTACAAATCTCAAGTGCGAAGCATGTAAACCACAACCTATCTCCTTCACCTTGATAGTGTTGTCACTTGTCTGCAGCACCTGTATAGTCTTTCGTAGTACAGTGACAATACATTCATTAGTCAAAAGAGTAGCCCTTCTCCCTTGGTGAATTTTTCCAGTGTTTGGCCACATGATGGCATAATGAGCCTAGAGAAATAGGCAAATACTTTAAGCGCTGTGTTTGATGGCATGTTTTCCATTTTAACAAGTGAGGGTCTGAGCTTACATTATGAGGTATAAATTCATAGCTTTTCCAACTATTACCTAAAGGGAGAAGAAATACTGTACCCCATTTTTAGCAAAACCAATGTTAGTATTCTGGGTCTTGATTAGCCATTGGTTTGTATAATTTAACCAAATAATTCTATAGGATATTATTCATTTATCCCGGTTGTTCAGACAACTAAGGATGGCAAAGACTAACTATGGTAAATTATTAGTGTTGATAGGGTTTTACAGAGCCATGAGTTATATAGAAAAATATTACATTCCCTTTGGAACTCTAGATGTTCAGGAATTATGAATGTCAAGATCATATAAGTCAAGACAAAATAGATCACTGGGACCTAACCAAAATAAGACACTTAAAATGCTTTGAAAGTCTTCATCAAAAGAGTAAAATGAAAGCTCACATACTGGGAAAAATCTTTAGCAAAGACACAATGGACAAAAGACTAATTTGAAAATTGGACTAGGTCTTCTAATTAGTTTTCTTTAGGTATTCCATCTTTCTGTTCAATGTGAGTTATATAATGTGTTGCACAAATCTTTTTGGGACGTTGAGCCTATAGGAAAAACAAATAGAACCAAGGTTTCAGGGGGAGGGGGTATAAGGAGGTGGTAAAGATACAAGGGAAATGATGTCAAGGAGTCCAGGAAGGAAAAATATGTTTGGAGACTGATTGTAGAAGCAATTATAAAATTCTATTTGATTTGATTGCATTATGGAATGATAGGACATATGTATTAATCCCAAATAACAGCAAATTAAAAGGAAAGAAAAAAGCATAGAACTAGGAAACGGTTTCAGACTTTCACTAAATGCTAGCTCCAACTTAAGAACAATTAGTTCTTACATCATGGCTCTTCTTCATAGTTGCCCTCAGGAAGTGAACACAGAAGATACGGTGATACAGCAAAATGTGGCAAAGAATCTAGATGGTGCCTGGCTATCAGATAAACTAGCTATCAGATAAACAAAACTTAAAGGCTTGTCTCCAAACAAGCAGCTGTCTAAGAAAGATATCAACTAAGTCCACGTGGATGGAGCACATCATTAGCCTTCACTGAAGGCTTGGAATCCGTACAATTCAAAGTTGAAGGAGGGATCAGTAGCAGAGCCTAAATTGTGAGAATCGGGTGTGCAGAAGGCGATGGATGACTGGGGGTCCAAGTTCATTTGTGGAAACTAGATAGGAAATATGCCACCAGAGAACTCCCTCTATCTAAAATTGAGGGATTGGAGGAAAGAGGTCACTAAACTGAGTGCTTAGGAGAGAGGAATATAGAAGATCAAAGGCATACATCTGACCTGAACAGTTAAAACTTTGTCAGTAGTAACCCCTATGATGCAGGCTGAACCTATCCGGTTTCTAAAATGTTCTGTATTTTTGGTTTGTATTGTTTGGTTTGGTTTTTGTTCATTCATAGTTGAGTGTATCTCAGAGGTGTTATGTCAGTGAAGGTCACGCATTTGAAGCGGTGTTTTATGTTTTTCCATTTTTCAGCATATGAAACTCCAGATTGATGAACCTCTAAGGACAACAAGTAGAATAAGGAGGTGAGGGGTACAGGGGTGATGGTGGTGGGGTACAAGGGAAACAGTGTCAAGGACATTCTCTAGATGTTAAGTACATCTAGAAAAATAATGTTTGGAAATTGACTGTGGTAGCAATTATACAATTCTACTTGATGTGATTGAAATAGGGACCATTATATGTTTAAATCCCAACTTTAAAACAACAACAATAACAAGAAACTCCAGGCTTGATTTTTTTCATGAGTTCTTTCAGTTTAAGATATGCTGAGTGTGCTTTTTAAAAAAATATTCTAACTCTAGAAGTTTTCATATTTCATAATATTTTACCTTGTCTCCTTGAGCTGCCCTCTGAAATATTCTGTTCAGCTCTTTGACTACGTGTTTGCTCCCATTTGCCTTAGCTACTCCATGAAAAAGAGCAAGTTTCAGTCTCCTCTGACATTCACGTCGATCTTTTCTTTATCCTTGTCTTTTAAATGACCTTTTTCTTTGTTTGTCTATGATGTCCTTGATGTCACCTCTCAGCTCATCAAATCTGTCTCTGAGATATTCTTGAAATATGTGTGGGATATCCTTAAGTCATATTTAGCTTGAGTGGACTTGTTTTAATTTTCTTCAGCTTTGCCTGTACTTATGTATATGAGCAATTGACAGTCTGTACCACAGTCAGCTCCTGACCTCGTTTAGCTTTGATATTGAGCTTCTCCATCATCTCTTCCCACAAATTAGTCATTTTGATATCTGTGTATTATGTGTTATTGAAAAAAGGTATTTGTGATGAAAATATCTTTGGTCTTACAAAATATTATGTCATCTCCAGCTTCATTTCTATCAAAGCCATATTTTCCAACTACCGTTTCTTCCTCTTCATTTCCAACTTTCTCTCTCCAATCACCAACAATTATCAATACATCTTAACTGCATGTTTAATCATTTTAAGACAGCTTGTGGTAGTTACGTAATTTCACGTCCATTTGTAAAATAGGTTATAGGAGTGGAGTCTAGCCTGCCAATCAGGTCACAGCCTGATTGATGCCTTCTCCTGAGCGTGGCCTTCTTATGAGGATTCTGAAAGCTTTCCTCTCTTCCATCCTCCCTGGAGGTGGGACACACTCTCTGCTTCACATTCCTGTTGACCAGCCACATGGAGCTATGCTGAAGGCAGCCAGAGCCCTGGAGCTGGGGGAGCCAAGTGGAACCCCATGCCAGCACTGAGATGCTTCCACCACCACTGGAGCCACAAGACTTTCCACCACTGGCTGTGATCTTCCTGCATTCACCATCATTGCATGTGTTGTGTGAGTTGGAAGAGGAATTTATAGACTGGTATCAGATATATGGCCTAATATCAAATTTATGGATTTGATCTGGGCGGGGCTGAGATATTTTATTGATACATAATTACTTTTTTATATAAAGTTCTCTCTTACATATATATGAGTGTGTCTGGATTTCTTTCTCTAGTCAACCCAGACTAACACACAGCTGGTACTAAAATATATTTTCTGCCTATGTCTCCCATCTCAGAAGCTACTTTTCTCATATTTTACACCAAGATGAATATATACAATGAGAGTTTAAAAACCATTAGCATACAGGAAAGTATTTGAATAGCTCATTAGAAATTACTGCAGAATGATCCAGATCATATACTTTTTCAGAGCTAATATTCATAGATATTTGGAGCCAGAAGAAACTCTGACAACGCAACTGAAGCCCGGGGAAACTAAGTGACTTGACCAAGGCCACAGCTGATTTTGGCAGCTCCACAATATTAAAAACATTATGAATATTGCAAGTGTGATCTCATGTTTGCAATATTGCAACATGAGACTAGAATTCGTTACTCTTGGTAATCAGTAAGTACACTGGCTATAATGCTACCAATGTGACTTGCTAGACTTGATAGAATTGCTACATTTGAAGTTTATTTGCCATCTGATTGCACACTATTGTAACTTAGTAGAAAATAGTGCAGAGTTCTTGAATGCCATTTTCCAAATATAAATTTGTTGAAAACTTTGTATCACATGAGTCTCTGGGCATAAAAATATTCATTGAACTGTCCAATTAAACAAACCATGAATCTATCAGTATATAACTTTAAAATATATTGTTAAAGAGAGGAAAAGCATTAAGAACAGATAATGCTCATTTATAAAAATTGAGTCGTAAGGGCAACATTCCATTCATGTGCAATTGTTGGCTCACCTGTCATTTTAAGCTACTTGGTTCCAGATGTTCTTCTCAATATGAATGCTTCTACAATGAGTTTTGTTTCTTCTCACATATTTCTGTGCTTCAAAATGGCTCCACACTCAAGTACAAGATCCCTATGATAAGGAAAACATATTTTTAAAAATATATAAATCTTATTTTAGAAATTGTACACTACCATATAATACTATCATCATTATTGATACCTCTTTCATTCTTTAAGTAAATTCAGTCCTTACTTGAAGTTACTCTTCTAAACTAAGAGTAAAAGGATGAATCATAGAAAATTAAAGCACCATTGGGAAATTTCCCAATAATGTAGCATTTTTATTGATTACTTGTCATTGACTTTGAAAAGTAGTTTGGGTACCATTTAGACCAATTATTCATAAGCCTCAATACAGATTGAAATTATCTTGGGAACTTAAAAATATTAATACTTAGATTTCTTCTTCAGATACTCTCATATAGTTATTTGGAGGTAGAGTTTCAGCATTGGCATTTTAAAAATTGCCCCCAAGGCAAATCCCTGATTTAAATGAAACAACATTGAAAATTACTAAGATTAGACTTTGAGATTAGAATTTTATGTATTTAGATGGATATTTGAGCAATTTTCAAGATACTTTGCAATGTCTGTAAGATATTGCAATCTAATTAGCATTGGATCAGCCATTCAGATTGCTCTCTTGTCTTGACAGGCAATAGTGTTAGAGTTCAGATTGATTGATCAATCATACTGCATTCAAAAATTAAATAACACTGTAGTGGGTGAAGCACAACTTTGCTCATCACTAGGCCTCCATCACAACTGTGTTTCCCTATGATTTCTGATTTTCATTTACAAATAAAAGATCTTATGATTTAGAGATAATTTTCCATCTACCAAAACTAGTACTGTCTTTAAAATTTTTATCTACAGATTTGAATTTTGTAGGATGATAAATATTTATCATGTACATATATATTCTCTATTTCATTATATGAAAATATCAAGAAGTATAAGAGTAAAAGTAGTAGAAATAAATAAATAAATAAAGAAATAAAACCAGTGGCTGAAATATAAATGAAATCTTTCTTTGCATTCCCCCCACTTCTACCCTTTATTCCCCTGTATGTTTTTGAAATAAGTCCATCTTTTCCCTTTTCTTATTATTATCACCTACATTTAGACTCCTGCTAAACTGCCCACATCTCATTATATCCTTCTCACCTGCTAGGTTCTAGTTTTTCCCAGTTCAATTATTTCATCCACCACTGTCATAGCAATATTATTTAAATATCATCCTCATCGTTTTTCTAGAATTTATAATGTTCCAGTGTCTATCATATCAGTCTGTATGACAGCCCTACTTTTAAGAGTCTCCCTGACCTGACCCCAACACATTTAAACTTATTTACCATAAATCAGTCTGAATACATTCGTGCACTTTTTGTTCTTGGCACCATAAACTCATGTATGCTGCATCACGATCTGGAATGCCTTTTATCTGTTTCTCTAGGAAAAAAAAAGTCAAACCTTAAAAGTCTAGCTGAATTCCTGCCAGCCTTCATGTAACTCATGTAAGTATTCATTCATTTACTTATATTATGGCTCAAGAAACTTTAATTGAATGTTTAATAAAAGCCTGGAGATAGTATGCTATTCAAATTTAATATGTTTCTTTTCATTTTAATTCTTAGCTATATATACATATTCATTAAGAATATAAAATGAACATACAGATAAAATTTTCATAAAATATAAGTCTCCATTCTAAAGTGTTGCTAAAAGGTTAAATTGTACACCACAATTTAAATGACACTGGTGAAAATATTTCATATTTAGTAAGCGATAATAAAATATAAGAGATTGTTATTTTTGTTAGTAATATGGTCTAATTATTATCAATGCTTTTAAAGCTATAATAAAATCTAAGATATTGTTATATCTATTAGTATTGTGATCTGATTATTATCAATGTTTTCAGCTATTTCTCCTCATTTAGAGTCATGCCACATCAGCAAATAAAAGTCCCCAAGGCTTTATTCCATTCATTTACTTGAGGTCTACTTTACTTTGACGAGTCATCTCATCCCTCGGTCATAATTTGTGTGCCTTCCAATCTGAAGGTCAGCATCATATCAGACAGTGTCCCACTGTTATTAAGGAAAGTTTAACGGACCAAATTTTAAGAAGATCACTAAGCCCTTCATCCTACTCCATCGTAGTCTGGAAGTTCTGCTGACACCTGTTTGCTATGGATGACCTTGCTGGTGTTTGAAATACCAATAGCATCAGAGCAGCACACCACCACAGTATGGCACACTGACAGTTGACTACAGTCTTCACTATGGAGCACACCACAGAGTCTTCACTGTGGAGCACACCACTACATGAAGAATACAAAAATCTCTACACAGGACCAGTAAGCAACATCATGATAAATGTAGAAAATACTGAAGTTGTCAAGGATTTCATTTTACTTGGATACAAAGAAACCACATGACATCTTACGTTGAACTAATCTGCTGAGGAAGACCTCTTTAAGGTGTTAAAAACAAATATGTAAGAGTGGTGACTAAGTAGCACCAGATTCAAGTCACAGTGTTTATTGCATCACATACATGTAAAAAAGACAATGAATAAAGAAAACTGAAGAACAACTGATGCATTTAATTGTGGTGCTCTAATGAATATGTAATATACCATGGACTGCCAGAAAACAAATAAATGTGTCTTGGGAGAGGTATGTCCAGAATGCCCCTAGAAACCAGAAAAGAGAAACTTTGCCTTATGTATTCTGCACATGTTATCAGAAGTGATCAGTGTTAGAGAAGATTATCATGTTTGGTGAACTACACGTCTTTAAGGAAGGAGAAGACTCTGAACAAGATGGATTGACATAGTAATGCAACAAAAGGCTCAAACACAATAATTGTGAGGATGGTACATGATTAGAATAAGTTTCCTTATTATCTATATATATTAATTTTTAATACCTATACTGTATTAATATAGAGCAGAGCCTTGGTGTTGTACTGGTTATGCATTGAGCTGTGATCCTCAAAGTTCAAAACAACCAACCAGCTCCATGAGAGAAACACAGGGCTTTCTATTTCCCTAACAGTTACGGTCTCAGACACACAATGGTTGTTCTACCCTGTCCTACAGGGTCGCTATTAGTCAGCATCAGCTTGATGGTAGTGAGAGAGAGGCATATATATATGTTTGTGTGTATACACCTTTAAAATTATATATAATATGTATACCCTTAAAATTATATATAATATATATACCTTTAAAATTATATATAATATATATACCTTTAAAATAATATATTATATATATACCTTTAAATTATATATTATATATATATAGTGTGGGTAGGTGTGGCTATGTGTATTCACAATAAGCACTTGTATGAATCCTAATTCACATGCAGGATACAATTTTGGGACTTCTTGTCAATGTTATTCTTATTTTCCCTGCTTCTCAAGTATTTTCTGAGTCAAGTTAAATGTGTTTATTTACAGTTTCCAAGACTTGCCATGCTCACTCCTACCTCCACATCACCCTCCTGAAAAGTCCCTCCCAGGTCTACTTTCTGTTTCCTGTCTAATTCAGCCTGTGGCAATACTCTCCTACTCTAGTTTTCATGGACCATTACAGTTTCCAATGTTTCCCTACTCAGAGGTAGGTTTGTATTGGTTCTTCATTGTATGTTACCATCAGTCGTTAAATTAATATTTCAGATTTATTTGATAGCTATTTCATAAGGGAAGACACGTGTCTCATTTGGCTGGTGTCACTGAGTATACTATCATGTAATCAGCAATCCTATCTCAGAATTATGGAGAAGAGTGAAAGGGCTTGGGTTTGGAAGTTATGCAAATCTAGATAAATATTCCAAAGCCATCTCCCATCAGCTGCTAGAGACCTTGGAAAAGTCCCTGCATTAAATCAGAACCTCAACTTAATCAATTGTAAGATGCAAATGCTCATTCTTGGAGTGTTGTAAAATCTATATGGGTTTACATCGGCAAAAATGTTTAGCATAATAATTAACATATCCTAGATTAAAAATGATTAACATTACCTTAGCTAAATTAATTTCATGAAATATATAATAATTCCACTAAATAAGGATTGTGAGAATCCTTTGCAGTCACATTTGAAATCTGTCACTGATAACATGGTCTTAAATATAAATATATATTAAATTTGTGTTTCATAATAATGTTTTAATTATTAAAATATAGAGAGACATTAGTGGACTCCTTGTACAGTAAGTATTTGTAGCGCTGAGTGTGTAAATTGAATTATTTTTTTCAGTACTTCAGTCTATTCTGGAGTGAAATGAAATGGCAATGTTTTAGGAAATCCACTAGATGTAGTTACAGAACAAGCTTACTGTGAAGTTAGAATAAAATGATTTTTGTCTTTAAGAAAGATATACACATAGATGATAGAGAAGGATTTGTACTGCTGCTATTGGACTTATGCTCAGTAATGAAAAAAGGTACAAGAAGCAAAATAATACTACAAATATAGCTTTAATGACTAGTGTAAATAATAAAATTCTGATTATACTCAGGGCATATCTGGAGGAAGACTTTTGAAGAATCAGAAAAAACATAACAAGGGACAAAATTATGTTTATTCAATAATACTCATGTGTTAGTCTGGGTACATTAGAGAAACAAATCCACAGAAACTCATATGTATTGTTAAAGTATGATAAGGAACCCCCAGGAGGCCCTAGGTGCAGACTGGGAGAAATAAGGTAATGTGAAGAGTGTGGAGTGGAGATTGTGGGCATTTGGGCAACTTCTTCATGCAGCTTACTTGTCCCTTCAGCTCCTGCGTTGGCCCAATCTCGTATATACCACTTCCATTTAACAATGGGTCAGACAATACCCAGTTCATGATGGGTAGTGCAGGCCTCATGGTGACTTGGTGGCCAATGGTGAGGCGTTCAGTCTCCACCAAGGCCCAGTAACAGGCCAACAGCTGTTTTTCAAAGGGGGAGTAGTTGTCTGCAGAGGATGGCAGGACTTTACTCCAAAATCCCAACGGTCTACGCTGTGATTCACCGATAGGGTTTGCCAAAGACTCCACACTGCATCGTTATCTACAACTGACACCTCTAGCACCATCGGGTCAGCTGGATCATATGGTCCCAGGTGCAAAGCAGCTTGCACGGCAGCCTGACCCATTGCAGAGCCTTTTCTTGTTCTGGGCCCCACTCAAATTGGAGGCTTTTCATGTCACTTGATAAATAGGTCGAAGTAGAACACCCAAGTGAGGTGTTCAGATATGTTGCCTCCAAAATCCGAAGAGGCCCACAAGGCATTGTGCCTCCTTTTTAGTCATTGGGGTGGAGGGGTGGCAAATGCAATAGCTTGTTCTTCACCTTAGTAGGAATGTCTCGACATGCCCCACACCACTGGACCCCTAGAAATTTTACTGAGGTAGAGGGTGCCTGAATTTTCGTTGGGTTGCTGTAACTTACCATTTACTTTGATCACAGGGCATGGTAGCACTAAGAGTCAGCCTATGGGAACTCCTGGATTCCAGACATATTCTTCTTTACCTCCATTATGTAGTACCAGTCCAATTTCTCCTTGGTAATCAGGATCAATCACACCACTCAGTCAGTAGAGTGACACCCGTCCTGACCTGTCGATCCAAAGACATGAGAAGCCCAAAGTGGCCAGGGGGAATTCTCAGCTGCCAGTTCAGTAAATGTGTAAGTATCTCAGAACTGGCAGGGGTCTCCTCACAGCTGCTCCATCACCCAGGGCTGCATCCGGGTAGGTCCATGTGGCTTCTCCTCAGGGATGTCTTGCAGGAAGTGAGCCTTGCCAGGTGAAGCAGGGAACTGGTTAAGGCAGCTGCACCCTGGTCTGACCATCAGAAAGCAAGAGACCCGAGAACTAGAAAGGTGAGGCTCACCGAGCCATTTATCCCTCCGCCCTTCAATTAACCTCACATGTGTTTATTGGCCAGGTTAGCACAATAAACTAACTAGCTCACTCATAAGACCCACGTTCATATTCAATCAAAGGTTGCCTTAGAGCTTCAAATGCAAACGTAGCTCTGAAATTTCAGCACCACGGCGAAACATTCTTCTCAAATCCTTTTATACGTTTTTAGGTATTTTTAGGTATTCCTGAAAACCTACCCCTAGAACTATTTTGGAATTTTTAAGTAGGCCAATGTGAAAGAAATCTGCTTCAACTCTCTCCTTTTGAAGATAAAGCTTTATATACAATTCTGGTTAATTTGTGATTGTTCTTTGAGTAGTAAAATCTCTTGAGTGATTCTTTAGCAGAATATATATATATATATCTAATGTTTCATTTTTTATCTATATATCTATATCTATATCATCTCTCTATATATATATATATATATATCTGCTGTTTCATTTTTTATCTATATATCTATATCTATATCATCTCTCTTTCTCTATGCAGATATATAGATATAGATATAGATATAGCTATAGATATATCTGCTGTTTCGTTCTGCCCCACCAGTCATGCTGCTGATTAATTAGTGATTGTTCTTTGAGTAGTAAAATCTCTTGAGTGATTATTTAGCAGATACATACATACATATATATATGTATGTATAGAGCATATATATTTATATATATATGCTGTTTGGTTCTTCCCCACCAATCATGTTGTGGGAGACAGATGAGGCAGTGTGCTTCAGTAAAAATCAACAGCTCTGGGAACCCTGTGCAACATTCTGCTCTGTCTTGTGGTGTCACTATGGATTGCAGTCAACTCAACATTGGGGGTGTTTTGTTTACTTTTTTTTTTAAGCTATTAACAATGTTAACCAAGAAGAGAGGACCAGAACATTATATTGATATGAAGAGTGAAAAAAGGGGATATGTAAATATTTTTAGTTCATGCTAAAAATGACTACCTCTAGAAATTTGGCACCATTTTTCTTCACTTAATATCAGTATATAAATAGCAATATGTGGGGATGGGAATCATACATATTTTCTACATTATTTCTGTAGGTAGCCAAGTCACAACAATTTGTGATCATTGGTATTTTGCTGCTTTAAGTTTACTCTATTGAGAGCAGGCAAAGTCCCTGACTGATGTCTTGTTTTCCTCTTCATTTTCCACAGTGTCTACCTTAATGCCCAACACATACTAATTACGCAATTAAGCTAACAATTATTGATTTATCATCTCTCTTTAACTATAATGGATTTTTAGAATACAAACATATATAAAATATAATATTTGGCTTGAAAGAAGCTGTAGTGCTTGATGCACTTAAATAAATGATTGTTGGTTGGACATCTTTGGATTTTATCTTGAAGTGTTATCTTAAAAAGTAGAAAGCTATAGTGGACAAGAGAGAGTCCTCTGGATGTTTTAGTCACTTAGATAGTCTCATCTCTAGTTTTCCTGTAAATTATATTACTAACTGGCATTTTCCAAGTGCTTTTTCAAGCATATATATTTTTCACACCAGCTCCATGTGATAGAAATTATTATCTCAATTTTACAGATAAAAAGAATAATACTTCAAGATATTTAGCAAGTGAAAGGATGCAATTTAATGCTCACTGTTTTATACTGCCTCCAATAAAATTATTCAGAGAATTATGAAAGGTAGATTTGGGCATAAAATGAAATAATTTATATCAAATGTCAACTAAGTATGCAGTCATATAGTAAGCATTCAACAATGTAATTATAATTATGATGATGACCATTATGGAAGATCTTGGTGTCAATTGGATACTTAAAATGAATAAGAGTGTTCTTCCCACCCGACCCCCAAATCCTGACACCTGGAACTAGATATAGCTTTTGAATTGTGTAAATATTTATAAGTAAACTTTTTTTGTAAGAATAGATATTTTCTGTGTTCTTTGTTGACAATGAAGTTAATGCTTATAAGACACTGAGAAGCTTTAGGGTCAAATGATAGCTCTGATGATCTCTCTCAAGAATATTTTCCTCCTCTGCTCATTGCCTAATTTTGTACGATCCGGTTTTAGTCATGGGGCTGAGTAGTATGGAAAATTCCAGGACACTCTTCCAAAGAAGCTGTCAAGGCCAACACGTAGTCCATGATATATTTCTGTTTAAAAGATGATATATTTCTGTTCAAAAGAAAAAGGAGTTTAAATATGTGCCATGATTTCTACTCATGATATATTGCAATCTATGAATATTTCCCAACAGAGAGGAAAAGAAATAATTTGCAGTCAAAAGGCATATTTCTGTTGCTCATTATAATTCTTTTGTTTCATTCTAGAATTGCCTGTTCTATAGAGAAGAAGCACAGCCCCCCTTTTTTTCTTTTTCAGCTCTGATAAACACTTCCCTTTACACCTCATTGGGCCTTTGGTCTTAAATTCTTTTTTATGCTTTAATAGCTTACACTCCATCAGCCTTTGATATAATGCTGTTTAATGGATCTTCTGTGCCTGTGATGGTCTCCTCTGAGGCATTTTATTCTCCATTTAGTTATTTCGCATTGGGCTGCTAATTGCAAGGTCAGCAGTTCAAAACCACTGGCCACTCCATGGCAGAAAGATGAGGCTTTCTACTTTTGTAAAGAGTTGCTTTCTCAACCATTCACAGAAAAGCAGTTGTACCCTGGTCTATAGGGACACTATCAGTAGACATTACTCCATGGCAGTGAGTTGGTTGTTGGTTGCAAATTACTTCAGAAGTGCTAAACCACTCTCATAGCCTTTAAGTAGCATGTGTGTCATACCAGTAACCACTATGCCAATCCAACTCCTATGTCTTCAAGTAGGTGAGTGTAATTCCTCCTGACTTTTGGACAGAGCCAAACCTGTGAAATTGAAGGTAGTAGACCTCTGCACTTTATTTTCTTAGGGGAAAAGCTTTGTAATACTGAAGTAGTAGTAGTGATATAATATTCTTTGGGGCTAATGCTCAGATATCAAACAAATACTGCTAGGCACAAGTCATTATAGGGCAGGATGCACTGTAGAGTTTTATAGGAATTGTGAAAAATAAGCTTTCTCTGAGTTTATCCATTCTTGGGTTAATGATTGTTTAAACTAATTCTGATTTTAAAGCAATATAGGCTTGATTCAATTAGTTTTTTTCTCATTTCTCTTCATGTTCCTATAGCTAAGTCTGCAGCACCAATATGGTTCTCAATTTACATTTCTTGAAAATATAAATTGAAGTAAAGCACATATGTGTTTGACACATAAGTTGATGTCATACTGAAGAAATACATTTATTCATTTTTAATTAAATTCTCAAAATGTACAACTGGGTCTGACAGTCTTCAGACCTACAACTCTCAGCTGTTTCTGGATGATAAACTTGTTTGGCCTTCTATGCATATTTAGCTAACCAACTAAGTGAGTAATACATCACATTTATATTTATTTTCTTTAATTTTATCTACAAAAATCCTAATTTTTGTTCTCATAGTCATTGAAGCGGGGAACACTTATCATCTAGAATGACATAGTAATGTATTTCCCTTATTAATAACAAAAAGACCCCTTTTGGTACACTGGTTAGGCATTTGGCTGATAACTGAAAGGTTGATGTTCAAACCACCAGAGATCACACAGGATAAATATGTTAAGGTTTGCTTCTGTAAATATTTACAGTCTTGGAAACCACAGGGTCACTCACTCAGTATGAGGTGGAAACATGACAGCAATTTTTTTTATTGTAACATTTGTTTACATGAATGAGATAGAAAGTATTCTTATACTGCTTCTGATATGAATATTGGTAGTACAGTGGTAAAACCCTTGCCTTCCAAGCAGGACGCCTGGGTTCACTTCCATTCAATGTATTTCATGTAGAGTCACTCATCTGGCTGTTAATTCATATTGAACAGGTTTCATTCAGGTCACAACAGTATTATCTGCAGCCAGTCTGGGGGACGGCACAGATCTGGGCAGCATTACCTTCAACCTGTTCTAGGGAATCTCCATGAGTCAAAAAAGGAGTAATTGACGGTTAACATACTAGCATAACTACATGCTATAGGAGTTCCCAAGTCATCTATAGCTCAGAAACAAGTGTTTTATCTTCTATTTCACTTATAGGGAATTTGATATTAAAATGCCCATCCCATCCAATGTCAGTTTGACCCCAGTTTGAGTAGAAAAATTTGCATTGCTAATCATCTCAATTTTCAAGAATGTGATGGATTTATTTACAAACATCACCAACCATACACAAAAATCAATAAAACTGAACTCACTGCCACCAAATCTAATCGGAATTATAGCAACCCCATAGAACAGGATAGAACTTCCCCGGGGGATTTCTGAGACTGTGGTTCTTTATGGGAATAGAAAGCTCCATCACTGTATATAGGTAAAGTTTATAACATTTAGTTTCATTATATAATTGGGGATTTGTTTTTGAATTAGAATATAGGGTCTAGGGTCAAGGTTCTGTCCATTCCCATCCATAATTTTCCATGCCCACCTATGACTGAGTGTGTAGAAAATAGACACAGTAAAATAACAAGTGAAGAAACTGTCTGTTTTCCAAGATAACAAACAATATAGATAAATACACTGACATAAAATTAATGCTCTTAGAAAATTTCACACAGTAAGTCACTGAAGAGAGACTAATGGAGATAGATTATTTGTCATTTATTATGAATCCTTTTGTGTCATGATAAATGTCAAGAATATTAATTCTCTGAATTAATGGTAACTATAACAACACAAGGATGTTGAAAGCAAGGTTTAATCTATGAACAACAGCTAAAGCTGAAAGAATGCCTAATATGTACCAGCATTGCGCTGAGATTTTCCTCCTCACAGTTTATTAAAAATATAAAGACCACAACACCTGTCAATTCAGCATTTTCCATTCATACAATCAATAAAACTGATCACATCAATCTTACTACAAAACCATTACCAAATCCATCCCCATAAAAAAATACCACAGAAACAATAATTTTCTCCTCATCCTTTCTGTGCCTAGTAACTACTATTAACTAAATTATTAAATATAATATTGGTCAGATCGGACAATATTTGTTCTTTTATGATTGATGAATTCTACACACCATAAAGGTTTTTAGGTTCACTTTGTTGGAGTTTGTAAAAGTTTTAACTCCTTGATTTACTTAATATGTAAAATAACACTATTTCTTATTTTGCCAATGAGAAATGTAAGGCATAAGAATTCAGAAACTTGTTCAAATCCTGATGTCTTATTGAAACCTCTCTCTCTCTCTCTCTCTCTCTCTCTCTCTCTCTCTCTCTCTC
>NW_022103906.1:1177051-1192029 GCF_000313985.2 Echinops telfairi
CACACACACACACACACACACACACACACACACACACACACACTGCTATTAAGTCAGTCAATTCCAACGATGGCACCCTAGTATATTGCATTAGAACTTTGCTCCACAGGGTTTTCAATGGATGATTGAAATCTAATTTTCAGAGGCAGATTGCCAGCTTTTTCTTCTGAGGCCTCCATGAGTGGACTTGAAGCACCAACCATTTGATTAGCAAGCAAATGTGTTAACTACTTGTCCTCCTCAGAAATTCCACTAGTGAAGTTGATATTATCAGCATGGGAATGAAGTAGGATACATATATGCACGACTAAGTGCAGATAGTGGGGGAGAAAACAAAATAACGATCTCTTTCCTTCTTCTTGGATTCCTGCTGCCATGTATTTTATAAAAGTGGCAAAGGCATGGAAGGCGCTTTAAAGATCTGCATATAGTTAGGGAGAATAAAAAGGACTCAATGACATTTGTAAAGCTACAACTTTAGAATGGTTGCTGAGTTCTTACTAAGACATTTCTTGCAAAGAAGGTATGTCATGCTGTGCTTTCTTCTTTTGAATGTGGTGTTCATCAGTGGATCTTACAAGTGTTGAGGAAAATACTCCACTTCAGCCAAATAATTAAATTGCTTAATTGTTTGGCCACATAGAAATTTCATGTGTGTGAGGATATATGTTTGACCAGGCAAACGAGAATTCCAAACTTCTGCAATCACCAGGTTTTGTTTTCTACACCTTTCCTAAACTTTCTGTTCATGTGGTTCTTTTTAGATGTGAATTTTTATGCTTCACATAATCTGGAGTAAGTCTTCTTTGGGTAATTCTTTCTCTTTCTTGCCCATATCTTCTAGTCAGATGTTTCTACCTTTAAAATTTGTTACAGTGAACATTAATTCAAAGCCGAGAAAGGATTTCAAGTCCTGAAGCATCTAATGGAAACTTGGTGCTGGGAACAGTTTTTTCTTATTTCTCCTATTGTGATCCTAATACAGTGATTGGAAAGAAAATCTATTTCCACTTCTACCATAGTGAGTTGTTTTCTCCCTAATATTTATTAGACGTATTAGCAATTACATTTCAGAGCTGGATCAGAATTCAGATAATTATCTATTTCATGATTCTTAAACAGATTGCTTATTAATTAGCATTAAGTGTATATTCTAAAAACAGAGATTTCAAGCCTGTCTCTTAGAATTTATTATTAATTAGGAGTTTGTAATAGGTATGTTTATTGTGCCAACATGGCCAATAAATACATATGGGATTAATAAGGTTGCAGTTTAATTGAAGGGCAGAGAGATAAATGGCTCAGTTAGTCTTGCCTTTCTGTCCCCTTGCTGTCGGATGATTGGACCAGTGTACTGCCTTATTCAGTTCTCTGCCTCAACTTGCAAGCTACACTACCCATGGAATACCCAATCCATGGACCATGTTACTATAATTTGAGGTTCCTTTGAGACCTACTTCACCACACTGCTTTGAGACCTACTTCACCACACTGAAGTGGGTTCCTTGGAGATCTACTTTGCCAAATGTATGCATCACTTGAGCTGGAGACTGTTGGACCCTGTCATCTGGCTGTTGGTGACCTGCCCTGCTATTTGCTGCCTCTGGCCGGACTGCATGTATTGCTCTATGGAAGACTCAACAAAAATGTTGAAAAGCAGATCAGGTCCAGCGTGCATCAGAGGGGAGATCAACTGACAAAATTTTAACTGTTTAAGCAAGATTTATGCCTTTGATCTTCTATACTCATCTCTCCAATGCACTCTGTTTATTAACCACTTTCATAATATCCCTCAACTATGAATAGAAGTAGATCACCGGAGGCTGGTATCTTGGTCTCCCACTGTCATCTATTGCCTTCTGTAAACCAGATTGTCATAATTTAGGCTCTGATATTAATCTCTCCTTTGGTTTTAGATTATATGATTTACAATCCTTTTCAATGTCTATAAGGTATTGTAATCTAATTAGCATTTGGTCAGCCATTCAGATTGCTCTCTTGACAGGAAATAGTGTTAAAGAATTTAGATTGATTCATCAGTCATACTGCTCAGATATGAATCCCTCCTTCAGCTTTGGTTTATATGATTTACAATCCTTTGGTGACTGGTGATGGTGTGCTTCTTCCATGTAGACTTAGTTGGCATCTCCTTTAGATGGCTGCTTGTTTGAAGACAACCCTTTAATACCCCAGGCACTATTTTATCTAATGGCCAGGTATCATATAATTTCTTCACCACATGTTGCTATAGCACCCATATCTTCTGTGTTCCCTTACTGAGGGCAAGTATCATGCAGGGCCATGATGTAAGAACTAATTGTCCTTAAATATGAACTAGGATTTAGTGTGAGCCCAGAACCCATTCCTGGATCTATAGTTTTTGCTTGGTTTTTTTGTTTGTTTGTTTTTATCTGCCTTTGGCTCCCTTTTTTAAAAATTTAATCGTTTTATTGGGGGCTCATACAGCTCTTATCACAATCCATTCATCCATCCATTGTGTGAAGTACATTTGTTGCCATCATCATTTTCAAAACATTTTCTTTCTACTTGAGCCCTTGCTATCAGCTTCTCATTACCCCCCCCCCCAACCTCCTTGATAATTTATGGTAGAGAGTCTTATATCTCATCCTCCTGGGACATAACAATCTTCCATTAATATGGTCTTTGATTAGCCCCAGGTATTGATTTTTTACAGCTCTGTTGAGAGAGGGATATTGGAACATTGTAGGCTCACTTGATATCTAGTACCTGAATTATTCACTTGTATAGAATCAATCCTTTCATGGCTGGACACTGTTTACATAAACAAGTGGGGTTAATTGTTAAGGAAATTTACAATAATAATCACTGAGAATGTCATGCAAAGGTTGGCCAGAATAATGCATATCAATTAATACAGCATATAAGGCAATGATGTAGCAAGACCATTTTTGTCCGCTTACCAACAGTTCAACAATCTTAGTAGAGTTTTCTGTTTCCTCGGACACCATGTATCTTCTGACTTACGTCCTCGGGTTACAAGTGTGTCTGAGGTAGAGTCCAGTTCACCCAAAGGCGTTTCCATATTGGATCTCACTGATGCAGCCTCTGGAGCATTCTCTGTGCCTTAAAGCCTGGGTCAACGTGGCCCATTGGGTGCATACCACCAAAGACACTCTTTTTCCCCCCAACTGGAACTTGATCCTCCCTCTTTTCCTGCCAACAGACATGTATTTCTGTTCTCCAAGATGTGTTTGCTCCCTTTCCCCTCTCCTTGCTTGTTTTTCCCATCAGCATCCTACAGCAGTGGACTTTTGCGATTGACTAACATCATTAACCATAATGTCTTCCAGATCCCTTGGAAGAAACACCACATCTTGAGGTGTTTCACAGTTGCATTGCTATTTTTAGGGGTGCATAGTATTCCATTGTGTGTATATACCAGGGCATTTTTTTAATCCAATTTTCTACTGATGGAAATGTAGGCTGCTTCCAACCTCTTGCTATAGTGAACTGTGCTGCAATCAACACAGGGCAGCAAAAATCTGATCGCGATGTTTCTTATTTCTTTTGGGTACATGAGTAGTATCTCTGGGTGATATGGTATTTCAATTGCCATCTGTTTTAGGAATTGCCATGTCTTCCACAATAGCTGTACATATTTATGTACCCACCAGCAGTGGATGAGTTCTAATCTCACTACACACCCTCCAACATTTGTTGTTCTCCGATTTTTAAAAGTGGGCTACAGTTTTGAGTGTTAGATGGTATCTGCTGGTTGTTTTGATTTATATTTCCTGGATGGCTAGTGGATGGGAGCATTTCCTCATGTGTTGATTAGCCATTTAAGTGTCATCCTTTGTGAAACATCTGTCAGGTTCTTTTCCCTACCTTCTCAGAGGGTTATTAGTTTTTAAATTGGTTCTAGGCTTGTAATATACTATAGAGTTTAGTAATTAGTCTTTTGTCTGTTATGTCATTACTAAATCTCTTTTCCAAATCTATGGGCTCTTTTTTTACTCTTTTAATGGACATCTTTTGATGTACACAAGGGTTTTACTTTTAATAGGTCCTACTCATATATTTTGTTTTCCATTGATTGTGTTTCCTTTGCTATTTCAGATAGCCCATGTATTCCCTGCACTAGGGAACTTGGAGTTGTCTTAATTTTCTCAGTGATGATCCTGATAGCTTTAGATTTTACATTTAGGTGTTTGATCCACTCGAGTTTGTTTTTGTGCATGAGGAGAGATATGGATCTTGTTTCATTCTTCTGCAGCTGGATATTCAGTTTTTCCAGCCCCATTTAAATGTTTCCCATTTAAGGCTTATAGTGATCATGTCAAAAAATCAGTTGTCTGCATGTGGATGTTATAATTCTTGGTTTTTGTACCTAACACATTCCATAATTTGCTTGGTAGCAGTATCAGACTATTTTGACAACTGTGGCTGTAGAGTAGGTTTTGAGGTCAGGTAGTTCAAGACCACCTACTTAGTTCTTTTTGAAGCATTCCAGTCTATCCTGGGCTTATTCCCTCTCCATATGAAGTTGGTAATTAGTTTTTCTACCTCTTTACAGAATGGTGCTGGAATTTGGACCATGATTGCACTGAATTTGTAGATTGGTTTAGATGATACCCACATTTCCACAATATTGAGTCTTCTGATCCATGAACATGGGATATTCTTCCATTGGTACAGATGCCTTTTAATTTCTTGTAGTAATGTTATGCAGTTTTCTTTGTACTGGTCATTTGTTTGTTTGTTTAGGTTTATTCCTAGATATTGGTATTCCCATCACTGGTTGTATTAGTCTAGGTAGATTAAAGAAGGTAGATTAATCTTGGTAGTTCATAGACACTCAAATGTGTATAGGAGAGAGCTCTATACAAGAGCAATTGAATATTGAGTAAACATCCCAGCCCAGTCCAGATCAAGTCCATAAGTCTGATAATAGCCCCTATGTCCAATACCAGTCTATAAAGTCCTCTTCAGACTCACGAAATAAATGCAATGATGCCAAATGCAGAAAGATCACAGGCCAGTGGATGGGAAGGCCAGTGGTGTTGTAAGCATCTCAGCACTGGTAGGGGTCTCCATGTGGCTTCTCTGGCTCTGAGGGTCTGGCTGCCATCAGTCTGTCTCCATGTGACTTGTCAAAGAAGATGTCTCACAGGGACTGAGTGGAGAGAGAGAGTTTGTCTCCCACCTCCAAGAAGGAATACAGGAATTCCCAGAATCCTCAAGAGAAGGCCATGCCCACACAGAGGCCTCATTGGCTATGACAGGCTAGACTCTACCCCTTCACACTTAATTCTCTCAAATTGACAAACAATTTTATAGCTACCACACTGATATATAAGAATCCCAATTGATTTTGGCATATTAACCCTGTATCCTGCTACTCTCTAAACTCCTCTATTGTTTCTATTAATCCTATTGTGAACACTTTAGGAATTTCAATATATAAAATCAAATGGTTTTCAAATAGCAAGAGTTTCACTTCTTCTTTGCCAATTGTACTCCCTGGATTTCTTGCCACTGTCTTATGGTACTGGCTAGGATTTCCAGCACAATGCTGAATAAAAGTAGGGATAAGGGCATCCTTGTCAGGTTCCATTATGCAGAGGAAATATTTTCTTCTAATCTCCATAGAGTGTAATATTGGCTATTGGTTTCTCATTTATAACCTTTATTGTGTTGAGAATTTGCCCTTCTAATCCTATTTTCTTAAGAGCCTTTATAAGGAATGGGTCTTGGATATTGTCAAATATTTTTCTGCATCAATTGATATGATCATATGATTTGTATCTTTTTTCTTGTTAATGTGGTAGACTATGCTAATTGTTTTTTTTTAATGTTGAACCATCCCTGCATCACTAATATGAATCCCACTGGTATGTATTATTTTTTTGATATGTTCTTGGATTCTATTGACCACATTTGATGAGACTTTGCATCTATTTTCATGAGGGATATTGGTGTGTCATTCTCTATCCTTGTGTGGTCTTTGCCTGGTTTTGGTATCTGGGTTATGTTGGCTTCATAGAATGAGTTTGGGAGTTTGTTGTCTCTTTCCATGTTCTGGAAGAGTTTGGGTTCAATTGGTGTCAGCTCTTCTCTGAATAATTGGTAGAACTGTCTTGTGGAACCATCTGGACCAGGGCTTTTTAAAATTAGGAATTTCTTGATTATCTTATTTATTTCTTCATTTGCTATGGGTATGTTCAAGTTTTTAATGTCCATATTTAGAGAAAGAGTGTTTTTCTGGGTATTTGCCCATGTCATCAATATTATTGAATTTGTTGGAATACAGTCTTTCATAATACCGAGTTATTACTCTTTTTCTTTCATTAGGGTCAGTTGTGATTTCCCCTGTTTCATCCCTAGTTCTAAATATCATTGTCTGCTTCTTCTTTTGCTTTACTAAGTTTGCTAGCGTTTGTCAATTTTGTTTATCCTTACAAAGAACCAAATTTTTCTTTGCTGATTTTTCTATTGTTTTTCTGTTTTCCAGTTCCTTTATTTCTGCTAGAATTTTAATGATTTCTTTTCTTTTGCTGTTGGAAGGTTTAATCTGTTGAGTCTGTTCTAGTTGTTGAAGGTGTTGTGTTAAGGTGCTGAACATGATTCTCTCCTCTTTTTTCATGTGTGCATTGTTTCCTATAAAATGAACTCTGGTAATAACTTTTGCTGCATCCCATAGATTATTGTACATTGTGTTATTATTCTCATTAGTTTCTAGGAATGTCCTCATTTCCTCTTTTATTTAAGCTATTATTACCCAGTATTTTTTGAGTAGTGTGCTGTTCAGTCTCCAAGTGTTTGTCTTTGTTTTATTATTCTTTCTATTGTTGATTTCCAGATATATGCACTCTGGTCAGAGAAGATGGTTTGAATGATCTACATGTATTTGAATTTTCTCAGGCTTGCTTTATGGCCCACTGTGTGGTTTATTTAAGAATATGAGCCATGTACATTGAAGAAGAAGTTATGCTTTTTGCTGTTTGTTGGAAAGTTCTGTAAATATCTAGGAGGTTGAGTTGTTCTGTTGTGTTACTCAGCTTTTCTGTTTATTTATTTTTTATTAAGTTTCTTACCTGTTGATCTTTCTTTTTTTTGAGTGTGCTATCCTGATAGTACCTCAAGCTCTAGTGATGTATGGCAAGGCAACATGATCCAGGGGTTGGCACGGCCCACAAGTAGTGCAACACAAAGTTGAGGCAAAGGACTAGCTCAAAGAGTAGCACGCTTGTCCAATCACTAGGGAGATGGAGGCTGACCTCAGAAAGAATTTATCTTAGTTGCCCTCTAATCAAGATTTGACCTGATTAAACTCTGCCCACATGTTCCTACAGAAGCCTAGTTGGCAAAGTAAACTTAACTATCACAAATGCTTAATAAAAACAGATTAAAAATACCACTGCATTTATGAGGGGTACCTCTCAAAAACTAGAAAACATTTTTTTCAAAGCAATGCATTTAAAAAAAAAATTGAAAACAACCATATCACCTTCAAAGTGCTCTCCATTAGAGTGAATATATTTGTCAAATCTGAAATTCCATTCTTGGAAACATTTTTTCAAACTCATCTGTTTGGATGGCTGACAGCACCTCCCTTGTTTTATTTTCACCTCTTCTACATCGTCAAATCACTTTCCTTTCATGATCCTCTGAGCTCACAGGAAAAAAAAGAAGTTTCACGGTGCAAAGTCAGGTGAGTAAGGTGCATGGGACAAAAGAGGCATGCTGTTTTATGCCAAAAACTCATGCCATGAGGTGGTGGTGTGAGTCGCACACTGTTCTCTTAAATTAGACATCCCAAAAAATGAGGTTTGAGTGAAAGTGTTTTGATGACAAAAAATTCACTTGAGCAGAGAACCTTCTTAGGTAATACAACTGGGTGAACTAACTCAGAGGGAGTTGCTTCGTGCTCACCTATTAGGAAAAATGTGTAGTACAAAAGTTCTTCCCAGCAGAGCTTATTTTCCATTTTGGGTGTGGGGGAATACCTCCTTGTATATCATACTTTATAAGTATTATAATGGGCTTATCGAACAGGTATATGTTGTATAAATGCAGGACAATGAATTATTGTGTCTCTTTTAGTCAAATTCTCTAATGCTCACCATATGGGTCTGGTAAAAGGGTAGGGGAAGATACTGATAGGATTGACCTTTGAGTAATTGTGAATAGTATCTTGCTGTCCATAAAATGAGCCCTCTCTAATGGCTCTTGGTCTTCATGTAGCTTTTCTTTTGCTTACTAACTGCAAGTACCAGAAGCACAACACATCCTCTGGAGCAAAGTGTCTCATTAACAGCAAGAACCAGAAGTGCTACACATCTAAGACCCCTGTGCAGTGAACCTCCTGGATCCAGAAGGCAGCTATATCAGAGATGCATTGGCAGAACCAAGATCCAGAGCATGGAACAGATTGATGCAAAGGCAAGTGGTTTGTGCAGGAAACTGACTTGCAGAGTTGGGTGTCTCTGGGCACTTATTTGGAAAAGTTGGGTTTGCTGGCCATGGAAGTGGCATTGAGCTCCTTCTGGCTGAGGCTTACTGAACTGGGTTGCCTATTGGCACTTAATTCAAGGGGCAGGATTTGCTGACCCACAGAGCTTGAGCTGAATGCATTTGGATTGAGGCTACAGAAGATGGGGCATTTATTAGCACAGTAAAAAGAACTTTGTTTTTGTTGTTGTTGTTTTTAAAAAGAACTTTGTAACAGACCCTGATAAACAATGATCGTGAGCATTTCTCACTGACATTACATCCTTGTAAGTTCTTTAATAAAGCCTTTAATCATGACTTTTGTATGTGACTTCTGTATAGCCATTGCAATGTACATTAAAATCTAAAAAGGTAAAATAGAGAATACTAATTAAAACAACTCTATAAAGATAATCATGGGTGTAAAGTTTATTGCCCCTTCTCAATTGAGCCTACACCCACAAAGCTGTGCAGACACTGGTACTTGAAAAATGAGATTAGTTGTACTGTAGCATTAGCTGATGAAAATAACTATTGAATAAGCTGTTGAATCACTCTTAAACAATGTCACATATCACTGAGATAATATCATAGGGAACTCGCACCAGGGTTATAAATTCATATCATTTACAAATCTGTAAACTGGTTGAGTCATGTTAAGAAAGTTTAGATTGTCTCCTGGCTTTCCTTAATGTCCCCCAAATTGCCTGTCTTTCTGTGATTTGGGAGGCAAGAGTCATATCATATTGTAAACTAGCTTTAAATAGGAATAAGTGATATTTACAGGGACTTTGGATAAAACATATATTTGGAATAGTGCCATATATTTTGGAATAGTGCCAAGAAAGTAGCACTAGAATTGATAAAGTGATATTCTCGGGTTTGAAGAAGTCACTTATAAAGATATGGACCATGGTTTCCTTTACTTGGTTGAGTATTTGGTCCTAAATTTCCCTTATAGTGTTGGCTTTGCACTGACTTCATTTAGAGAATGTTTGGAATCCACACAGTTACATATTGGTTAGTCAATAAGATAATTTCAAAGAAAATGAGGACCTAGAACTTACTTTCAGGGGAAATTACATCTTCTGGTTTCAATAAATGCAAATATCTTAAATAATTGGTCTCATGGTTGAAAATTGTAGGTCTTCAGCATCCTCACAGAGGGAAAAATGCTCTAGGAGTGGGAACTTTACAAGCTGATTGTAAAATAGTTTGGCAGCTGACATATAATTTCAACACAGCTTTAATAAAAAAATATACAGGAACAAATTGGCAGAGAAGTTTGAAGTGCATTAATCACATGCACACAAGCTGACCACAGAGATTTCAACTGAAAATGTTCTGTAGCTGAAGTTCTGAAAAGCAAGTATCCAATAAATTCAATTTAAGGGATTAAATTGAATTTAAGGAATTAATTCAATCTAAGTAAATTAAATTCAATTCAATCTAAGGAAAAGTAAATTTCCTTAGAAGAAACAAGTAACTGTTTATAGGGTGCTAATTTGTCCAATTGAAGGTACAGGGGCAACTCAGTTAAATGATGCTTTATTAGTATGTTGGTGTAGTAATCTCTTGATATGAATGTATTTTTACGGGCTGTTTTTATGTTTGTTTGAATATTAATTATTCCTACTTTCTTATACAACTCTTTATAAAAGGTACCATATTTCTAATAATGAGTGTATCTCATGCTCTCAATGCCCCAGAGATCCTTCACCTGTCTGGAGATGAGTTAATTTGTCTGGTAATTTCTCATGTTAACCCGGTACTTATCATAGCTAATTGCTCAACTTAGTATCATGTCTGGTTTTAGGACTATTAAGGATGATCTGTTCAGTCCATTCACATCTCTGCTTTCCAGAGAAGTAGGTACCAGGGACATTAACAAGCATCCTCGTATTCCCAAAGCTAAATCAGTGGCAGAATTCAGGCTAGGAACAAGTGTTCTTTGGTGGCTTTCTTTTTTCTTTTGCTATTATTATTAGATCTGATTTGAAGGGCTGTATTTCCCTCTTCTTAGCCAGTCCTGCAGGAGTCTTTTTAGGAATTGATTCATGGTAACACTCACAAAGATAAGTATGTTTTCAGGCAGCAGAGTTGATTTAAAATGGCAGAGACAAATGTATACCCCATTAAGGAACTGTGCCAAGAAATCTACTAGCCTTATGATATTTGAAGTATTGCTCTTTGCTTGTCTTCTCTATTTCTATCAATTACATTTGTCCTTTAGGACTGTAGCTGTGTGCCAAACAGTGCCAGCTCCATAAGCCTCAGCTCTTCAGCTCACGTAACATTTGATTTGCACTAATAAGCAGAATGCATATATTGCTTGTATATATTTATTCCATTTGAGCTTGCAACTATAAAGTAATTCCCCTCCATCAGGCCAATGTTTATATTATTTACAGCTAATGCCTTTTGCTCACAGAAAGCTTTGCAGAGACACTCAAACAAACACTAAAAGGACCAGACTCTAATTCCAAACTGGTGGGCGATTAATAGTTCAGTCCCTAGATGTCTACAACCATATATTTTGTTAATAAGAATAACCTTGGTGAAAGCAATTTCAGCTATCTTCCAGCTTCCAAAGCACCACAGCCCCCCATAAAATGAATATATATGTTTACTTTTATGAGTTAACTCCCTGTCCTAGTGTGTAAGGAATAAAGAGTAGAGAATATTACAAGTGAAGAGATATAACCAATAAAATACTTGAAGAAGTAATTCATTTTAAAACTTACTGGAAGTATTTTTAAATCTGGGTTGTTAGAAACCAGAAATAGAAGCCCTGGTGACATAGTGACTTTCTTATTGGGCTGTTAACCACAAGTTCAGCCATTTGGTCCAGTGGAGAATGATGAAACGCTCTATGCCAATAAGATTTACAGTCTCAGAAACCAACAGAGGCAGCTCTACCCTATCCTATAGGGTTGCAATGAGCCACAATTGACTGGATGGCAGTGCGATTTTAGTCCTCAAAATAATCTTCTTGCTTTTCAACATGCAAAAGAGGTCTTCTTCAGTTTACTTAATGCAACTTGACTTTTGATATCTTCACTGCTGCTTCCATGAGCATAGGTTGTGGATCCAAGTAAGACAAAAATCCCTTCTTCAATCTTTTCTCCATAAATCATGATGCCACCTATTGGTCCAGTTGTGAGGATTTTGGTCTTCTTTAAATTGAATTGTCATCCATACTGAAGGCTGCAATCCTTGATCTTCATCAGCAAGCGTTTCAAGGTCTCACTTTTAGCAAGCAAGGTTGTGTCATCTGCATATCTCAGGTTCTTAATAAAATTTTCTCTGATACTGATACTGAATTTTTCTTCATGTAAGCCAGTTCTTGGATTATTTGCTCAGCATACAGATTGAGAGGTAAGGATATGACCCTGCTGCACACATTTCCAAAATTTAAGCCATGCAGTATTTTCTTGTTCTATTTGCACAACTGCCTCTATGGGTAAATATATTATATTTACCCATTCTGCTTGAGCACAATTAAGTGTTCTGAAATTGCTATTCTTCTCAAGGTTAGTCATAGTTTTTTTATGACACACACAGTGGAATGCTTTGGCAAAGTCCATACAACACAAGTAAAAATCTTTCTGGGATTTTTTCCTTCAATTCAAGATCCATCTGACATAAGTGATGATGTCCTTTGATCCATATCCTCTTCTGAATCCAGCCTGAACCTCTGACAGGTCTCTGTGAATGTACTGCTGCAACTGTAGTTGGATGATCTAGAGAAAACTTTTACCTTCATGTGATATCAATGATAGTTTTCTCTAATTTGAGCATTCTGTTAGGTCACCTTTCTTTGGAATGGGTACAAATATGGATCTCCTCCAGTCAGCTGGTCAAGTAGCTGGCTCCCAAATATCCTGGCATAGACAAGATCCTGCCTTCATCAGTTTAATGAAACATTTTGATTCTTATGCCATTAATTCCTGGAGCCTTGTATTTTGGCTAATTCTTTCGGTACAGCTTCAGCTTTTTCCTTCAGTCCCATTAGTTCTTGTTCATATGCTACCCCCTGAAATAGTGAAATGTCAATTATTTCTTTTTAGTACAGTGACTCAGTGTATCCTTTCCATCTTCTCTTGAGGCTTCCTGTATCGTTCAATATTTGCCCATAGAACCTTAGAAGATTGCAACTCGACACTTGCATTTGTTTCTGGAGGCCTTTCCAGTTCAGAGACGCTGACTGTGTTCTTCCCTTTTGGTTTCCTAATTCCAGGTCTTTGCAGATTTCATTATAACATTTTACTTTTTCTTCTCAAGCTACCCTTTAAATATGTCTTATTCAGCTCTGGGTGTATGCAAATAGGGTGTGTGTAAACCTAATAGAGGAGATTGCTTAATTTTTGTTACCATTTCCCTGGCTATAATGATGTTTCATATTACAAATAGCAGCAGTATAGAAAGAAAGCCCAGGAGCATTAAAGAGGCACATTCCAGGTCTCTGTCTGAAGTGGTGGAGGCCTAGAACAGAGACTTTGGCAAAGAGAGTATGGGACAGAGCAAGAGGAGCAGCACCAAACCTACAGGACTGTGAGACAGAGCTACAGGTTGACTTACTGGCCCAGAGACAGAAGCCAGAGGACTACATGGCTGAGAGATTGAAGACCAGGGAGAGACTTGGTTGCTGGCTGAGGTGAGGTGGTGCTATGGACCAATGACTGTATCTTTAATATTTTCTGATCCTAGTTTGGGATAACCTATTCACTTCCCTAAAAAAGAAACAAACAAACAAGCAAACAACAACAACAAAACCCCAGCACTTTTTGGCACTGTTTGTGACTTCTGTGTGGCCATTTCAATAAGTTATTTAGCCCAGTAGAGAGCTATGGGAGGAACAGTGGCTTTGTGGCAACAGGAAAGCCAGAGTAGGTGGATATGGTCCTCCACCCTATTTATTAAACGATGCTAAGATTGAGTTTTGTATAGGTAGACTAAAAGCATGATTCTATCTGACGAAGGTGAGAAGATTTTTTAAAAAGCCTCCTATATACTATGACTATTACCTACACTGTGCTGTGACTATTATCAATATAAATTTTCTCTCAACAAGACATGGGTGAGAGGGAGGAAATTCTATGTGGAAAAGATCAGAGCATGAAGGCACAGATTGTGTGAACTACTGAAAAAATACTACTCGGCCTTGTCCTGCCTTACCATTTGAAGCATGAGGGAGAGTGGCAAGAGGTAAAACTGGAGGGACAGGGGGTGGGGTGGGGGGCGGGGAAGAGGAATGCAGCAGGGAAATGATGAAAGGTTTTGAATGCCATATCTTGGAAACAAGATGAAAAAGAAGAGACAATTTTAAAAGTGTAGATTTCAGAGTTAGACAAATGTGTTTCTCAGTATTGCATTTCATCTTGTTCTGTAATGAAAGCAGGAAGCAGGTTCCAGAATGAAAGCCTGCCTTGTGCCTGTGAAGATGTGCTATGACAAGTCTCTCTGAAGATGCATTTCTTCACCAAGAAAGGTACAAAGCTAGTTAAAGTGGAGGCATCGAGTATGAAATCTAATCCAAATACATTAAATCAGAGCAGCTGTTTTAGTTACCTTGATTTCTTTTTCCTTTAATGATTTTGCAATGCCTTTTTATTCTCTGAGCATTAGGAAGATTGAACTTTTCTCTGAAGTTGTACAGCTCCTTGATACGAAGCTACATATCTTCCCCGAATCTGATAAATAGGGAATGCGACTCATCTAATATTTAAAGGGCCTTGACCAGGTCAGGCTATTCATCTTTGCAAGTTAATAGCAATCAGCATAAGAAGACAAAAAAAGAAAAAAGAAACAATATCTGCAGCAGAAGTCAGGCTAAAAGGAATGGTTATAACCTGGCATCTTTTCCATCTAATCCAAAGATTAGTAACCTTTTCCATTTCTAGTCTACTCAAAATCTCAGTAGCATTTTTAGCTCAAAGACCACTGCTTGCAGACTAAAGTCTAGTTACTGCTTTGAACTTTTTTCTCCTTTCTCATAGTTTTTAGCTAATGGAAAACTGTAAGTGACCAAATATGTAGATACTCTGCACATATTTTATCTTAACATTTTCTCATTATAAAATAATTAACTGTTTCAGAAATTCAAATTAGATGCTAATCCATGGTGTATAATTGTGGTTAGGTGCCATCAATAGTGCTAAATAAATGTCTATTTATCTTAAATTACAACAAATATATCTCACATTTTTTATTCCTTATCAATTTGGCAACAATTCAAGAGCTTTATTAAAATTACTTCTATTTGAGAGATACTCATAATTTTTCTTACATTTTTATTGTCACATATCATACGATTCAATAGTTCATCCATTTAATCATATCTAGAAGAGTTGTACAATTATTTAGAACATTTCCCCCCATGGTTAAATCTCCTTTAAAATGAGTTGTGTAATCACAGTCAGGTCTAGTGCTCCTGCCTGCCTCCCAACTTCGTTGCTTACTCCTGAAATCCACTCACCCTCTCTGTCTCCCACCTGCCCCCC
>NW_022103906.1:1192129-1222963 GCF_000313985.2 Echinops telfairi
TGTAAGAATGATGAAGTCAACATATGTACTAAAGTGCTGGACACAGATGACGTATGTACAGATTGTGATGAGTTGTATGAGCCCCTAATAAAATGATTATTTATAAAAATAAAAAAAAATTGGCATATAATCCACATATCATTGCAATTCAATACTTCAATCATATCAAGAAGAATTTTACAATCATTACCACAATCAATTTTAGAACATTTTCTTTTCTTTTTATGGTTAAATTGTTTTAAAATGAGTTGTGTAATCACAATAAGTTCTAGTGCTCTCTTCCTCTCCAACATTCACTGTTTACTCCCCAAATCCCCTCACCCTCCCAATCTCCCACCCCACCCCTACATCCCCTGTAAACTCTTGCATAAGTTATTATCTCCATGCAGCCACTCCTTCTGTGCTTCACAAACTGGGAAGCCCAATAGAAACAATAAAAAAATTGAAGTAAATTGGTAAGGATAAAATGATAATAATATAAAGATAAAAATACAAATAATAAGTAAGAAAGAAAAGACCAATCTCAATATTTTAAAAATCTGGGAAGAAATTTTTGTCATGGAATACGCAAGAGATACTCGCACCTAGAACAAATTCAGATTGGTCAATAGGGAGGTCAACTGACCAAGTATCTAGTTAGATCTAGCATAATCAAGATTACAATGATCTCTGTCTGATAGTAAGGCTGTTCAAAACCCTTACCTGTGGCTGAGGGGTCTGTCAGCTGCTTAATTGGGGCTCCCACTGTCCTCCATAGCCTTCTACCAATTGGGTGTTCATAATTTTAGATGTGATCATTTTCCCTTCATTAGATTTGAATTTTATTATTTTCATCTTTGGATTGCACAAACTGGTGTGCTTCTTCCATGTGGACTTAGTTGACTCCTCACTTTGATTGCTGCTTGTTTGAACATAAACCCTTAAAACCCCAGACACTATTCTGATTAATAGCTGGGTACCATTTGCTTTCTTCACCACACTACTGTAGCACCCTTATCTTCAGTGATTCTCTCTTTCTTTCTTTTTGATTTTTTCATATAGATGAGTATTAAGGAGAGAAATGTTATCAGAAATAAGAGTTCTTGTAAGAAATAAGAGTAAAGTAAAAGCCCAAAATCTATCTGCATGTCCATGGGATATGCATAACTCAGGTTTACTTTTTTAGCTATAATATGACAAAATCAAAACCCCCAAAGACCAACTACACCAACAACAGCAACAAACTAACCAGCGAACAAAGAGAAAGAAAAGAACAAGGGGGTGGGGAAGCAAGCTAAAGGCAGAAAATGAAAACCCATAGAAACAAAAAAATACAACATTGTCAATCATCCCCCAGGGGTATAAATCGATTGCACTGATAACATCGTCAATTTTCCCAGTAACACTACCCTTTGTTGGTATAAGCCTTATGCGAGTGCATTTTCACCTTGAGCCGCAACCCATGAGTTGTTGCCCTACACAGTTCTATCTTCCATTTGATTGTGCTCTGTTTATTCTAAGAATGGGGACTGGTGCCAGGGGGGTACCTTCCTGGATCAATTCTTCCAAGTGTAGATCTTTGCACAGCAGATGGAAACTGTCATGAAACTGTGAGGTGGGCATCGAGATACCAAACATATGGTGACTCTGGGTCTTTTTCCACTGGACACCCACCAAGTCCAGGTTTCCTTACACACACACCCTTCCACCGTCCCCATCCAGTGACCACCATTTCTAATGATCCGGGTCAGCCACTTTCTGCTTCCTCTCCCATCCAAGTAGCCCAGTCCTCGGTCCAAGGGTACAGGTAACTCATACTCAATATATTCAGCTGAGCCTCTATGTTAAGTCCTCTGGTGTAGCCCCTAGATTATGTCATACTACCTTCAAGATCAGCTTCCATGATCATCATGAGGCTTAGTCTATGCCGTGGTTCACTTAATGTTGGGTAGCAAAGAATTTGTAGTGTTTACCCAGGAACATAAAATCTGGCCCATTGTCCCCTTAGGTTCCCTACGATCATATTTAGCATCCCTCCCAGATGTAAGGTTACTTCTCTCCAATCAACAGCATGTTCATTAACACAACTATCAGAATCTTCTCCAAAATGTAGCCTGTCCCCTCTCCTGGTCTTAGCATGATTTTCTGGCAAGATTCTTTTCCCATCCTTGTGGGGTCCAATTGATTTGTACCAGCCTTGCCTCAATGCTGTATAACCTCAAGTGGATGGTTATCTGACGTTTCCCTCCACTTGAAGGAGTGACCATAGGAAATGGGAGGTCTCCTCCTTCAAGTTGGCTCTTGTGAAGTGCACAAAAGGGAGGTGATGTATGGTTCATGACTGGTAGGTAGCCTTCTCAACTTTTGTTCAGAAATTGGTTTCTAAGATTTGTTTAATTAGTATTTCTTCTTATAGTAGTGCACTCATACAATACTTTTCCTTTTGTGATTGACTTTCTTCATTAGGCATATTGGTTTCCAGGTCCTCCTATGTCACGTGGTGTTTCATCACTGTTTTTTAGAGATCCTAGTATTCCACTGTGCATATGTACCATAGTTTCTTTATCTATTCATCCACTGGTGGGCATTTGGGCTGCTTCCAGTTTCTTGCTAATGTGAACTGTGCTGCTATGAACATGGGAGAGCAGACTTCCACTTATGTTGTGTCTCTTATTTCTTTAGGGTATATGCCAAATAATGATATTGCTGGTTCATATGGGATTTCAATTGCCAGTTGCTTTAAGTATCACCTTGTCATTTTCAACAGTGGCTGTATGTAGTTAGAAGTCCACCAACAATGTAGATAAGCCCCAATCTCTCCACATCTTCTCCAGCATTTGCTGTTTTCTGTTTGTTTGTGTATTTTCAATTTGGGCTAGCATTGAAAAGTACCCATAATTTTACACAATTATTTTTCTGAGACATGAATTAGGATCTAGTAATCCTTAGCTTCAAGTTTTTATTATAGTTAAGAAAAAGAATCTCAAGATAACTCTTAATTTTTCACGATTTAACCCTGTTTTGGAAAGGTTAGGCAAAATTCCATAGCAGGAGAAAATTTAAATTTCTAGTGCTTTATGAAACATTAATCTCATAATAATTAAGCAAATATGTACCTTAAAAGAAGACCTAGTGGTGTGATGGCTATGCATGAGTCTGCTAAGGTCCACAGTTGGGAACTATCAGTTCCTCATCTGGAGAAAGATGAGCTAGCTAACTGAGCTAGTTCTATTTTGTCCTATAGGACTACTATGAGTCGGAATATACTCAATGGCACTAATAGAGATAACTTCACCCTCAAGTTGATGTCATTTTGGAGCGACCCTCCAGGACAGAGTAGGGCTGCCTCTGTGATTTCCTAAGCCTGGAACTCCTCTGGAGAGTACAAAGCCCTGTCTTTCCCCCTCAGAGCAGCTGGTGGTTTCAAACTACTAATCTTGCAGTTAGTAGCCCAGCACTAACCTTTAGGCAATCAAGGCTCCTCTGAACTAATGTGATAAAGAATTTGATTAAATCAGGAGAAACAATTAAGCAATTTTCTAAAAACCAGTAGCGCAATATGACAATTTAAAATCATATAGCCAATTAAAATCAGAATCAAAAATTGAAAATATAGACACTATTTCATAGTTGTAGACACTATTTTAGGCATAATAGAATATAATAAAAATATGTTACAAGAGAAAAAGAATTAGTAATCATATATATTAACATTACTCTCTCAGAAAAGTAGAATGATAATAAGATTATTTTATGATCAAATTCAAAGCTTAGATTTAACTTTGAGGAAACATTTAATTGGAAAAATCATTTTTCTATTTTAGATACATTAAAGGATACAATAAATTTATCTGTGTGCACAACAAACTCACTCAATACCCAATTCTCAATAAATTGAACTAAGCTAATAAAAATATGGATATTTCAATTAATCAATTAATTATCAATTAATCTCTCACTTCATTTTTTACATATACTGTATATATTCGTGTATAAGCCAAGTTTTTCAGCACATTTCTTATGCTGTTTTTGTGGTAAAATTAGGTGCCTCATCTGATATTCGGGTCGGCTTATACTTGAGTATATATGGTATGTAAATTTTTGTAAGTCTGAAGATCTGGCAATGAATAATTCTTTTCATTGAGATGTCATATGTGAAAACTTGAATTTTCAAAAACTGAATTCTTCCCTGTCCCTATTTGGTAACATAGGTGAGGATTACAATTTGTTAGACTGACTCAAAGATTATTTCAGAGTCTACAAAGTCTTATTCCCACCTGTTGTTCTCCTTTGGTTGTTTTGCTGAGACTGAACCCAACAAGTAAGTGACTGTCCCTTTGTTTCTAACCGATGGTGACAAAATGTGTTGCTGAGTAGCACTGCCCCACGTGATTTTCAAGGCTGACACCTTTCAGAAGCAGATCACTAGGTTTCTGTCTGAGGCACCTCAGGTGGGTGTGGACACCATCTTTTCAATTACTGTTCTTGTTGTTGTTAGTTACCGTGGAGTCAGTTTCAACTCATGGTGACCCAGCTGTTCCATTGGGATTTCAAGGTTGTGAACTTCAGAAGCAGATGGCCAGGCTTGTCATTCAAAGAATGACAAGTTCTTCTGCCTTTCAGCTAGTAATTCAGCACTTAGCCATCTAAACCACCCAATGAACCTTAATAAATTAAGGGTTTATTGAAGATGTTCCATTAATCTTCACATGGATAATGGGTCCTCAACTACCCTCTTGAATAAACATGCCCTTTAGATTAAGCCTACTTGACTTCGTAGAATGGAGACCAACTGTCCTGTTTTCCCTCAGGACCATGCAGGCTTAGCCCTGCGTCTTGAGAATCTCTTTAGTTTATATTAATTTGCAAGTATAAGCAAACTATATGACTTCTTTTGGAAAACAGAAGCAAAACATTTTTTATTGTGAATTAGCTTCAGATTTACAGAGCAGATCATCAATTTTACCTTCAACAACTCATACACATTTTGTTTCATTTCCTCCATTGCAGTCCCTTCAATGTAATGTCGCATAGCCACTTCCTCCTTGTTTTCTATTCTCATTCTTCCTTATAGCACTTCTGAACCTCGTCCTTGTGTAAATACTGCCCTTTCTATCTTTAGTCAGTGAATATTTAGAGGTATGAATACCTCACTGGTATTATTGCTCCCCTTTATAAAGCTGTCATTGTTTAGATGAAAATTGAACCATGCAGGTGAGCTCAGTTCCAGATCTGAAAGGTGACTGAGGTCCATACTCTCGGGGACCATCAATCTCTATCAAACCAGTAAGCCGGCCTCTTTTATTATTTTGAGTTTTATTGCACGTTTTTCTCTAACTCTACCCAGGACATCTTAAAGTGATCTTTTTTTTTTCTGAACAGTTGGCAGTGGTAGCTGGCTACCTTCTAGTTCTTCTGACGTGAGGGTCAGGAGGGTTGATGTCTGGAGGGTACATTGTACTAATATTATCATGTGTCTTTGATTTCCATCACTTTTTTCCCTCTGAAAGGGAAAGAATAGTTGATGCCACTTATGGCTGTTCATAACCTATTTGTTTCTACCAAAGTAGGATATAAAACATTGTGTTTGTGGACTATGTTATGCTAATTGATGTTGGTGTTCCCTGAGCCTATGTTATGAGTTCCCAGATGCAGCGACTTGTTCCTTCAGGATGTTTGGTTAAATCTAAAAGTTTTCATAACTTTGCATCCTGTGTGGTTCATCATATTAATGAATGCATTTGCAAAACAGATAAATGTTAATGTACAAATATCCTACCATATATACTAGAGTATAAGCCAAGCCGAATATCAGCCGAGGCACCTAATTTTACCACAAAACTGCATAAAAACTGTGCTGAAAAACTCAGCTTATACACGAGTATATACAGTATATTAAACGTGTATATATGTATATGTATATATATACACATACAGACATATTTGTGAAAATACTCTCCCTCTTCTTTCCGCTCCTGTTCAACCGATAAGGCTATGCATTAGTCATCACTCACTGTTTTGCAGCATAGCATGTATAGTAGTACTTTCCTCTATTGCCTGTAACTCTCACACTACTCCCACTGTCTTTCCCTGCCTCCGTCATTTTTACCAATCTTCCTTTTATTATATATTGCCTTTCTATGTCCCTAAGTAAATATATGCCAATCGTCTTTCCTTCCCTCACCCCACTTCTTGAAACCACCAAAGAATGTTTCTTTTAGTGTGAACTCTTTTTGAGAAATGTTTTACTATAGTTGTCTTATAAAAATTTTGTCTTTTTGTATTGACACAGATTCACCCATATTATGAGGTGTTTTACAGATTCATTATTCTTTAATGTTGGGTATGATTCCATTGTGTGTACATATTAAAGTTTCTTTATACATTTTTTATTAAATTATTCTATTGGAGACTCTTACACCTCTTATCACAATCCATACATTCATCCATTGTGTCACGCGCATTTGCATATATGCCGACATCATCATTTTAAAAGCATTCCCTTCCCATTTGAGCCCCTGATATCAGCTCCCCATTTCTCCCCCCTCCTTCCTCCACCCTAGATAAGTTATCGATTATTATTTTCCTATCTTACATCATCCTCCGTTGCCCCTCACCTACTTTACCAAGGTTGATCCTTGTGATAGATTCCCCCTAGCTCCCCCACCCTTCCCTAATCTCTACTCCCTTTGTTGGCCCTGAGGGATTTATCTATCCTGGATTCCCTGTGTTGAAAGTTCTGATCTTTAGCAGTGTGCATGTTCTGGTCTAATCTGATTTGTAAGATAGAATTGAGGTCATGATAGTGGGGGGAAAGAAGTACCAAAGAAATAGAGGAAAGTAGTGCGTTTCATCAGTGCTATACTGCACCTTGACTGGCTCATCTCTTCTCAGTTACCTCTCTGTGAGGGGATGTCCAATTTTCTACAGACGGGCATTGGGTCTCTACTCCATGCCCCCCACCCCATTCACATTGGTATGATTTTGTTCTGGATCTTAGATGCCTGATACCTGATCCCATCGACACCTCATGATCACACAGGCTGGTGTTCTTCTTCCATGTGGGCTTTGTTGCTTCTCTGCTAGATGGCTGCTTGTTTATCTTCAAGCCTTTAAGACCCCAGTTGCTATATCTTTTGTTAGAAGGAACCATCAGCTTTCTTCACCACATTTGTTTATGCACCAATTTTGTCTTCAGTGATTGTGTCGGAAAGGTGAGCATCACAGAATGCTGGATTATTAGAAATAAATGTTCTTGTGTTGAGGGAGTACTTGAGTCGAGACCTGTATTAGTCTGGGTACTTTAGAGAAACAAATCCACAGAAACTCATGTATAAGAGAGTTTTATATAAAGGTTAAGTGCGCATCAAGAAAACATCCGAATCCATTGCTGCCCAAGCCCACAAGTCCAATATTAACCCATTAACCTATATGTCCAACACCAATCCACAAAGTCCTGCTCCATCTTACAAAACATACACTATGATGCCGACTACAGGAGCAAAACCCAGTCAGTGAATGTGTAAACATCTCAGTGCTGGCAGGGGTCTCCACACGGGTGCTCCAGCACACAGGACTGCATCAGGGTAGGTCCATGAGGCTTCTCCTCAGGGATATCTTGCAGGAAGTGAGCATTGACAGCTAAAACAGGGAACTGGCTAAGGCAGCTGTACCCTGGTTTGACCATCAGAAAGCAAGAGACCCAAGGATTAGCAAGGCGAGGCTCACTGAGCCATTTATCCCTCCATCCTTCAATAAATGCTACATGTGTTCATCGGCCAGGTTGGCATAATAAACTAACTACCTCAATCCACCCCTTGCCAACCTGACACCTGTACATAGTTCTTTAGCTTCACAATTGAAATTAAGTAACACTCACACCTTAATCCTATAATCCTGTGAATATGTCCCCCACCTATGAAATTTGTAAGCCAACCACTTCATGACTTTATCCCCCCAATTTTGAGTATCCAATTTATATACTGCCCACTTACATAAACCTATTCTCTGAGAAGACAATCATATTTTCGACATGAAGCGTCTTCATTCCATTTGGAACCTCGTGAAGTCTGCATCCATAAGCAAAGTCAAATCTGGAAAGGCCATCCATGAAGTCGGCAATAATATGCAACAGTTCATAGGCTCGAAAACTCCAGCTGGTTGGGTTCTGGTCAGCTCAGTGTGGGCTGACTCACTCAGCCTCCTCAGGGTGCCCATTGGTCACCTTGCCTTTAGACCATGGACTCTCACAAATATTCAACAAGCCTAGCCCCCTAGTGCTAGGTCATGAACTTCAGACCAGTCAACCCGCTCTCATCTTCCCCTCTTTTTCCTGTAAACCAAGTCCACAGGTGTCAGTGGCCAAACTCAGCCTGTCTCTTTATTGCTGCATTTCTCCCACTTCCACTCAACAAATAGATCCAGGTGGTCACCTAGGTAGCATTTTAGCCTGCTCTCAGCTCCCTCTAGCATTCAGTCCTAGAGAGGAGTTTTCTTCATGGTTCCAGATTTTTTCTAGCTTATGACAAAGACCATTGGTGCCTGAGTACTCCAAAGCACTGGGTGGGGCATTTCTTTCTTTGCATAGCTTTCTTTGCAGGCATGGCCTAAACCCATGTAAAGATCAAATTTTAATGGCTCAAAACAAGTGGGCTTACAAACTTTCTATTTTAATACTTCCCATAATTTTTTTCTTGTCTCAAGGGGTGGATTGAAGTAGTTAGTTTATTGTACCAACCTGACCGATAAACACACGTGGGGTTAACTGAAGGGGGGGCGCGGATAAAAGGCTCAGTGAGCCTCGCCTTTCTAGTTCTCAGGTCTCTTGCTTTCTGATGGTTGGACCAGGGTGCAGCTGCCTTAGCCAGTTCCCTGCTGGCAAGGCTCACTTCCTGCAAGACATCCCTAAGGAGAAGCTGCATGGACCTACCCTGAGGCAGTCCTGTGTGTTGGAGCACCCGTGTGAAGACCCCTGCCAGAGCTGAGATACTTACACATTCACTGATTCAGCTTTCCTCTTGCAGTCGGCATCATTGCATCTGTTTTCTGAGACTGGGAGGACTTTGTGTTTTGGTGTTGGACATATGGGTTAATAGGTTAATGTTGGACTTGTGGGCTTGGGCAGCACTGGGTTGGGATGTTTTCTTGATGTGCCCTTAAACTTTATATAAAACTCTCTTTAATACGTGAGTTTCTGTGGATTTGTTTCTCCAAAGTACCCAGATTAATACAAGACCCAATGTCCATATGCAACCTTAATTCTTAACATATAGATATAAGTATATAGATATAGATATAAGTATTCCCCTCTTGTTATGTATAAATATATTTGCATATGTACATGCTGTATTTAGCCTTCTATAAATGTCCTTTGCCTCCTGGTTCTTTCCTCTATTTTCTTTTACTTTACTCTTGTCCCACCATCATGTTTGGCCTTCATTCGGGTTTAGTAATTCCTTGCTGCTACATTGCCCTTGATTAAGCCCCACTAGGCATCCTACGACCTTCTCTCCAATGATTTTAGTTCATTTGCTGTTCCCTTTTCCCTGGGTTGGCTCCCCCTCTCCCTTTTCCCCCACTCCCCTTCTCCCATATCCCCCTGGAACCATTGGTCTCATTCTTTTCAACTCTGAATTTTTTATCCCACCTATCTTATCTATATAGATGTGCAGAGACATTAGAAAACACAAAAACCAGGCAAAGCCAAACCACAAAGGAAGTGAAAACCAACAAAACAACAACAAAAGACATGAGTAGGAGGAGAGCAGGGCACTATTTATACATTTTTTTTATCGGTGGCGTTTAGGTTGTTTCCATTTTCATGGTATAATGAATAGTGCTAAAATTAATATAGATGTGTCCATATGAGGGAGTACCACTCCAAAAAGCAGTCCCCCCCCCAAAGCTATGTATTAAATTTTAAAAATAAAAACATCTTATCATCTTCAAGGTACTTTCCACTACACTTAATACATTTGTCAAATCTGTGATTCCCTTCTTGGAAACATTTTTCAAACTCATCTGTTTGGATGGCTGACAGCACCTCCCTCATTTATTTTGCCTCTTCTATGTCGTCAATTAACTGTCTTTCCATGTCCCTCTTCATTTGCAGAAACAAAAAGTAGTTGCACAGAGAAAGAGCAGGTGATTAAGGTGCATGGAGCAAGAGAGGCATGTTAGATTTTTTTTTTTGCCAAAAAAACTGATGCACTGAAATGGCTGTATGAGCAGGTGCATTGTGGTAGTGGCAAAAGTAGTCCCCTGCTGCCACAAATCAGAACTTTTTGTCACACACTATTATGCTATCTGTTAAGAACCTCTAAATAGAAACCTTAATTAACAGTCTGACGTGGTGGCATGAACTCCAAATGCACTACAAGTTGACATTTTCATACATTTGGGAAGTTGAAAGGCATTACAAATAAGGTTTGTCATCAGTCAACATTTCACCTTTTTTGAAACAAGAAAACCACTTTTGTACACTTGAGTTTTTCCCATACGTTCTCCTTGTAAGCTATGTTCAACATCACAACAATTTCTGCAGCATTTTTAATGAGGAGGAAGCAAAATTTCACAGCCACATGCTGTTCTCTTAAATCAGCCATCACAAAAACCTAGGTAGGTTCAAGCGAAACTGTTTGACGAAAACATTCAATGTCACCAGAGAGAATCATCCCAGGCAATGCACTAACTAAGAGCAAATTGCTCACTTAGAAGGAAAAATGTGGACTACAAAACCTCTGCTCTGCCCAGAGTAATTCTGTCTTTTGTGGGGTTCCCCTTGTATATATTTATATCAAAGCTCTTTTTTCTCAAGGATGTTTACTAAGTAGAGAGATTGCTGGATTATGTGACATTTTATTCTCAACTTTTTGATGAATTGTTATACTGTGTTCCATGTTGGTTGTACTCTTTTATAGTCTCATCAGCAGTGTTTGAGGGGTCCAAACTCTCCACATCTTCTCAAGTACCATTTTTATTTTCCGTTTTTTTTTAAGTTTGTTCGTTTGTTTTTAACTTGGCTATCATAGCCGTGGTGAGGTGTTACTTCATCACTGTTTTGATTTGTAATTCTCAAAAGCATTTCATGAGCATTTTTTCATATGATTTTTGGCCATTAATAGAAGAGAGAAAAAGAAGAAAATGAAAAAAGACAAAAAGAAACAGCAGGAAAAATATAAGCAGAGAAACAAAGGATAGCAAACAAGCGAAGGAAACAAAAAGTAAAGCAAAAAGGAAAATTGCCGCATAGACAGGACTAAGACTGGAGAAAATTTTGGAGCATCATTTACTCTGTATGGTTTAGCACTCTCTACCAGACAAAAAAATTTAAAGGAGTGGGGAAAGTGTGAGGGGTTGAGAATCCTGGTCTTAGAAAAAGTTCTTGCTAACCTACCTGTTGTGTGGGGTCAATGACCTTATCTGGAAATAGTTCGTGCAGGCTCAGATGGTGGTTGAGGTCAGGGTGCTGGTTTCCAGATGAAATTCTTTTGATTGCAGAGGGCAGCTGGGAGAAAGGTGGGCAGTTATGGAAGGGATTTGTGCTCACTGAACGGGACAAGGGCTGGAGCACTTGTCTTGCAGGGCATTTTCTGCTCTTTAGATGAAGCACAGCTCACGTGTCTTCTGACATGAAAGTGGTGCACTAGGAACTCAATTCACAGGGAGCTGGCTCCAGTCTCAGGCTGAGACTTTGTAGGGGTTTCACAGGTGACAGGTGTGCTCTTCCATAATTGGGTGAGGGTAGTGGCTGACTACTCTACTCAGCAGGAAAGTGAAGGGGACAAAAAATAATTCCAACTTTTTTATCACCAGCTATCAATGTGGCTGCTTGTGCTGGTCCTGAGCAAGCAAAACTGATTATTAGAGCTTCTTGCAAAAGTTCAAGATTGTCGAGACTCATTGGGCCACTTAAAAATTCCCCTGTTTTCTCTTCCATTACTTTTGTTCAGTCTCTTCTCTTTGGTGGTATTCACTCTATATCTCTATGCTTTTCTCTGAAGTTCGGTCTCTCTTAGGTTTTCATTGATCTCTTAGGTTTTTGTTGTAGAAAGTCTATGTAGTGTGTCTATTTAGTTCACCATTTTGCAGGAAGTGCCTGGTTTATTTTACCTTGTCTACTTCTATATTTGGGTTGATTTGGGGGTGGTTTTGTCATATATGCTAATCTTGAGTTGTTGCCTACTATTGTTTGATATCTGTCCCTTTTACATTTCTTGTACAGTTGGTCTGATTTTTACAAATTCTTTAATTTCTGTTTATTTGGAAATATTCTAAGTTTACCATCATCTTTGATAGATTATTTTACCGGATATACAATTCTTGGTTGACTTTTTTTTTCAGAGTTTAATACAAAACATCACGTTGCCTTCTTGCCTGCATGGTTTATGCTGGTGAATCAGAACTTAATCTTTTTGGTTCTCCTTTTTAAGGTGTATTTTTGTTTTTCTAGGGTTGTTCTCAGGATTCCTTCTTTGTGTTTAGTTTTGGAAATTTTAATTAAAACACAAATAAACAGTAGCAAAAATGAAAATAATTAAGAACAACAAGAGGAGGAACATGCAAACAACAGCAAATAAAAATAATTTAATAACTGAAAAAATAGAAAAGAAAATAAGGAAAAAAGGAATATAAATGCAACAATCTAAAATGGTGAGGGGGCAAATAGATTAATAAACGCTAAAATATATAAAAAGAATTGGAATAAAAGCAAGAGAAGAAAGGGAGAGGAAATGAAAGAATTGGGAAGGGAGGGGAAATAAAAAGAAAGGAAGAGGAAATAAAAGGAAATAAGAATAAGAATGGTTAAAATACAAGTGAAGGCAAAGGGGGGACAAAAGAACTATAGCTGGGCAGCAGACTGGAGGTAATTGTGGGCTGCTAGTCATTCAGTATGAGTGTGAATCTTTTGCCTGCCAAGGAACTCACAAGGTGAGGAGTGAGGGAGTGGATAAAGGTAACCAATCTGGAAGTAGTTCACGCCAGGTCAGAAGGTGGCTGGATTCAGGATACCAGCACTGTGCTTTCTGTTGGTCTGATGAGGTGTAGTCAGGGCTGACCATGCTGTTAGTCTCCAGAGTGTCTGGGAGCAGAGCAAGAGAGGATTTGCTTTCCTCATTGTCAGCCACTTGTAGTGGTTATGCATTGGGCTGCGATCTGCATGGTTGACAGTTCAAAACCACCAGCAGCTCAATGGAAGAAAGACTGGGCTTTCTATTCTCATTAATAATTACAGTTGGTCTCTATGGGTCAGCATTTACTTGAGGCAGTGGGGTTTTTTGTTTTTGTTTTTCTTTTCTATTTCATGTAGTATTGGTGTAGTAAATCTTTCTAGTGTCCTATCTTGCCAGAAACCCTATTTAACTTTGTTGCATCTTACTTTCTCCATATAAAAAAAAAGTTATATATTATTTACAGTCCTTTGGACATTGATGTTGGTGTGCTTGTTCTGTGTGGACTTAGTTGACATCTCACTTAGATGGTTGTTTGTTTAGAAACAAGCCTTCCAGACCCCTGACACTATTTTATCTGATATCCAGGCACCATATAACTTCTTTACCACACTTTGCTAAAGGACCCATATCTTCTGTCTTCCTTTCTTGAGGGCTAGTATCCAGCAGGGCCATGATGTAAGAACTAATTGTTCTTAAATTGGAGCTAAGATTTGGTGTGAACCCAAAACCCATTCCTGAATCTGTTCTTTGTTTTTGTGTTTGTTTTTTTATCTGTCTTTTGTTCCCTTTCAAAACTCCCTTGTTAATTGATGGTAGAGAGTCTTATAGATCATCCCCTTAAGGTCATAAAGATCTTCTGTTAATATAATCTCTGATTGGCCTGGTACTAATTCTTTAAAGCCCTGTTGAGAGAGGGATTTAGGGCCAATGTAGGCAAACACAATATTGCAGTACCTGAATTTTTCACTTGTATTGAATCAGTCCTTTTGTGGCTGGATACTATTTACACAAACAATGGGAGTTGATTGTGAGGTCATATAATCTGAAGCTGAAGGAGAAAATTGTATTAGAGCCTAAATTATGAGAATCAGCTTTGCAGAAGGCTCTGATGACAATGAAAGCCCAAGATACATTTGTGGGATCTGCATGGGTGATGCGCCTCCCGTGATTTTCCTCTATTCCTAATAGAGAGATGGGAGGAAAGTGGTTACCAAATAGAGTACATTGGAGAGATGAGGAGAGAAGATCAAAAGGATAAATCTGACTTGAATGATTAAAATCTTGTCAGTTGATCTCCCTCTGATGCACATTAGGCCTGATCTGGTTCCAACATTTTCTGTATTTTTTGTTTGTTTGTTCATATTGGTGTTTATCTCAGATGTATTATCTCATTGGGTTAACCCTCTTGAATATTTGTTATATGTTTTTCTATTCTTCAGTATATGAAACCCAGGACTGATTAACCTATAGTGATAATAAGTAGCATAAGGATTTTGTTGGGGTTGGGGTGGGTACAGTGGTGGGAGGGGTGGCAAAAGGGAGCTGATGTCAAGGAGTTCAAAAAAGAAAAGAATGTTTTGTGGTAGCAATTGTACAATACTGCTTGATGTGATTGACCTATGGAATTACATGTTTTTTGGGGGGAAAATATACAATAAGAAGTTAAAGAGTAATACCTGCCTTGGGAAAATATTTTAAAATATTAAGTAAATAAAGTATCTGGTAGTAGACTATGATTCACAAAAGTCATAGATCTTCCAAGATAAAAGTAGATTTTAAATAGGAATTTAGTTGGAGAGAGTAGTCACTAGATTACTTCTAGGTCCTCTCTGAGGGCTTCACAATCCACAGCTAGATTTGTCCGTGAACAAATTGCAACGACAAAGAAGCAAACCAGAGCTAGGATTTCAAAAGCTTGATTTTGTGATTGAGAGGAGGCTCAAACAAGCTTTACAAGTCATCAAGAGCCATGCTGTGTCACTTGATGGGATTTGCATTTTAAAATGCATTTAAGCATTTAATAATGCATGGTAATTTCTGTAATGATTTCCCTATGTATAAATGATCTCTGTCCCTTAAAACAAACTCATTATTTGGAGGACTAATGAGGGACACGGTCACAACTATGGGTACGTGGCATCTGAACTAAAACGAAAAAGAAAATAGTTATTGAAAGTTTCAGTAACTTCAGTAAGAAATAACTAGACCGAATAAATAATTTTCTATTGTATATAGGTTGTTCTCCCAAAAAGGTGCTGTTTTTTTACAAATGTGTCTACTGATAAAATAGTTTATTCATGTAACACCAGATGAAATGCTTAGTTATTGAAATTAAAGGAACTTTTTATGTTTTTTAGTAGTTGTGACTGATGAAGAATCAATCATTCCTATTCTTGGTTCTTTCAATATTTCTAGTTATAAGATATCAGTTCTCAGGAAATATTAATTGTTAGGTAACAGTAAACACTTAACCTAGTAAAATCGCTTGAAAGGAAAACCTACAGGATATGCATATGCCTAGGCTTGCTTTTAAAAAATAATTTAAAACTTTTATTTTGAGATAATTATATACTTACATGCAGTTGTAAGAAGCAATAAAGAGAACTTCTTCGTATTCTTAATCCAGTTTCTTCCAATGGTACTGATACTGTAGCCTGGATATTGCCACTGGTAAAGTAGCAGGACAGCAGAAAAGAGGAAGACCTTCGACAAGTTGGATTAACACAGTGACTCAAACGTAAGAGCAATTGTGAGGATGACACAGTGCTGGGTGAGGTTTCCTTTTGTTGTACGGAGGGTCTCTATGAGTTAGAACCAACTATACGGCACCTAACAACAACAACATTGCCATTGAGATACCACTCTGCCAGTTTCCCCGTGAATGTATTTCCCAATGAATGCAATTTTGTCACAAGTGTGGTCTGTATATGTTTATTAGCAGTCACCACAGTCAAGTTGTGAAATAGTTCCACATGAACACCTTTGACAGTCTAGTGAAGATTATAAACTCCTGCTCTCGATAATATTTTTAAATATTTAAAATGCATATAATTATGGTGGCAAGCTATTATACAATAAAACCAACAAAAGCCAGAACCTATGGAAGGCAGAAATGTGTCAGAAAAAAACACACAAATATTTTTCATTAATAGATAGGGACACAAAAAAATAAGGCTTCAACTCTGTCAAAGGCAGAAAACTTAAAATTTGTGGGGAAAATACGGTTGTTCTATTGAACTCTGTATTAAAATACAATTATCAAAATATTTTGAATAGCAAGATATAGGAAACAATCTAATAATCATAATCATTTAGAAGAAGTGATAAGCATAGACGACATTTGAAGATGTCTAGACCCTTGCAATACTTTTAATGGGGTATGAAAATAACTATGATTTCTTTTGGTAGCACATGTAAAGGCAGTGCCAATACTATTGTGGTTTATGGCTTAAGTGACTAGTCAAATGAAATAGTAAATTTTAGTTAGAGACTCATGTAACCAAGATATAAATAAAAGGGTCTACCTTGGACAAGTTGGAATGAACAAGTTATAGCTACAGGGAAGCAAATTGTCCTGAATTCAAAACTACCTACCATAAAACCAACTACAGGTCAACGCACCTGGAACCATCTAGATTCTAAACTTAGAATCTACACACTTGATTTAATGCTCTGTATTTACTAGCTGAGATTCTTCATACTTTTAACTTAAAAGTTGTGCTCTGAAATTGAAGTCCCGTGGGATATGGAACAATGGAACAATAGATAGCGAGGAAATAAACACATATCCATGACTGCCACCATTCCTTGTTGTCCCGCAGCATTTGATTTAGCACTTGCTTTTTACTTGGGGTCTTTATCCTTTTAAAATGACCCTTTCATAGGGATCACCTGATTCATAACAGTAGCAAAATTACAATTATGAAGTAGCAACAAAAATAATTTTATGATTGGGGGGTCACCACAACATGAGGAACTGTATTAAAGGGTTGTGGCATTAGGAAGGTTGAGAACCACTGCTATAGAGGATCAGTCACATGATGATAGATACATCAGTCCTGGTGAAATTTACTAGAATTCATTCATTTACCAAAAAATATTTGAGGACCTTCTCTGGGCCAGAAGAAATCATGGGTCTGCCACCAAGCAACTCACACTATAGTACTGGAGGTTTCCAAAGAAACATTTATTATACTTTCTAAACAAGATAACAATCCACCGACATTCATTGTATTAGAATTTCCAAACAATCCAATAACCACAGTTCTGGCTATCTTATGAAAACCAAAGTGGTCTTTTAGAACTCCCCTTTGTATCCTGGATGAAGGAGGACTAACTATTACCTGTAACTATGCATAGTTCCTTTGACTCAACTTTATTATACACCTGAAATTCACATGATCGAAAGCAGAGTGTAAGTCTTCAGTCACACCAATGTTTCCCTGAACATTGCAGGATGTTCCCAAGGACAGATTGGAAAAACACATTTCAAGAGTTACATCATAAAGGAGGCAGAGTGTTTATCTTGTTCCATAAACTGCAGAATCAAGGGAACCAAATCTAAATAAGTTGTAGTCATAAATCACTGTCATTCGTAAATCCAGCCATTGGCACCATCAACCCCAGAGAGTGAATACGATGGGCCTTGGAAGTCAGCAAATGTTTTCTCCGAACAAGATAATAAAGAAGAGTTGTCCTTGTTGAGTGTGAACAGTATGAATCTGTTTTAGGTTCATTAAAGTGAAAAAGCTGATGTGCTAGCTTTCAACCCAAAGTAGCCCACACTAGTTACATAAATCCTAAAGCCTTTCTCTAGCAGGTAAGGCATAAATATTAGGCCAGAGAGACTGGAACAAATTAAGCAAGTGCAAAATTAAATATAGCTGTGTGGGAGCAAAAATTTCATACCATGGGAAGTTAGGAGCCTATTGACATCTATTAAATTTAAATATCCATTAACAAGCTGTTAGATGAGGGTGATAAAAAGCTTATTTATACTGCAGTGCCGTGGTATAAAAATGGAACCTGGCATGATTATTTTTGCACTGTCAAACTCTCTCCCAGGGTAGCTGCAACACCTTCTCTGAGATTGGTGGAGGGAAGCTGCCGTCTTTTGTGCTATCTGATGTCTTTGTAGGGCAGTGCAGAGCAGTGTGATACACTGTCTGAATAATGACCCGCCGAAGAAATCTCTAAATGTAAGCAGCTCACCATAAACTCTATGCTCAGCTGATCACATGCCATGGAAACATTTTAAATCCTGTGTCTTGATTTTAAGTTACATGTGCACAAGTATGTTCAACACACACACGCAAATGCATGCAGATTTTAATGAAAACTCTAAATGAACAACAGAAATTTTATCAAATATCTTTATCAGTATTCTGACTTTTTTCTCAATAGTTTTCTTTGCTTGAATAGTACTATAAATATAAGCTTTAGAAACTTGCAGACCTTCGTTTGGATCTAGTGGTAACATTTAGTTAAAACAAATGTATGGATACACTCCTATTATTTTTAGAAGACTTCATCCTAAAATAAAACAAATAATGTATGAGAGAAAATAAAGCACATTCCACCTTATTCTGGATGTTTACCAGAAGCTTTATTAACAGATATTATTTCAGCCAATATGTATGAGTGCATCATATTGCCTCTGTATACATACTGCTGTAAGCACAAGAGACAGATAATGCACACAAAACCAAATATTATACTTCCTTTCTTATAGTTCACTGTATATTAGGAGAACCAGGTACCTATCAAATGTCACAAACATAAAAGTTGTCTTCAATGATAAGTGTAATTGAAAGATAAGTACAAGAGAATACATGAGACCATATGAGTGGATCTGAATTAATCTAGGAGAATGTAGTTGATAATTGAAAGATCTCTGTGTTAGGCTGGGTTGTCTACAGAAACAAAACCAGTAACAATCATATATGTATAAGAAATAATTTTATACCCAGAAATAATTTTATATCAAAAAGGCACCCCAGCCCAGTCCAACTCGTCTACAATTCTGATGCTAACTGGAGCCCTCTTTAGCCTCATTTGGCTGTAGGCTGATGACACAGAGAATTGAAGTGGTAAGCAGGGAGGTTACAGTCCAGTGGATGCAGTGATGTTTGGATCAATGGGATGAGGTCAATAGGATCAGGGCAGGGGACCGAAAGCTTTTCAGATTTGGGCCATGTTGTCTGCCTCTAAGGGCAGACACAGAGTCCCCACAAGGAGGAAGGCAAAGAGAAAGAGAGAGGAAGAGATTTTCTTACTCTCTTCCTTCCTTCCTTCCTTTCTTTCTTTTTAAAAAAATCATTTTATTGGGACTCATACAACTTTTATAACAATCCATATATACATCAATTGTGTAAAGCACACTTATACATTTGTTGCCCTCATCATTCTCAAATTTTGCTTTCCACTTGGGTTCCTGGAGTCTGCTCCTCATTTTCCTTTTTCCTCTCCCCCTCCCTCCCTGCTCCCCACTCCCTCATGAACCCTTAATAATTTATAAATTATTATTTTATCTTGTCTTACACTGCCTGGTGTCTCCCCTCACCCACCCCTCTGTTGCCCATCCCCCAGAGAGGAGGTTATATGTAGATCCTTGTGATTGATTCCCCCCTTTCTAACTCCCCTTCCCTCCCGGTATCGCCACTGTCACCGCTGGTCCTGAGGGGTTCATCTGTCCTAGATTCCCTGTGTTTCCAGTTCCCATCTGTACCGCTGTGGATCCTCTGGTCTAACCAGGTTTGCAAGGTAGAATTGGGATCATGATAGTTGGGGGAAGGAAGCGTTTAAGAACTAGAGGAAGGTTGTGAGTTTCATTATTGCTACACTGAACCCCGAGTGACTCATCTCCCCCCACTACCCCTTTGCAAGGGATGTCTTACTCTCTTTCTTATAGAAAAGGCCATACCCCCAAGGAGGCAACATTAGGCTGGTTGATAGCCTAATGTTTGATTGATAGGTTGGACTTCAACTCCACACATTCACACAGGGTCAAGTTGACATAAAATCTAACTGCCTTTGTCCCCAGTGGAAGAATTAGGTATAAAAATAAGGGGGAGAGAATTAATCATAGCAAAGAAAGTAACAGCCTTAGGGTAAAAAAAAAATCAAGAACTAATCCGAGTGGGAAAAAACGATGTAGCTGTATCTGGAAGAGAACTCATAGAACAGAGTGGGACTGAGAAGGGCACAGTGCAGGACAGAGCAGAGCTGCCACTGTTGACGTTTGAGATTGTAACTCTACAGTCTCCTCTTTCTCTTACCAGGTGGCTTGTGTTTTAGAACTTCTGACCTTGTGGTTAGCAGCTCAAAATATAACCACCGGGGCTGTAGGATCTCTGAGTCAGAATTGATGCTATGGTAGTGAGCTAGTGTAAAGGCCAGGGCCTTCAGTTGTGGTTATACATATTAAGAAGGACACTGAAGGTCTAAAGTTTACCCCAATTATGACAATCATGACACTGAATTCTAGAAGCTACACCATTTTTGGAGGGGTTGAAGGAATAAGGAAACCTTTATCAAGATGGGAAAAAGGCTGGATAGCCCTAAATTATATAAAATTTTCTGTAAAAGGGTAATAAGGTGTTTAACTCTGAGTTCCTTCCAACAACAGTTAAAGTAAGCACATGTGAATGCAGTGAATTTTTAATTCCACATAGGATTACAGATAGGATAAATTTGATAATGCTTCCATATTTGGAATTCCAAATAGTGTCATAAAGTAGAATCACATTTCTTCACTAAAATTTTAAACTGTTTTTAAGTAAAAACTGATTTAGGGATTCTCTTTCACTGATTACATATTTTTTCCTCTACAATCTCCATTTATTTATTTTTCTATTTTGCTAAAAAAAAAACAGAAGCCAATGATAACATTCTTGAAAGCAAAATTCAAATGAAGTGGGGCATTTATTACTTTTTCCCGAGTACAGAGGAACTTAAAAATGTTCATTGAAATATCCCATTACCCTTTGTTTTCATTTTTCAATGAACTTTTTAACACCCTCCATTTGGGAGTGTAGGTTATGCCAAGTACTGAAAATAAAGTTGTTACTAAAGATGGTGAAGTCACTAGATATCATACGCACCCCTCTTTTTAATAGGAGAAACTAAAGATTTGGAGACTAGATATATCTAATATCCAACAGTATCACTCTAGGACCATGTTGGCACATACTGTTGAAAATAATAATTCTGTTTTTCCTTGCTACATTTCAGATTCCAGAGTCAAGGTTCAGTTCTGATAGAGTTACAATCCATCTAGGCTCTGTATCAGATAGTATAGGAGCCAGGTGGTGTAATGGTTACACGTTAGCCTGCCACCCTCATGGTTGTCAGTTTGAAACCACCAGAAGCTCCACCGTTGCAGTCCGAGAAACCCAGGAAGGCTCTCTATGAGTTGGCTTTACTCAACGGCATAGAATAAGATTTGATAATATGTTATGTTCTAATAGATGTTGTTTTTTCTTGTCTTCTACACTCTCCTCATTCAAGTCCCTTGCCCATCCAGCTTTCTGTTCATAGAATATTTTCCATTTACCCATCCCTATTCACTGGACTAATCAGCATTAGTCCAGTGTAATTAACTCAGTCAGAACTTCCTGCACTTCCTTGACCTCTAGGCCAGTTAGGTGCTCTTCCCTAGGCTCATTCACTTTACTTCCTGAAGTGTTTACTATTTCCTACCACCTTAAAAGCTTCACAGTTTACTTGCTTGCCAGTATTGCTCTTTATGGCACTTCCTGTACTAACTCAGGGCCTTAGTTGCAACACACAGTCAATGTCATTTACATATAAAATGATAAGATAGTAAAGAAAAATATTTTTAAACTCTTTCCTAAAGAAAAAGCTGCTGATAAAATTTTGTTAACAAGAATGTCATCACATGTTAGGAAACAAAATAACATATCATTTCAAAATATTTGTTTTGTTAGGTATGGATTTCACCTGAAAAAAATGGTAGAGCTTTATGTATATGCTGTATCCTTCCATACTATACCATGGAGATGCTAATCTCAAAAATTTCAATAGTAAAACTAAACAATATACTCACAATTGCACTATAGTGCTAGAAGAATAAAATCATATCTTCACTGGATTTCAATGAGCCATACTTTTTTTATTCCTATTGGTGAAGACTGAGGAATAAAACATTTCAAGCTATATCTAACATATTTCACAACATTTTCTGTATCATTTAGCTGATGTTGGGAAAAGGTATATTTTGTTCTAAGTAGGAGACATATAATTAAAAACCTCATGCTATACTTTTCTGTAAGCAATCAAATCTCATTTATTTCCGGTTGTATCTTGCTTGATTTTATTTGGTGCAGCCTTGTCATTTTTTTTAGTTCTCACAAAGTTTTATGTCTATAGACATTCATAAATGTAGGATATTTGTATCATAGATCCTAGGTCAAGGGACAGAAAAACTAGTATACAAAAGGAGACTTTTAATAATAATATAAAATGTGATTGAATCTTTAGCTCTGTGGTTGTAATTACTACAGCTATTCTGTCTTAAAGGTTAAAAATACGTTTTTTGTATTTCTTTCTTTAGAGTGAAGAAAATTCAGGAAGACTTTTTTTTGGGAGAAGTACTGAAATGTCTCTTGGAATTTCAGGTCTGAGATGTGTCTAAGAACAGATGAATCATAGGTGCCAGAGGGAGCTCAATAAGTGAATTGTGAGCTACTGTCTTTTTTTTTATAAAGAGCATTTTTATTTTGGATTGAGTGGACATTTATAGGGCAAATTAGTTTATCATTCAGCAGTTTATACACCTTTAGCTTGAATAATCAGCTGTAATCTCATTCTAACAGAACTCTTCCCATATCCTCTTTGGGTTCCATATTTCCTGCCCTCTCTGTCTTCTAAAATATATTTTAGGCACCTGTTGCCTTTTGTTGACATATAGGTGATTTTTCTGAGAAGGGTGTTCTTCGAGGATTTATTTTGTACTTCATAGGCTTACCAATAGAGTTCATTGATAAAATGTCTATTTAAATATTTCAACAAGTTGATGAAGCACTAGAAGCCCCACTTGTCTATGCCAAAACTTTTGTAAGATAACTACCTGGACAACAATATGGGAAGAGAACCTTATTTTTGGACAATCCAAAGAAAAGTGACACAAAAGAATGCAGAAATTATCAAGCAATATCATTAATATTACATGCAAATAACATTTTACTGATAGTAATTCAACAGCAAATGTGAACCTGCCAGAAATTTAAGCCGGATTCAGAAGAGGACATGATAAGAGGGATAGCATTGCTGACGTCAGATGGATCATGGCTGAAAGCAGGGCATATCAGAAAGATATCTACTTGTGTTTTACTCACTCGGTAATCTGTGTTCATAACAAATTATTGATAACATTGAGAAGAATGGGAATTCCAGAACATAATGGTAATTTTGCTCATGCAGAACCTGTACCTTGATCAAGAGGCAGTCTTTCAAACAGAGAAAGATTCCCTGGTTTACAATAAGGAAAGGTATGTGTCAGACTTGTATCCTTTTTCCATACTTATTCTATTTGTATGCTCAGCAAATAATCCCAGAAGCAGAACTTCAGCATCAAGATCGGTGGAAGGCTTATTAACAATGAATGTTATGCAGATGCAAAAGGATTGCAGCAGTAATTTCCTCTGAAAACAATGGATTCCTTCTTAGTCTGCCCTTAGACTGGCAGCTCCACTGAAGCATGTCCACTTTGGGAGACGCTGCTGGTATTAGACGTATTAGTGACATACCTTCCAGCATCACAGCATCACACAAGCCACTACAATGTGGCAAATTAGGAATTCCAGAACACTTCATTGTGCTCATGTCGAACTTATACGTGAGTCAAGAGGCAGCTGTGAAAACAGAACAAGGGAATCCTGCATAGTCTAAAATCAGATAAAGCATGTTTCAGGGTTTTATGCTGTCACCCTATTTGCTCAATCTGTATGCTGAGAAAATATTCAGAGAAACTGGTTTAGATGAAGAAGAAAGTGACATAAGGTTAGAGGAAGGTTTATTAACAACCTGCAGTATGCAGGTGATATAACCTCAATTGCTGAAAGTAAGAAGGGATTGGAGCATTTGCTGATGAAGATCAATAATTGCAGCCTTCAGTATGGATTACGATTCAATGTAAAGAAGACTATAATTCTAGCAACTGAACAAATAGGTAACATAATAATAAATGGAGAAAAGATTGAAGTTGTCACGAATTTTGTCTTGCTTGAATCCACAATCAATGCTCATGGAAGCAGCAGTTGAGAGCTCAAAGGGCATATTGCACTGGGTAAATTTCCTGCACAAGGCCTCTTTAAACTGTTGAAAATCAAAAGTGTTACTTTGAAGACTAAGATGTACCTGACCCAAGCCATGGTATTTTCAAGTGGTTACATGTTGGCTTCAATCCACAAGCTGTCATGCAAGAGAAAAAACAGGATTTTCTACTACAATAATTATATTCCTGAAAACCCACAGGAGCAGTACTGCTATGCCCTATAGGTTCTCTATGAATAGGCATTGATTCAATGGAAGTGGTTTCTTTTATATAAATGTAAAAGCTGAACATTTGATTAAGGAAGACTGAAGAAAAATCAATGTATGTATTGGAATTATGGTGCTGGCAGAGAATTGAAAGTCTACTAAAAGAACCAAACACATCTATTGTGGAAGAAGTTGAGCCAGAATGCTCCTTAGAGGCAAGGATGGTGATACTTCATCTCACATACATTGGAAAGACCAGTCCCTGAAGAAGGACAGCAGGGCAGCAAAAAAGAAGGCCCTCCGCAAATGGATTGACACAGTGGCCACAACAATAGGCTGATGCACAGGAACAATTGTGAGGATGGATCAGGACCAGGCAGTGTTTTGCTCTATTATACATGGGATCACTATGAGTCAGAATTCATTCGATGGAACCTAACAACATGGTATGCAGTTTAAAAATCTTGTTTGCTGAAAGACAAGAGAACGCGACACATTTTTTGGATGAAGATCAATGACATCCTTCAGTGTGAATTTCAATTCAATGTAATGGAAAAAACAAGCAAACCAAAAACTTCACAACTGGACCAATAGAAACATTAGGTTAAACAGAGAAAAAGATGGTCAAATATTTCATTTTACTTGAATCCACAATCAGTGCTCATAGAAGCTTATGGAAGGACTCAAGCATTGGAAAGCAAAACCAAACATCATATTAGGCAAATCTGCCACAAAAGGCCTTCTTAAGGTGAGAACAACATGAATATCACTTTGAGGTTTAAGGTACCTGACCCAAACTTTGCTATCCAAGTCACCTCACATGCATGTGAAAGCTGCATAATGAATAGGAAAGACCAGAGAAGATTTGATTAATTTGAATTATAATGCTAATGAAGAATACTGAAAGTGCCATGAGGAAATAACAAATATGTCTTTTGAGAAATACAGCCAGAATGATCCTTAGAATCAAGGGTGGTCAAACTTCCTCTCATATTTTGGAAATGTTATCCGGAGAGATGAGTAGAGAGGCATCATTCTTGGTAAAGTACACCGAAAAAGAGGATGGATTGGCCCAATGACTACAACGCAAATCTAGCAACAATTGTGTGCATGTGGAGGAATGACTTTTTCTGAAAATATTCAAATAGTTTTGCTTGTCAGCATGATGTGTTACATCTCAGGATATTAAAAATTAAATTTTTCCTCAGGCTTCTTTTAGAAAGCTAAAGTTAAAAAGCTTTCCTAACAACAGTAAATTGATTTATATTATAATTTTCCATGCCCTGGTGCCTATCAGTTGTTTCAATGTTAGAAATGAAAAGGTGAACAAGATAGTCTTGCGATAATGGGAAAGCGCACACAATGAGTGAACTGGTACGAGGGTGCTATGTCCAACTATTAAAGTTGAAATGTTATTCAGTTGCGCAAGGGAGGGGTCATATAAAACCTTGATGTCACTTTCTGGGGCTTTTATTCAGTGACATAAACAACAAATACTCTGTTAGTCCAGCTTGATCAGAGAAACATATCGAGAGACATCCATATATGTTTAAAAGAGAGCGTCATCTAAAAGAGCAATTGTATATTGAGAAAACATCTCAGTCCAGTCCAGATCAAGTCCATAAATCTGATATTAACCCATATGTAGGGCACTAGTCCATAAATTACTCTTTACACTCACACAGCACATGTGATGATGCTCAATGCAAGATGATCACAAGCCAGTGGGTGGAAAGTCCTGTGCATCCAATGGCAGTGGACCCATCTCCAGGCTCTGGCTGTCATCAGCATGGCTCCATGTGGCTTGTCAATAGGAATGTGAAGCAGAGAGAGAGTGTGTCCCACCTCCAGAGAAGAAAACACTAGTTTCCAGGATCCACATACGAAAGCCCACAAAGATTGTACGAGCCCCCAATAAAATGATTAAAAAAAATAAAACAAAACAACTTTTAAACTGAAAAAAAGAAAGCCCACAAGGAGGGATCAGGCTGTGACCTGATTGGCAGGATAGACTCCAGCCCTTCATTCTTATTTATCAAGTTGACATGAAATTGAGTTAACTACCACCATGCTTTTAAAAATGGATTATAATAACCCATTAATTTCATATATAATACTAAGTCAAGAGATACAAAAATACCTTAGTATTATAGTGTGTATTTTCTTCTATATTTTAGTGGAAAATTTGCACTAAATGCACAGTGCAAAAATGAATACAGTGACCCTCATTTATCGCGGTTAATCGGTTCTAGACCCTACCGTGATAAATGAAATTCCGCGAAGTAGGATTCCTTATTTGTAAATCAAATATTTTCGTAGTTAGAGCATAGAGGACATGAAAAAACACCCTTTAGTCACCATTACACTCGTATTACCCAATTTATTCAACGAAAAAGGGAAAATACAAAAAGTTTTACCTTTTCCTGGATGGTGAGCATCTTCCTCTGGCGCTTATTTTTATTGTCAGAAGGCTTAGAAGAAGCAGCTCGTTTAGGAGCTATCATAGGGCTTAGATAAAATTTCTTAAAAATCGCAAACAATTACAGTACACTGTACAAAAGCAAAAATGCATCTGATACGTAGCTCCGATACGTAGCGATGCAGACAGAAGCGTGTACAGTATGAGCCAATCAGTGGCAGTAATGACAGAGCATGCGCTGTTACGCAAAAACCGCGATAGAGTGAAGCCGCGGAAGTCGAAGTGCGAAGTGGAGAGGGTTCACTGTACTGACTTTTGAGTCTGAAGAAGCATTCTTTATATTCTCCTTTCATTTGCTATATAAAAGTCAGTACACCAAACCATTTGCCCGAGTCCCTTCAGACAGAGTAGAACTGCATTCTGGGTACCCAAGAATGTAAATCTTTACAACGGCAGACAGCCCCATCTTTCTCCCAAGGAACTGACGCTGGGATTTAACTGCTGACATTGTGCCCACAGTGCCACCAGGGCTCCTTGATTAGCTATATGATTTTAGGCAAATAACAATCTCTCAAACTTCTTTCTTCATCTGTAAATTGACAAATACCCCCTAGAATGGCTAAGGAACCCTGGTGAAGTAGTGGGTTTACCATTGGGCTAATACCCAAAAGGCCAGTGATTAGAAACTTGGCATGCCACAGGAGAACGATTCTGCATGAGCATAGTAAAGTGTCTTGGAATTCCTATTCTTCAAAATGTTATCCATAGCTTATTATGACCTACACCATCATACATCTTTGAATGGTCAACAAAACACAGGTAAACAGTATTTTTGTATTATCTGTTTTAGCTAAGATCCATGATGTCATCGTTCAATGTCGTCTGATTCGGTTTGAATTTCTTTCAGTTTTCTGACCAGGTATGATGGCAACTGTATATTGAATTATCTTCAGGACAATTTTACTTGATGTGCTATTAAAGATAGTGTTTAATAATATATCCATTCTATTGGCATGGGCATAAATAGGATTTCTTCCAGTCAGTTGGCCAGGTAGTTGTCATCCAAATTTCTTGGCATCGATGATAGAACATGTTCAATCTTGCTTCTGCCTATTGAAATGTATCAGTTAGCATTAAATCAATTGCTGGAATCTTGGTTTTTGCCAATCCCATCAGTGTAGCTTGGACTTCTTCCTTCAGTACCAGTGGCTGGAAAATCTCCCAGTTATTTTAGATACAATGACTCAGTGCATTTCTTCAATATTCGTTTGTTGCTCTGTGTGTTTTTCAAGTTTTCCCCCCATAGAGTTCTTTAAAAATGCAACTTAAGGCTTTAATCTTTCTTTAGTTCTCTTTGCTTGAGAAATATTGAGGGTGCCCTTTAGAAAACACATCAATATCATATATGTATAACCAGTTAAATGGACAGCCTGTCCTTTCTCCTAATTGTAAGAATTTCTTTTAGTATAAAAATAAATTTTTTAAATTTATTTTTGCCAACTGATAAATAATGCGATATTTACTATTACTCCGTGAATACCCACTCAGCAAAATAAAAGGAAAAGAAAACTTAAAATGTCATTTGACCAATTAAATTTCCAGATGAAAAGTTTCCCATGTTTTTTCCAAGAAAGTATAGACAGGTGGGTCCAGTCACTAACTTAATAAGATGATTAAAATGTCAACATTATGCAATTATACTTCAAAGGAAGTTAAACAATATAGAGTTTATGGTTAGTGCTTAAATTCCCGACTTATTACACTCCTCACTGTGTGAGCACCAAGAACAAAAGAAGACAACAGAATGTCCTTTACAGAAATGAAATGGCAGGTTAAAAATGCCTAAACCTTACGCTTCTTTCTTTTCTTCTCTTTTACCCAGTTTTGCCCTTTTGGAGCTCAATATCTAATATTTATTATTTGAACTACTAATCAGACATAATGTTTAGAACAATCTGTTGGTCATGCACTTCTGATAGATCTCAACTATTGAAAATCCTATGCAGCACAGTCTACTCTGAAATAGGTGGACAACTAATTTTCATTTTATTTTAATTTTTGGCCTAAAAATTCTCAGGCACAGACAACTTATAATATTATGTATTATAATATAAGACAACTTATATTATTATTAGAATATTTCTGTAAATATTCTTAAAAGTATCAGTACAATGTTCATGGCACGTGTGGGTCTATTGGTGTAGGTTATTGGAACACTTAGCTCTTAGTAGTAAATGAAACATGATAGTGAGCCCGTGATTTACATAAAGAAATGCACAAATGTCTGTTTTAAATTTAAGTGAGAGCCATTGATGCCGATGAAAGAACACTGGAAATAGTACTAATAAGGCTAGTTATATAATTATAGCCTGCCTACTTAAAGACAGAATTGGGGCTAAATGATGTGGAGGCAAATTTTCATTTAATCATCACAATAACACATGTAATATTATCCCATTACATGTAAATATAAAATTGAAGCACAGAAAAGCTATCTGAGCAGATCAAAATAACAGTAAATGGCAGAATTACGACTTACATCTTGGTATGCTTGAATCTGGAAGTAGCACTCTAAAGCTCTATGCTTATGTTACATCTCTGTTTCTATACAAGAGGGCTTCATAAAGTTCAGGGGAGAAAATGAATCTAAAGATCATGCACTTTTATATAGATTAAGAAAGTCAAAATTGCACAAACAATATGCTTACAATCACTAATTTAATGATTCATAATCCAAACCCACTCAGCAGTGCTTTTCAAGAAAAAGCCTGGGACCCGCATCTGTTAAGACTACCCTATTGAGGCCTTTTATTCTGTAATTCATGAGTCTGATTGATTGCATACAACTAACACCAACAATGGATGTCTTTAATTCTTTCTATTTATCCTTTCTTTTGACACTTCTAATTTCATTCACTGAGTGATTTTTTTCAGATAACGAATTAAGACTATGTTGTAAGAACCTTATAAATTGCAGTGTGCTGATCCCATATTCAGTAAATTCCTTTCCAATAAGTGTCACACTATTCGTTAACTCTGTTATTAGGTAGAAATAAAATTTCAGTTAAGGAGTCTCTATACTTCAGAAGACAGACTAAAATAAGGAATATTCATTGTTATTTAAAATTTATAAACAAAAACTTTAGAGAAATTGTTGATGCACACAATTTGATCAAATAATATGATTAAACAAATAGCTGCTTAGAATTTATTACATTTCTCTCTAAATCTTGAAGTAGTAATTCTCACTCCATCTAACATTATCCTTACTTTTCATAACTCACCTTAAATTCTATTTGGAAGTTGTACCTGCTCCTTGGGTTTCAATATTCTTCTGGGATTTTATGTCAGCTTGCCCTACGATATTTTTTGATAATTTTTCATTCTAGTCAATGTGTTACTTTAGCTGCTTAAAGTTGATATTTGTGGATACTGTAGCTTAAGAAAGCATTAGTATAACATTGTGTTTTCATATTCTCCTCTTCATATTGATGTTGTTAGGTGCCATTGAGGCCACTCTGCCCAATACCAACACGATACCCAACAAAATGAAACAGCACCCAGTTCCTATGCTTGAGCCCATTTCTGAAACCACTGTGTCAATCCACCTCCTTGGGGCCTACTATTTTGCTGCCCCTCTACTTTACCAAGCATGATGTCCTCCAGGGATCATGCTTCACTGATGTAAGCCTGTACATCCCCCCCGAATTTTTTAAAAAAATCATTTTATTAGGGGCTCATACAACTCCCATCACAATCCACACACACATCAACTGTGCAAAGGGCACCTGTACATTCATTGCCCTCATCATTCTCAAAACATTTCCTCTCCACTTAAGCCCCTGGCATTAGGTCCTCATTTTTCCCCTCCTTCCCCACTCCCCCCTTCCCTGATGAGCCCTTGATAATTTACAAATTGTTATTTTGTCATATCTTGCCCTGTCCGACGTCTCCCTTCACCCACTTTTCTGTTGTCCGTCC
>NW_022103906.1:1224600-1239444 GCF_000313985.2 Echinops telfairi
CTGCAGGGCCATGGGTCAGTGAGGGGCATCTTGTCTCATAGTGGGGCTGGCCATGTGGTCCTCTCTGTGGACTGGCTGTTCTAATTGGGGTCATCGTCCTCAAGGCCTGGTGAGCCAGGATGTGCTCCAGTCTCTCATCCTCCTCCGTCATCTGCTCCTGTGTGCTCTGGTCAGATATATCCTTCTTCCAGAGCTGGGGATTCAGTGCCATCCTTTGAAATAACTTCTTCTTGGGGGATGGTCAGGCATCCACTTAGTATTTGGGGATGATTTCCCAAAATTTAGACTCAGAGTTTAGTATCAAACAACACAAAATTAACATCCAGCTGAATTTAGAAGAGGACTTGGAACAAGGAATATCATTACTGATATCAGTCCGATTTTAGCTAAAAGCAGAAAATATTAGAACAATGTTAATTTCATTTTATTGACTATGCAAAGGCATTTAACTGTGAACCATAACAAACTATAGATATATTGCAAAGAATGGGAATTCCACCAAATTTTATTTTTCTCATGTGAAACATGTATACAGTTCAAGAAGCAGTTGTTTAAACAGAACAAGGTGATTTTTAATTTAAAATCAGGAAAGGTATATGTCATACTTATTAAATTTGCCTGCCGAGCAAATAATACAAGAAGCTAGACTATATGAAGATAGAATCAGTCCCATGATTGGAGAGAGGATCAAGAATCTCCCCTGTGTGAATGACACATGGCTGCTGAAGACCAAGAGGATGTGAAGGAAGGGGAAGAAAACAGGAGGAAGAGTTAGAAGGGATAAAAAGGATGCAGTTTGACACAGGTAGTAGAATAAAAGCAAAAAGTTGCCCTGGAGTTTCTTTCTCAGTCTCATAGGTGTGTTGTTGGTGTTAAGTGTCTTCATACATATGACAGAATGAAACACCGACTGCCTCTGTGCCAGCTATACATTGATTATAGTGGAGCCAATTGCTGCAGCCATTCTGTCAATCTGTATTACATAGTGTTTTCCACTTTTTCTTTAGCCCTCTGCTATACATTATTCTTTGTATAATGTCATTTTTCAGGGACTGGTGTCTCCTGATAACATGTCCACAGTTTATGGAACAGAGTCTCACCAACCTCAATTCCAAGGAGAATTCTGGTTGTACTCCATCCAAGAGAGATTTATTTGCTCTTCTGGTAGTACATGGTGCTTTCAATATTCTTCATTAATTTACAATTCAAATATATCAGTTCTTCTGCAGTCTTCTCTAGCTTTCACGTGCATAAGGCCCTTGAGAATATTATGACTTGATCAAGTTATGCAGTCTCTGTGTGGCGTTGAAGTATAAAATAAAATATACCTATATATATATATACATATTTTAAAGAAAATATTATGGCCCGAGTCAGGTGGACATTAATCCTCAAAGTAATATCTTTGCTCTTTGGATTTTTAAATAGACCCTGTGCAGCAGATTTGCCTTGTGGAATGCATTGTTTGGGTTTCTTACTGCTGCTTCCATGAACATTGATTGTGGATACAAGCAAATGAAATCCTTGACAATATCTATCTCTTATCCATTTATCATGTCATCAATTGATCCAGTTATGAATGTTTCTGTTTTCTTGATAGAAACCCCCACTGAAGGTGGTAATCTCTGATCTCCCCCAGTACATACTTCATGCCCTCTTGGTCTTCAGCAGCCATGTGTCATCCACACAGGATAGATTGTTGATGATCCTCTCTCCAATCATGGGACTGATTCTATCTCCATAGAATCTAGCTTCTTGTATTATTTGCTCAGCATGCAAATTGAATAAGTATGGTAAAAGGATATAACCCGGACACATACCTTTCCTGCTTTTAAATAAAAAATCACCTTGTTCTGTTTAAACAACTGTTTCTTGAACTGTATACAGGTTTCACATGAGAAAAATAAAATTTGGTGGAATTCCCATTCTTTGCAATATGTCTGTAGTTTATTATGGTCCACAGTTAAATGCCTTTGCATAGTCAATAAATCACAATTAACATTGTTCTAATATTTTCTGCTTTTAGCTAAAACCGGTCTGATATCAGTAATGATATTTCTTGTTCCAAGTCCTCTTCTAAATTCAGCTGGATGTTAATTTTGTGTTGTTTGATACCAAACTCTGAGTCTAGCGGTCCAGCTCTGAAGTTAAAATATGCCTTTTTGTTGTTGTTGTTGTTGTTACTCTCCAGGTGATACTATATCATGAAGTCCTATCTGTAGTTACCTGTATCTAGTAACTACACTCTGGGTGAGGTAGTTTATTGTGCCAACCTGGCTGATAAACACAGGTGGGGTTAATTGAAGGGTGGAGGGATAAATGACTCAGTGAGCCTCGCCTTTCTAGTTCTCAGGTCTCTTGCTTTGTGATGGTCGAAGCTCCCTTAGCAGTTCCCTGCTTCAGCTGGCAAGGCTCACTTCCTGCAAGACATCCCCAATGAGAAGCCGCATGGACCTACCCCGATGCAGCCCTGGGTGCTGGAGCAGCCGTGTGGAGACCCCTGCCAGCGTTGAGATGTTTACACATTCACTGACATGGTTTTCCTCCTGCAGTTGGCATCATCGTGTGTTTTGTGAGATGGAGGAGGACTTTGTAGATTGGTGTTGGACATATTGATTAATTTTGGACTTGTGGGCTTGGGCAGCACTAGGTTGGGATGTTTTCTTGATGCGCACTTAACCTTTACATAAAACTCTGTCTTATGCATGAGTTTCTTTGGATTTGTTTCTCTAAAGTACCCAGACAAATACGCTGTGGTAAACAGACTGTGTTTGTGTTGGTTCTGGGATCCTACTTCCAGAAACTGCTGGGGTTTAATGCCTTTTCATCATTTTATCACCCAAATTTTCCATGTCCTCTCCTTTTTTGAGCCAATAATATGATCCTTCCCCAGAGACAGGGTTCCTTGGCAGAACAGATCCCCTACCCTCACCTTTTATCTTACAACCCCCTTGAACAAATGTTATGTGGCAAACTTTATGCATATTTAATGAAATGTTAATCTGCTTTTTATATTCAACCCATAACATCCCCCATATGTTGCCTTGGAATACACTCTAAAGCCTCCTGTAAAAACTGTTTCCCACAGAGCATTTGTCCCTGAATGCGCCCTTGTTGAAGGACGTACTGCTACATTAGGTGAAACGTGCTCCCCAGGTTAGATTGACATATTAGTGGCAAGTGATATACCTTCAGGAGCCCTGGTAGCATAATGGCTTACAAGTCAGACTGCTGGCCACAAGGTCAGCAGTTTGAAATCATCAGCTACTCCATAGGAGAAAGATAAGGTTTTTTAAAGGGGCACAGTTCTTCTCTGTTCTATAGGGTCATTATGAATCAGAATCGACTCAATGGCAATGAGTTTGCATTTGGAGCACTGGGCTAACTACAAGGTCAATAGTTCAAACTCACCAGTATCTCTGGGGGAAAAGATGAGTTTTTTCAAAGTGAGGACAAATTTACATATCATTAAAGACCAGTACGAATTGTTCATAAGTTGGACTTTGTAACCCTGAACTAAATGTATTTATTTAGAATACATTCTTGGGTTTCCTTTCATTCAAGGGCTACTTTCTTCATTTTGTGTATGATATGAGGGATTAGTACATAATAAAAATAATCTCTCATAATTATATTCTTCCTTTGCGGATCTCATGTTTGACCTCCTGGCCTTTCCACCGTAACTTTTGGGAGATTTAAATTTAGTCTTGGGGGAGGAAGAGATGGAGGGCAAAATTTAAGTGATGCAGGTGAGCATCAGCAGTACCATGAGCTGCATTTTTGACTCACTGCTTCCTTTAGAAAGTTGTTTCTTGTGGGATTATACAGAGACTTCCCCAGCTTTGTCTCCCCCAAAGATATGCCAAACATTAGGGGCTTTTTGCCAGCATATGGTGGGAGGACAGATGCTTAGAGACATCCTCCCTGAAGGCAGTCAGTTGCCAGACTACTGTCTGGTCCCACCACAGGTAGGCCCAGCCCTGCTGTGAAGGACAATGGGCTACTTCTCCCTAAAGGCTTGTTACCATTAGCTTGGTTCCTATAGGTGGGGTTTATACCACACTACTGATAATGGTTTCTATGGAGATCAAGAGAACAGGTCAAACCTGCTCAGTGACATCCAAAGTTAGGCTGCCATCCTGAAATTAGGATCCGTCCTTCTTGTCACATGTATACCCCCAATCTCTCGCCTTCCTATTGTGTGTATATCCCTAGATTGTCCCCCTCTCATTGCTGTATTACCTATCGTGCAACCCCTTCCTGTGACATATGTCTTTACTAGTAATTAGTGGGCTTGCACTCCCCCTAACGGTATATAGGCCTGGGTTATCAATAAAGAGCTCTCTCAGACTCCCCTCTTGGCCTCTCTTTGGTTCCCTCTCCTCTCTAGTCCTCACTCCTCTGTTCCCTTTCCCCTTGTCTTCCTTCCCCTCCCCCTCTCTCCAGATGGACAACCAAGTGGGGCTGAGGTGAGCATGCTACCATGAAATGTGTCTGACTGCATTATTTCAATTTATCTTCTATCTCTCATGTTCTCTATGACTTTGTTATATATATATATATATATTTCAACCGTATAATTGCACCTATCACATCCCTGATTAGTTGTGGGGGCTATCCCTCCCCCCACACTTTTTCTCATTAATTATATAATAAATTGATTGTTCCTCATGTGCCTCCTTTAAATTCAGAACACTGTCAATTGGATTCTTTCTCTGTGGAAAGGCTTTCTATATTCTAAGTGCTTTAAGAGTCATTTGCAGATCTGTTATGGAGCATAAGTATCAAAAGATCTAACCCTTATACAGCTCTTGATGGCAATCATGTTGTGACTAGATACTCCTAAGTAGAAAATATGTTCAAATTTTCTCCTCTCTTGTGTTTTCTAAGAGGTGCCTTTCTTATTTGATTTTGTAATTTCTATTACATTTTGGCATCTGAATGTCCTGCAGTCAAGTCCTCTACTACTTATGTTAGGTTTCTGGGATGATTTCCCTCCGGTTCTTGCCAACACTGATAATTCACGGGGCAGAAGCACTTTTGTAAGCCCAAATAACTTTGAGGGAAAGGGAAGTTCGGTAATACAATCTCAGATAGTATCTGCTTTCCCTGGAATGTGTGCAAGGCCGCATGGCAGGGCCATGGGAGAATTCTCAACTGAAAATGCTTCATAGTAGTGTGAAAAACCATGTGGTAATATAGCCATTAAGAGGAGGCCATGGAGCCAAAAGAGGAGTCTGGAACAGTGCCTGCTGAAAGAGAGAGCACGCGGCGGAGACAGGGAGTTCTGAGAGGGCGTGCGGGCCAGTGCACACAAAGGTGAGCTCCCACCCTCTAAACTGAATGGAAAGAGAGCCTGCCATTAGTCTCTGCTGTTTATCCCCACCTGGAGGGAAAGGAGGGCCAGGAGGTGTTGAGGGTATTGGCCTTTCTTAGTGTCTGAGTGCAGGTGCATGTGTGACATAGGGTGCTGGTTTCTAGAGTGCATGCCCAGACTGACCTTCATCAGAATGCCTAGGTGATCTTCATCTGTGCCTGGGTGGCCTTGGTCTGCACATGGCCAGCTCTGTTTCTTTCCCCATAGCTGTCTAATGCATGCTTGATTTCTTTCAAGCCCCTTTATTGTGCCATGAACCCCTAATTTTCATTTAGCATAGGCATCCAGTAGAGACAACTCCCTTTATCCCTACTCTTCCTACCCATCCTACCCATCCTTTAGGCGAATTCAGCTGACTTTTCACCAGCCATCCTTGAGCAAAATTCTAAGAAACATAGTTTGCATTTCGTTTTTGTTTGCTTCTTAGTGACTGCTTTGTTTTATCAGCATGCTGTAATCAAATCTAATCCAGACAGAAATGAAGAATTACATGATTGAATTACATAATCTTTAAAAAAGGGGACCGTTTATATTAGGAATTAATGAACAGAATGTCGTGTGCCCTTGGTGGGGAGAGGTGCAAAGGAAGGTTCAGTGCGGTCGTAGGGGTCATAATGGTAATTTTGAGGGCAGTTCTAGTTCTGTCTCAATCCAGCTTCATCAATTTCTTAATTACTCAGTTTGCTCCCCTTTGAACTTATTTAATTATCTCCTCAGATTTGACTATCAAGTTCTTTGGCTATGAGACAGTTTTCACAAGCAATAGAAGGTCTTCATTAAGCAACCACCATTCATTTGTTTCCAAAGTTGGCACAAGGCACCGTGGACTGTGCCACTCACACATGTTGTCACTGATGTGCTCACTCAGCTTGTCGGACAGACCTACAGACACAGCTCAAAAGACTTCCAGACACAAAACAATGAAACTATAGATTAAAATCTTGCTAGCATACATATTTAACAGAAATGGTGACAAAAGTGAGGAAAGACATTGATGGGCTAGTAAAATCAAGGTACTCTTTACCAAGAAGATGTTTCTTGAGCTGTCTCCTGGAAGGAGAGCAGGATTTGAGAAAGATACTCTAGATCTCATTTAAAAAATATCATTTTATTTGGGGCTCATACAACACTTATCATAATCCATACCATGCATCCATTGTGTCAAACACATTTGTACATTTGTTGCCATCATCATTCTCAAAATATTTGCTTTCTACTTGAGACCTTTGTACCTGATCCTCATTTCACCCCTCCCTAACCACTCCCCCTTCCCTCTTGAATCCTTGATAACTTTTAAATTATTATTTTGTCATGTGTTACACTCTCCAACATCTCCCTTCACCTACTTTTCTGTTTTCCGTCCCCCAGGGAGGGAGTTATATGTAGATCCTTGTAATCAGTTCCCCCTTTATACCCCACCTTACCTGCACCCTCCTAGTATTGCCACTCTCAGCACTCACTGGTCCTGAAGGGATCATCAGTCCTGGATTCCCTGTTTCCAGTTCCTATTTGTACCAGTGCACATCCTCTGGTCTAGCCCGATTTGTAAGGTAGAATTGGATATGAAATTCTTCGTTAATCCTGCAGAAAAGTGTAAGAGCTTCACCTGAGGTGACCCACAGCATTAAAGTTTTTGCTTAGTCTTTGCATGTTCCTCTTCTCCTCATAGGGCCCAGCTCTTTCCTTGGGATCTTGGGTTCTTAGTTATCCTGTCTCTCATCAACATCTAGCTTTTCTTCCTCACAGCAAATTTTCTAACCCTAAAGTAACAAATCAACGCTTGATAAAGAGATAACCAGCAACTACCAGTATACACAGATTAAAAACAAAAGTGAAACTTAAAGTAAAGATAAAGTGTCTGAATTCAATTCTGAATATAATTGGAATTCACGGAAGGGTCATGGAGAGAGGGTTTGAATCCTGGTTCTGTTTCAACACTTGTGCACTAGTTTGGGTTGCTTTATTTATTTCTCTGAACATTTATTTCTTGATATAAAATAGGAATTCAAGTACCTAATGGCATTTTATTTTCCTAATTACATATCCTTTCAGATTAAGGACACTTAAATATCAGCTGAATGTCATGAAGGTAATTTTATTCATTGTTTCTCTCATTACTTCAGTCAAGAAGAACTAAATGCCTACTCTGTGCACACTCAAAAAGCCCCCCCAAAGCTTCAAGACAAAAAGCAATTAAAATTTAAGTTTAAAAAATGCTTTATACTTATTACAAAGAAAAGATTAAAGTATGCATAGGTATGTATACATATACATATATGTAATAGAATGGGGACAAGACTGAAGGAAATATATTGGTGGTTGAGGATAAATCGAGGTAAATTTCACAGAGAAGATGCATCTTGTGCTAACTCCAAAGAACAGAGCAGGATTTGAGGAAGGTATTCCAGGCAATCTGGTACAACATTGCTTTTCAAGGATAGGCAATATTTCTATTAAGTTTGTTATAAACAGGGAATTGAAAATGAAAGAGGAGTTGCTGGAAAAGGACTCAAGTGGAGTTTAAAGAGACATTCAAGAGATATCACTTAAAGGGCCTTCAGACCCATATAAGACAGCTCTCATTTCAAAGAGAGATCTCTTGCCCATAAAGAGTAGTCCTTCATAACATTGGACCTGGATAACTTTATGGTGAGTGAAATTAGTTAACTACAAAAGAACAAATATTTATGAGACCACTATTGTAAAATCTCAATAAAATGTTTTTAAAAAAACATTCTTTGATGGTTTTCAAGGATGAGAGAGGAAGGAAGGTTAAATTATTGACCAGATAAGTGTTAACTTGAGTGAACAGGAAGACAATATATTTTTTTAAAAGTGAGGTGAACGAAAAATTATGGGGACTGACGATCTGGTAGAATGCAAGAATTTGAAGCAATAAAGATAAATACTGTTGTATGCACAATCCTGAAATAATGATTATCTATAAGTAGATAAATGGATCTACCTACAAGCTGAACCAGTGTTGAAGGGAGAATGGAAGTATGTCCCAAAATATATATAGATTTAACAAGAGCATATTTATATGTGTGTATTTAGCTTTACTGCAAATATATCCATGACTATGTTTGACCAGAGGGCAAAGTTATGAAAAATTCTTATAAATAAGCTAGCACCTTCAGGGTATACGTTTTGGGGCCTAAGAATTCAGAATAATGGTCTAGGAGAATAAATATCTCAATTGCATAATCTAATACACAAAGGCAATGTTCTACATCCTACTTTGGTGAGCAATAACTCGGGTCTTAACGATTTCTGAGTGGGCATCTATGTTGTAAATATTGACTGTCTTCAGGAAAGATGAGTGAATAAAATTCAAGGCCCTTCCTAGCCAGTTAGCAAAAACGAGGAAGATTTTTCAAGGAGATGGATTGACACAGTGGCTACAACAATGGGCTCAAGCATAAAAGCAGTTGTGAGGATGGTGCAGGACTGGGCAGTGTTTGGCTCTGTTGTACATAGGGGCTGTGTGGGTGGGAACTAACTCAATGCCACCTAACACCAACATGTTGTGCTATCTTCCTGAGTATAAGGGCTATGTAGATAAGGAAATAATGAGGGCAAATGCAAATTACTTGTCATATTCCTTCTGATCAAAGGACTGATGAAGAACAAGATTGTTACCTTTAGTATGGATTACAACTCCATGTAAAGAAGACCAAAATCCTCACAACCGATCCAATAGCTAACATCATGACAAATTGAGAAAAGGTTGAAGTTATCAAAGATCTCACCTTAGTTGGGTCCACAATCAATGCTCACAAAAGCAGCAGTCAAGAGACCAAAGATGTATTGCAGAAGGTAAATCGGCTGCAAGGATCTCTTTAGAGTATTGAAGAGCATGCTTGTTACTTTGAGAACTACGGCGTGCCTGATTAAAGCCATGGTCTTCTCCAGCAACTTGAACATTGAATAAGGAAGACTGTAGAATAATTGATGCATTTGAATTGTGCTTTTGGAGAAGACTATTGAAAGTACCACAGACTGCTAAAATAACAAACAGATCTGTATTGGAAGAAGTAAGGTCAGAGTACTCCTTAAAGGCAAGGATGTTAAGACTTGCTCTTACGTACTTTGGACATGTTGTCAGGAGAGACCAGTCCCTAGAGAAGGACATTGTTTGGTAAAGTGGAGGGTTAGTGAAAAAGAGGAAGGCCCTGGACAGGCTGGATAGACATGAGATGGATTGGCTGCATCAATTGACTCAGGCATAGGAGCAATTGCAATTATGGCGCAGGAATGTGGAATGTTTCATTCTGTTGTGCATAGGACTGCTATGGGTTGGAGCTGACTGGGTGGCACTTAACAACAACAACAACACCAGTGGCTAACACTTATCATGAATGGAAGGAATGCTCTTGCATGGTGTGAGTTTATGTCAGCTAGATATTCCTGTGAAGGTAGGGGTATAGCCAAACCTATCCATGAGGAGGCAGCCTGATGGCACCTCTTTGAGGGCGTGGCCTTTTGTATGATAGGGAGCTCTCAAGCAGAGCTGAGCTCCCTTTGATGCTTTTCCTTCTCCTAGGGTTGGATCCTGCATCTAGTTCATTGATCTCCTTGTACTTGGCCGGCCAATCCCAGAAACCATCAGTGGATTACCAGAGGTGGAGTCATTCAGCCCATCTGAGATTCACTTGCATTTTCATCCACCAGTAGATGTGCTATCCCTTCCTTGCTTTCATCCTGCTTCCTGTTTCCACAGCAACTCATGTATAAGAGACAGTGTTATATAAAGGTTAAGTGCACATCAAGAAAACATCCCTACCCAGAGCTGCCCAAGCCCACAAGTCCAACTTTATCCCATATGTCCTACACCAATCCACAAAGTCCTCCATCATCTCACAAAACACACACTATGATGCCGACTGCAGGAGGAAAGCCGATTCAGTGAATGTGTAAGCAACTCAGCGCTGACAGGAGTCTCCACACGGCTGCTCCAGCACCCAGGGCTGCATCGGGGTAGGTCCATGCGGCTTCTCCTCAGAGATGTCTTGCAAGAAGTCAGCCTTGCCAGCTGAAGCAGAGAACTGGCTAAGGCAGCTGCACCCTGGTCCGACTATCACAAAGCAAGAGACCTGAGAACTAGAAAGGTGAGGCTCACTGAGCCACTTATCCCTCTGCCCTTCAATTAACCCCACCTGTGTTTATCGGCCAGGTTGGCACAATAAACTAATTAACTCACTGTTCATCAGCTCTGAAAGCAGAAGCTTGCCTTGAACTGCACTGTACTTACCAGCTTCTACAGCTGTGTAAGATATATCGTGGTGTACATCTTTCTAGAGGGAAACATCCACATGTGGCCCTGGTCCTGCTTCTCTAGACAACTAAAACCAACACAAGTGGGCAGAACAGCTATGCAACTAAAGCAGACTAGATATAAAAGAGCATGCTAGGGAGTGGAGAAGATCAGAGTTTTGCTGATCATTCTTAACTGGGCTTGGAGGCTCCTCAGTCACTTTAGCGGATTACTACCATTAAGAGAAATTTTCCCAGAGTTGCTAAATCTACTGAAATCCATGCCATGAATAAAACCTATATTCTTATTTTAAAACATTATAAAATGCTGTCAATCAACAGAACAAATGAAAAATATCCATTCACTCAATAAAACATATTTACAGACAAATGTTACAGACATTTGTGTTGTTGTTAGGTACCATCCAGTTTACAAAACATGATTACAGCCCATATTTCTAATTTATAACTTCTTTTACACACATTGGAATCTGCTTCAAGACTGAAAGTAGAAATAGCATAAACTAGTAAGAGTTAAAAAGATTCATCATTATCTATTTATAATTTATAAACCTTAAAATTAGCAAGATGTTAAATTGAAGGTTTTTTTGGAGTTCAAAGTAATAATGACTAAAAACTCAAACTAACATTTGTCATTGTTATTAGATGCTGTGGAAATTGTTCCCATTTATTGAGTCTCTATATACAACAGACTGAATCACATTTGGTTAGCTTCTGAAGGGCCATAAAGCATTTTAGTAGTTTTATTTAATTATCTAGAAAACTTTGAAAAGAAACCATGGGTGTAAGAGTACTTGGTGTAACTGCACCCTGAGGATAAATCTGAAGCACCAAATGATGAAGCAAAGGTCTATGAATTATTAACAAGTAAAACTATCTTTTTAATTTATTTATTAGGTTTATTGACAGTAACACTATTCATTAAAATATGCTTCTACATATAATCTGAAGTTGAAGGAGGGATCAGTATCAGACTTAAGGTATGAGAATCTGGTGTGCAGAAGGCTATGGATGACAGTGGAAGCCCAAGATCCATTTGTGGAACCACATAGGAAATAAGCCTCTGGTGAAATCTACCTACAATTGAGGGATAGGAGGAAAGTGGTCACTAAACAGTGTGCATTGGAGAATTGAGTATAGAAGATCAAAGGCATAAATTTGACTTGAACAGTTAAAATGTTGTCAGCATATCCCCCCTCTGATGCATGCCGGAACTGATCTAGTTTCCAAATTTTTCTCTATTTTTGGTTGGTATTATTTTGTTTGGTGTTTGTTTGTACATATTGGGGGTATCACAGAGGATTTAGGTCATTGGAGCCACCCTCTTGAAGTTGCGCTTTATGTTTTTTCATTTATATGTATATGAACCCCAGGATTGATGAACCTATAGAATAAGGGATTGTGGGCAGAGGCGTCCAGTGATGGTGGCAGGGAAGGGGAGATAATGTCAAGGAGTACATGTAGATAAGAAATGTGAGAAACTGATTGTAGTACCAAATGTACAATTCTGCTGGATGTAATTGAACTATGGAATGATATGATACATGTATGACATGATATATGAATTATATTATGTATGTATTAATTCCCAATTGATAATAATAAAATGTAGAAAATATATGCGTATATAAGAGATTTTGGTCTTATTGAAGTTAACACATTATATGATGAAAAACATAAGATAGGAAGTGCAAATATAATTTCAGTTTGAAGGATTAGTACAGGTCTGGTGCCAATGAGGCATAAGTTAAAGATGTCCCAAATGTCAGACTTTTCCATAACCTGTGATATCAGTGATTATTGCTCACCTCAGTATTTCACCTCATGTGCCAGGGTTTTAAAGTCTTTTCAATGTCTCACAGAATCTACAATATGTCAAGAATATGGCTTATGTTCACGTGGAGTCAGAAAAGCCCAAAATTTAAAGTTTAGATGTCCATCTGGAGGATTAATCTCATTCACACTAACATGGGCTGTTGGCCAAGGAAGTTGGTGAATTAGGTTGTAAGTTCAAGTCATAAGAATCAGAGGTTAGATGGAGGCAACCTAGATGTAGGATATGGAGAAAGAAAGCTATTTTTTGGTAAGTTGCTTAGCACAGGTCAAAATGGCTACGACAATCCCAAGGAAGTGGTTTTCTTAGATCAGTAACTGACATCTGATTGGTGTGCTTAACCTGCTCACTCAGCACTAGTCTTTTGCAGTTGTCCAGTTGGGAAGTACTGGGCAGTGTCTTTGATGGAGATGTGGATTTTGCCTTGTGATGTCAAAAGTTTAGGTAGAGAATAGATTGATTGCTTCCTCACATATTATATGGGCCAGACCTACTTTTAGCCAGCTCTATGACCTCAGTCTTCTTCTTGGTGAGACATCATCTCACTTTCTTTGGACATTGTGATAGTTAGATTTATTGTGCCAACCCAGCCAATAACATGTGGGATTAATCAGGTTGCAATATGACTGGAGGGCAAAGAGATAAGTGGCTCTTCAAGGCCCACTCCCCTATCTCTTGCTCTCTGCTGATTGTACCATTGTGCTGCTGTTTTAGCTAGTTCTCTGCCTCAACCTGTGAGCTGCACTACCTGTGGGCCAAGCCAACAAATGGATCCTGTTGCTAGAGCTTGAGGCTCCTTTGAGATCAGCTTTGCTGCACTGCTGGTGTTATACCACTTGACCTTGAGGCTGGTGGATCCTGTTGCCTTGCATTGCTTGCATTTGATATCCCATTCAGGCCTGCTTTGCTAAGTACCTGAGTTACTGACTGTTGGTAACCCATCCTGCTGTTTTCTGCCTATGGGCAGATTCTACTTGCATTGCCCAAGGGAAGCCTCTACTGTCTGCTTTCTTGAATTTGGACCCTGAAATCTACATGACTTGAAAGACTTTCAGTATATTAACTATTGCATGGAAGTGAGTTGAACTGAACCCTCTGTACTGCTGTGTGGACTAATTAACTATTATATTCCTTCTCACTGTATAAACCTATATACCTTTCTCTATATCTGTGTCCTCTATATCTGTCTATCTAATCATAAGTGACCTAGTTTTGTTTCTCCAGAGAACCCTGCCTAACAGATATGATTTCAGGAGAGAACATTGCCTGAAAATGACATTTTATTTGATAAAGTAGAAGGAAAACAAAAAAAGAGGAAGACCCTCAATGAGATAAACTGACACAATGTCTTCAACAAGTGCAAACAAAAATTGGGAGGATGGCACGGATAGGGCAGTGTTTATTCTGTTGTACATAGGGTTGCTTAGAGTAAGAACCAACTTGAAGAATTAGTTCACAAGAGCAATAACTTGCTAATACATTGAATTTGCATTCAGATTTTGATTCCCTAATTTGGTGGCATAGTGTTTATGAGTTGGGCTGCTAATGGCAAGGTCCACAGTTCAAAATCACCAGTCACTCCTTAGGAGAAATAGAGGTTTCCTACTCCTACAAAGGGTTGCAGTTGTAGAACCTCACAGGGGCATTCCTATAGGTTCCTATAGGGTCACTCTGAGTCAGCATTGACTCAATGGCAGTGAGTAGTAATTTGTACTAATATATATCCCTTCCAATTGGTGCCTGAGTTTCTTTAACATGAGCCCAAGAGGTTTTTGTTATTTACTGGTTTCTACTATGTCAAAATATTTCTTAAAGCAACATTAGAAAAAAAATAAGTGAGAAAATTAGTAGATTTTTACTTAACTATTTTGAATTTATACTTTACTTTCTTTCAAAATAGAAATATTGATTTTCTGATTTTAAGTATTTATGGATTTACTTTATCCTACAATTTTACTAAATAATGAAAGAAACCCAAACTAATATTATTACTAACAACATGCCTACTGAAGTGAGCACATAGTTCTTTGCATCCTTAGGAATATCCCAATAAGTGTGTAGAATCACTGATTTTAAATAAATACTTTATATAACTTCTTTGTTGTTAAGATTCCAACTATTTATGCCTGCTTCAGGTAATTTAGGAATTACTTCTTTTTTATTTTGATGTGGTTTTATTGTACATTTAAACACTTATCCAGAGTCAAATCTACAAAACAAGTTGTATTCTAAAATGCTTTCTTGCCATCTTCATTTTTTTATTTTTAAACATTTTATTAGGGGCTCATACAACTGTTATCTCAATCCATACACACATCAATTGTGTAAAGCGCATTTGTACATCATTCTCAAAACA
>NW_022103906.1:1241601-1264837 GCF_000313985.2 Echinops telfairi
CAGATCAGGTGCAATTCCCACACTGTGTCACTGGTGTTGTCCCCCGCAGGGTCATGGGTCAGTGAGGGGCCATCTTCATTCTTTTCATCTCCATTCTTCATCACCATCTAGGTAACTTTTGAATTTTCTTTTCTGGTCTTACATTTTTTCTTAATTTACTTATTTCTCCTTATTGCACTTTATAGTCACTCCCTGATAACCACATATCTCTTATCGAAATATATTTTCACATTACAGTTATTTTATGTAAGTTTCATAATTTTTTTGGTAACTGGTTATTTCACTTAGCACAAGGTCCATCCACATGGCAGTATTAATTAGATTTTTCACTAAAAATTGCATATAACTAATTGCTCACATGTAAGTTCAGGTTGATGCTGAAGAAAATTAAAACAAGTCCACAGACCCAAATACAATCTTGAGTATATCCCACCTGCATTTCAAGAACAGATTTGATGCACTGAACGCTGTTGACAGAAGACCTGATGGGTTGAGTGGACATCAATATCATTCATAAAGAAAGTAGAAGGTTAGTAAAAAGACAAGAAAGAAAGGAAAGATCCAACTGAATGTCAGAAGAGACTCTGAAACTTGCTCTTAATTGTAGAGAAGCTAAGGCAAGTGGAAGAAATAATGAAGTCAAAGAACTGAACAGAAAATTTCAAAGGGCAACTCAAAAAGACAAAGCAAATATTATAATGAAATGTGCACAGCTCTAGAATTAGAAAAGGAAGGACTCTCAGCATCTCTTAAACAACTCAAGGAAAACTTCAGGCTTTGAGTTGAAATTGAAAGATTCTGTGGGTTAAATACTGAATGATGCAGGTAGCATCAAGAAAGGATGGAAAGAATCCACAGAATCACTGTACCAAAAAGAACTAGACATATTATTATGAATAGTGTTGCAAGAATTATCCTTACATATACATCATTTCATATTTTGCCACTGTACCTTTGGGATAGATTCCTAAAAGTGAATGTAATGAATTAAGTGGTAGATTCACATGGCCTTTATTAGATGTTGCTAAATCCTTTTTCCTTCAGAATTCCCTTCAGCAATGTATAAGAAAGCCACCTCGCCCCAACCCCCCGCCTTTTTTATTATGAGACCATCCAAAAGATGAGAAGTGTGATGTTATGTCGTCTTGATATTTATATTTATTATTATGTTTGAGATTGGCCATATTTTCTGATGCTACTTTTCTATAGGCTTTTCTATACTCTATTCATATTGATTGTTCATTTGTAAGGTTGTGGATCTATTTTAAGTATTTCTTACATATCAGAATACATATCCAATTGCCTGTGGTGTAACTTATAAACATTTTTACTGCAATTTTTGAAATTTACATAGTCATATTTACCAATCTTTTTTACTTATTACATTCCCAGTTTATAAAGAAATTTCCTGTCTTCTTTATTCTCCTGGTATTTGTATGGTTCATTTATATCTCTTTATATCACTGTGTACATTTATATCTCTGATCCTCCTGCAGTTGGATGTGAGGAAAAGATTCAATTTGATTTTATTCATATTGCTAATAGCACTATAAAAAACCCAACTCACTGCCATCTAGTAATTTCTGACTCACAACAAACCCATAAAACAGAATAGAATGACCTCAGAATTTCCAAGTTTGCAGTCATTATAGGAGCCAACTGCCTCAATTGTCTCCTATGGAGCAGCTAATAGGTTTGAACTTCTGACCTTTTAGAAGTTGCTAACTGAGCATTTAATCACTAAACCACTAGGGTTTGCTTGGTAATTAAATTACTTAATATAAATTATTAAAGGTCTGTTAGGTAACTAGCATAGGGACTGGGGCATCCATTACGCATGCTCAGAGGAGGTTCAAGCCTCTGGCCAGGATTTGGGTGGTACACCTAGGTGGGCATTACACCTGGATTGGCCCATCTAAGCCAGGTGAATTTGATTCAACCAATGGGGTCGACCAGTATTGTCGACCATGCCTCCCAATGGGGCCCCTGAATAGGCCAGAGGTGTTGCTCTGCCTCTCTCTTTCCCAGTTGCTGCTACACAATGTAGCATAGCTGGGCCAGGGTCTGCAGCGGCCAGGCCACAGTCGTGCAACTGTGCCATGGACTCTGACTGGCTTGTATTCCATTTACTGTACAACCTGAAACTGCTACTATTCTCTATAAACTCACTTTGATCACAAACCGGGCTTCAGCGTGAATTATTTCTCACGCAGAGCCAAGGACAGAGGTATATCTCTCCCCAGAGAGATCTAACAGATCCTTATTGTATCCACTAAATGAGATGTTTTCTTCATTAATCAATCAATTCCCCTATGCACAGAAAGCTTATTTTGAATTTTCTAGTCTGATTCATTGACTTGCCTGTTTATGCCTGTTATTTGTTTGGTGAGGCTACTCTCAGACACTTTGGTTTTGTTAACAAAATGGACCAATTTTGGGAAAATGACCTAAGGCTTGGTAAAATACAGGGTCAGTAAAAAAGAGGAAGACCCTCAATGAGATGGATTGACACATTGTCTGTCACAATGGGTTCAAACATAACAATTGTGAAAATTCTGTTGTATTTGAGTCATTATGAGTCATTATGAGTCAGAGCTTAGGCAACAGGACCTAAAATAACAAACTTTACTTAGCTGTGGGGCTATTCTTCCAATTTCCCTCTTACTCATTACTTTTCTTTTGCAGGATTTCCCGTTTCTTCTATTGCTTCAACCAGTACCACTGTTTAAATGCATTTATAGGCTCAGTAACCCCTGGTTATGGGGCAACCGTGCTGCTTTTTGTGGGATCATATTGAACTTGTACATTAATTTAGGGATAGCTGATATTATGTGATACTTGGAAAACTTTATAAATCTTTTAATTAGCATTTAAATAGTTCTTTGTTTTACATTTTAAAATCCTATTTTATATTGGTTTACTTTTTCTATTGTAAGTGGTAAGGGTCTCCTTTTCCATTCTGTCTTCTACGCTATTTAACATATCTGTGTGTTTTGCTGTTTCTTGAATAGTTATACAGTGGCTTATCTATTTTGTTGAATTTTTAAATCAAAATCCAGCTTTTAGGTTTACTGTTTAATTATACATTTTCTTTGTTTTCTAGATGATTTTTCTTTATTTGTTCTTATTAGTGCTCCATTTTTCTTACTATTGGTTATCTTATTAACTTTTTCATTTATTTGATAAAATTATTTTTCTTTCTTTGTAAACATGTATTATGAAAACTTTCTTCTGGTAACTCTCTAATTCAATCCTACATATCCTAATATTAAGTATTGTTAGGTTCACGCTACCGGCCAGGAAGGGGTGGTACACTTAGGTGGGCATTACACCTGGATTGGCCCATCTAATCCAGGTGAATTTGATTCAGCCATGGGGTCAACCAGTATTAGTAGTTAGTTTATTGTGGCAACGTGGCCAATAAACACATGTGGGGTTCATCGAAGGGCAGAGGGATAAACGGCTCGGTGAGCCTCTCCTTTCGAGTTCTCAGGTCTCTTGCTTTATGATGGTCGGACCAGGGTGTAGCTGCCTTAACCAGTTCCCTGCTTTAGCTGGCAAAGCTCACTTCCTGCAAGACATCCTTGAGGAGAAGCCACATGGACCTACCCCAGTGCAGCCCTGGGTGCCGGAGCACCTGTATGGAGACCCCTGCCAGTGCTGAGATGCTTACACATTCACTGACTCGGCTTCCTCCTGCTCGGCGGCATCACTGCATGTGTTTTGTGAGATGGAGGAGGACTTTATGGATTGGTGTTGGACATATGGGTTAATAGGTTAATGTTAGAATGTGTAGGTTTGGGCAGCATTGGGATGTTTTTTTGTTGTGCATTTAACCTTTATATATAAAACTCTGTCTTATACATGAGTTTCTGTGGACTTGTTTCTCTAAAGTACCCAGACTAATACACACCTGGATTGACCCATCTAAGCCAGGTGAATTTAATTCAGCCATGGGGTAAACCAGTATTGTCCACCACTCCTCCCATCGGGGCTGGGGGAGGGCGGGGTGGTGGGCTGGGAAGGCAGAGGTTTTGCTCTGGCGCTCTCTCCCAGTGGCTGCTACACAATGCAGCACAGCCGGGCTGTGGTCCGCAACCGTGCTGTAGGCTCTGTCTGGCTTGTGTTCCATTTACTGTAAAACCTGAAACTGCTTCTAACTTTTCATAAAACTCTCTTGGATCACAAACCAGGCTTCGGCATGAATTCTTTCTCTTGTGAAGCCAAGGACCGAAGTATATCTCTCCTAAGAGAGAGAGATCTAATAGTATCATTATTGTTATTTTTTAATATATAATTTTCAAGTTAGGAATGCTACAGAAACTTTTTGTGTTCATTAACTTTTGAGTAGCACATATTTATTTTACATTTAAAATGATTAATTTTTGTTATATCCAAGTAGAGGGGTCTTATTATGAATTATTTTATTAATTCTAGTGCACTCGTGTCAGAAAATGCTAGCATTTATTTTTTAACTTTTTTATATGTCTTCAAACATGGACAGTAAAACAAAGATAAAAGAAGAATTGATGAATTTAGATTAGGTGTTGACCATAAAAATAAATAGGTCACAGACTGCTAGAAGAATAAACAAATCAGTCTTAGAAGAAATACAACCACAATGTTCCTTGGAAGTGAGAATGGTGAAACTTGTTAGATTTCCCAGGTGGGAAATACCTTGATTCTTTGCTTTGCATGAGAAAGAAGTTCATGCCTAAGACTGGTTTATGATTTCAGTGACTTTTTATAAAGGATAGAAGTTTCAAGTTTTACAGTCACGATGTAAAGGTCACGATGTAAAGGGCACCCTAGGGCACTGTACACCCACACGTGGTGCCCTTGATGCCAGAAAGAGTAAAAGAGACCACTGCACAGCCAGGTGGAGGGTGGGAATGGGGTGTCATATGGCAGTGGTCTCCAAGTACAAGTTTTTAGGGCCTTCCACCGGGAGTGTGATCCATGGTACTGGTTGACCCCATTGACTGAAGTAAGCCCATCTGTCCTAGATTAGGTCATCCAGTTGAACTGCCAACCTAGGTGTACTGTCCCTTCCTGGCTCAGAGCCTGAATTGACTCATGCCCGGCAGACACCCTGGTCCCTGTTCTGCTACCTAACATTGTCTCTTTTACTTTGGACATGTTGCCACTAAAGACAAAACAATAACAAAAGAATATCCTATTTGTAAAGAAGAGGATCAGCAAAATTGAGGGAAATTATCAATGAAATGATGAATTCAATAAACTGCAATGATGTGGAGATACAGGAATGTTTTTACATTGCTTTGGGGACTGTAGAATTGTACAACCATTATGGAAATCAGTATGTCACTCCCTTAAACAAAAGCAAATCCAAGTACTTTATGATGCTGCAATCTATCAAAAGAAATTATAGTATGAACATATATATAAACACCTATGTTTATTGCAACATAGTCTACAGTAGAAAAAACATGGAAACAACCAAAAACCCCACTTAGAGGGGACTGGATAAATAAGCTCTGATACATTCATACCATGGAATTGTATGCCTCAATAAAAATAATGATAACTTTCTTACACATAAGGCATGGACAAAACTGGAGACTATTATGCTTATCAAGCTAAGTCAATCTTGCAAAGATAACCATTTGATAGCACCAGTGTGATAAGGAAAACTAAAAGATGAGTTTTACACACTAACATTCAAGACTGAGACTAGAAAGAGGCAAGGGGGAGGGGTGGAGAAAAGGAATGGGGAGGGAAGGAGTGGTGCAAAAACAGGAGGGCTTAACATGAAATAAATAAATAGAAATTGCTCCATGGCAAAAAGAACTAAACAAAAAAATAGCTCCAAATTTCTTACCTCTCAGATCTAAATTTTGGTCTGGGTGACGAAAAAAGGAGAAAAGTAAAATCGATGTGGACTTGGGGTCTTTAATGACATTCAAGTTCATTTCAAACATAAAACTAATTAAGTAAATAAATACATAGACTGCAGCAATAGATGAAAACATACTAGCAATTACAAGGATGGAACAGGCCTGTGCTGTAAAGAGGGTCACAGGAAGTCAGAGTTCACTTGACAACAGCTGTCAACCCCAACTTGTTTCACTGTTTTTCTATTTTTCCTTGTGCTTTTTCTAGTTTATGAACGTTGTTACTTTATTATTAGGTATGAACACATTAATATTTATTATATTTTCCGCGTGAATTTTGACCCCTTTCTCTCATTCCTTCAATATTCTTTCTCTGGATTCCACCTTCTCAGATCTCAACCTGTTTTATATGTGCATTTTTCCTCTTTTATTTTTACACAGTTTCTTTTCATTTTAGATGTATCACATATTTTTCTTTATTAGACAATTTGAAAATATATCATTTTAATACTTTTCATCATCTAATATATATTAATATGTTGAAACTCATCATACATTTCCATGTTTTTGTTTATATATGCACTAATACATGTGCATGTATATATATTCATGCATACATTGTATATGACTGTAAATATATAACTACACTGCATATTTATTACCTATACAAATGTATATGCTACAAACAAAGTTAATCATTTACTCAGTGCTTTATTTGCCTGTTTCTTTTGACATCCATGTTAATACATGGGAATTTTATATTCTCTTTCTGGGTCACTTCTGTCACCACTTTTATACAAATACTTCAATAACACTCTTGATTCCTCTTTTAGTGGTATAGCCAATGGGTTCCTATTTTGAACTGTATTGCAATTAGCTAATTCCTTTCCCTTCCCTCAGATTCTTATTTTAAGTAATATCTTTTTAATATAACTTAGTAGCTGTAAAACAAGGTTATTCTCCTTCATACTCTTTCAGTTTCATCCTCCACGGTAGATTGTTGCATTCTATCTAAGTTTTCACAGTATATCGCCATTACATATTTCACTGTTTCTCTGCTTTCCATCATTTTGTCTTAGTTCAAAAAACTCAAACCTAACTCATTGAAATCGAGTTGATGCTAACCCACAGTGACCCTGTAAGATTGGACAGAACTCTCTCTTGTGAGTTTGCAAGATTGTAACTCTTTTAGGGGTAGAAATCTCCATGTTTCTCTTGAGTGGTAGTGGGGGACTGCCGATAGCAGTTAGCAGACCAGTTAATATGTGTATAGTCAATGCTTAACACCTGGTGTGTAGTAGCAGACAAAGTAGGGAGAAGGAAGAGGTGGTGATGACAGATTGCTTACAAAAATGTAAATAACCAAATTATTATATGTTTCAGAGTAATCAGAGTCCAATTTCTCTTTAGTGGTGGAGACTCTTAAGAGACAGAGAGGTAGAAAGCGAGAATTAACCCTTTAGAGTCGGGAAAGAATTCATGGTTTTCAACGTGCATATTTTTGTTGTTAGCTGTCTTGGAGACCTCTCTAACCCATAGCAACCTATATTTGTAACAGAAGGACTTGTCACCCAGTCTTTTGCTCTCTTTATGATTGTTACTGTCTTTGAATACAGGGTTGTGGCTATTTTAATGTGTATTTACAGAACTAAACATGCAAATATATGTATGTATACATTGAAGCTTACAGGCTAATTATTTTTAAGAACTTACCTTACTTTTGGCTCAGTTGATGCTTCTTCCTCATTTGATTCAGATCCTACATGTTTGGTCACACAAATGTTGCTGTGTTCCTCTCAGTGCATCCTATCAGGAGTACATGGTTTTGATTTGTTCCAACAGTATTGACTTATTTTATGTAATGACTATAGGCTTCTCCACTCTAAAGTTACTATGCTTTCCTTGAAGTTTAGTATACATTTTGCAAATATGAGTATCCTATGATTCATTTGATTTTTAATTAACTCTTTATTTACATTTATATAGATTTTTCATTTCCTCTTTAATTAAATGTGTTATAATCTATTAATGTACTTTTTTTCTTTCTTCTGCTCAAATGATCACAGGTTGGGCCACAGAGCAACCATTTAATCTGACTTCAGGAGTAGACTGATGGTGTAGCAGTTGTATGTTGGGCTGCTAACCTCAAAGTCAACAGTTCAAAACCACCAGGTACTCTATGGTAGAAAGGAGTCTTTCTACTGCTGTAAAGAGTTATAGTATGGGAGCTCACAGGGCAGTTCTACCCTGTCCTATAGTCAGTATGAGTCACAACTGGCTTGATGGCAATGATGTGTTTGTTTGTTTGTTGAGCCTGTACCTTCATAAGATTCCCTTCTCTCTTTTACTACTTCTTTGTTTTCTGGAATGAGAGGTGCACCAGACCTTGTTTTTTTCTTTCCTTTCTGTGACTTGGCCCTAAAGCTAGTAGTTTCTTGAAGAAGCTCTGGTAGCTGTCAGTGAAGATTGCTGTTTATAAACTACGAGCTAGCTTTTAGCATGTTCCACATGACTGGGACACTGCTGCTCCCTCAACCTCTCCATGGAAAGAACACAGCAGCATTTGTGTGGCCAAAGATGTAGAACCTGAATCAAATAAGAACGAAACATCAGCAGAGTCCAAAGTAAGGACAGTTCTAAAAAAAATTTGGCCTGTAAGCTTCAAAATAACCTTGGTTATATAAAAAAAGAAATGTCAAGTTTCCTAATATGACAGTGAACTGTTTTGTCCCACAATATATATTTGAATGTGATGTGGCTGCATTATCAGGAAAATATTAGACTTCCAACTGCAAGGTTAGTAGTTTAAAGCCAACAGTCACTCAGTGAGAGAAAGTTGAAGCTTTATGCTCCTGTAAATATGGACAACCTCAGAAACCCAAAGGGGCAGTTCTACTCTGTCCTAAAGGGCTGCTATAAGGCAGTATTGATGATAGCAGTGAATTTTTTGGTTTGGAATTGCCTGGATAGCAGTAGGTTTGGTTTGAGGTTTGGCTTTATAAACTCCAGAAACTCTGGTGGCACAGTGGTTAAGTGCTTGTCTGCTAACCAAACTTTGCTTGAGAAAATCATGGGACAGTGTTCTAAAAATGTATTCCCTTGGAAACCATACGGGGCATTCTAATCTTTCGGGTCCTATAAGATCACTTCATTAGGAATCAGAATTGACACAAAAGTAAGAGGTATATTCTCCAAATATATTTGTACTTAATGAGAATTTTGAAATCGGGCCTTAAAGCAACTTAATTATTATACAATTGTAGAATTTTGTCTCTAAAACTTGGATGTTTGGTCACAGGAGTTTATAAAGCGATGTTTTCCTCCATGGGGAAATCACCTGAATAATGTAAGGTCTTTTCTCTATCATCAGCAAAACATGTGGCTATTTTAATGTGCATAGCCAGAAATGAAGAAGTAAATATATGCATGTATACATTGAAGCTTACAGGCCAATAATTTTGTAGAACTTGCTCAGCTGATGTTTCTACCTCAGTTGATTTAGGTCCTACATCTAATAATTTGGTCTTCTGGAAAATTGTTATTATTACTAATAAAAGGAATAAAATAAGAAATTATTTAAGCACAAATACATGTGTATGCTTTTTCTAAAAATGAATAGATGCCAACAGCATTTAACAAGATAAGAATTTTCAAATTGTTCTGGTATCACATAAAGAATGTTAATTGCTATTTTCTGATTTAAGACTTCTTCCACTTTTCAGAATATTTCATTGCAATTATGTTTACAGTTTTGGCTTCCTCCTAACCAATTAAGTCCCCTAAATTACAAAATACTCAAAATATACATCTGCTACAACAATGGGCTCAAGCATACCAACTATCATGAAGATGGAAAGGGACGGACGATATTTTATTCTACTGTACATGAGTCTGATGAGTCAGAGCTGACTCAACAGTAATTAACCATAATAACAACACCAACAAGTACGCAACTAAAGTCACAAAGTCATAGCTAAAACATTATTTACATTTAACTTTTGTGGGTCTGAGCACCCTTGAGTTTGGCTTTGCCAATTAACACTCTTTCTCATGTTAGAGTTCTGAATTGGTATTTTGTCAAAGAATTTGCCCCACATAAAATTGTCTTGTTATCTGCTAACATCTACTTCAAACGGACTATGTTCATGAACCAAGCCATTCATCTCAGCAATCCTTTCTGCTCCAACTACTGTGGTTTCTTTCTTGGGCATCCAAACCTGTAGGCTATGACAAGATACTTCACATATACCTAGACATATAGGATAATTTCTTCCCCCACTAAATGAGCAATCTTTCTTGCTTCAAGTCATAACTTCAAGTTTAATATTAGTTAGTCAGTGTCTGGCACGTCTTCCACCGCTGTGATTAATAACTCAGTATAATTGGGGAGTATACTATTTAGCAGTATACTTTCTCATGAATTTATGAGATAAGCATGCAATGCTTTACCATCTGTTATAAAGATGGGGACCCTAAAATCTGAGAGAGAAAATGAAATGATCAAGGCCATGTAGGTAAAAGAGATGAGTAAAGACTGTGGCAGTTGTATTTTACGTCAAACTTTACTTTGTTCACTGAGTCATAGCTTCCTAATGGCTATGCTTGTCTTGTTAAAGGAACAGTCCAGGATACCAGCCAAGCTTAGGGATGATAAATAAAGTTGTTATTTTTAAAGTTTTTTTTAAATCATTTTATCGGGGCTCATACAACTCTTATCACAATCCATACATATATCAATTGTGTAAAGCACACTTATACATTTGTTGCCCTCATCATTCTCAAAATTCGCTTTCCACTTGGGTTCCTGGAATCAGCTCCTCATTTTCCTTTTTCCCCTTCCCCTCCATCCCCACTCCCCCTTCCCTCATGAACCCTTAATAATTTATAAATTATTATTTTATCTTATCTCACACTGCCCAGCATTTCCCTTCACCCATTTTTTCTTTTGCCCATACCACAGGGAGGAGGTTATATGTAGATCCTTGTGATCGATTCCCCCTTTCTACACCCCCTTCCCTCCTTGTATAGCCACCATTAGCAAAACTTTTATAGATTCCAAAAACCACTGTGATCAAGTCAATTCTGACTCACAGAGACCCTACAGGAAAGGGTAGAACTGCCCCAGTGATGTTCCTGTAACTCCTTATAGGAGTAGAAAGCATCCTCTTTCTCCTGAGGTGAAGCTGTTGGTTTGGAACTGATGAACTTGCAGTAAGCTGCTCATTTGGTTACCACTATGCCAGAATATAGTCCCTATAATCCATCACATTTAAAAAAGTTTTTATTCAATTGTCTTTATATTGAAAAAACACACTACAAAAATTAAACTACAGACAACTCACTTGCATTAGCTGAGATTCTTGAGAAAGGACAACATTATGAAATCAAATTTAAATAGGCCTTAGAATAAGAAAGATCTTCATTTCAGTTCTTCCAATGCTATTTAACCTTGATCAACCTGGATATTGCAAATGGTTAATAGAATTGGCTGCAAACTTTTTTGTTGGAAGCTTGAGTTTACCTAATGGCACCTCTGAAAAAGTGTGAGACACACTACTTTGAAGGACTCAGCTGTTGGAAAACCTATGGAGGACAATTCTACTGTGAGACACGTACGTTCACCATGAATCCAAACTGATGAATTAGCAATTTTTATTCTTTCTGTTTAAAAAACAATAGTACCTTAGTTTTTTCCCTGGAAAAGTAGATCATTCGTATTTTTCACATAGTCAAATGGGCCCATTTGAATTGTGGTCTTGGTGAAAAATCATGAAGATAGCACAGATTGCCAAAAGAACAAATCTGTCTTGGAATACAGTCAGTCAGAATGCTTATTAGAAGCAGGTTGGTTAGAAGTTGTCTACCTTATGTTGGGCACATTATTGGGAAGGGTCAATCCCTGAAAAGGGACATCATACTTAGTAAAACAGGTCAGTAACCGAGGTCTTTAAAGAGATAGCTTAGCAGTGGATGCAACAAGGGGCTCAAACAGAGCAACCAGACAGAGTTGTGTTCTGTTATACGTGGAGTCCCTGTGAGCTGAACCCAACTCAGTGATATAGCAACAAGAATATAAAACTCCAAACCAAATCCACTGTCATCCAGTCCATTCTGATTTGTAGTGACCCTCTAGGACAGGCCAGAACTGCCCTGTGGGGTTTCAAGATTGTAACGCATGGTTTAAAATCCAGACTAACAGCCAACTACAAAGAAGCACTTGGCTGCCCACTCAGAGGCAGTAGTTCAGTCAGAATAAGGTTCGTCAGAGGAAGTAGCCATTGAAGACTTTATGCAGAGCTTCAAAACACTGCTAGATACTAACGGTGCCCAATTAGGGTTTGACCAAGATGATAGGTTTCTGGGGTGGTTTACCTTGGTTCTGGACTCTCAACACTGAAAGAATTCATGAAGCAGAATCACTTCTGTAAATCCAAGTAACTTTTATGAAGGAAAGGGAAGTTTCAGGTTTTACAATCTCAAAAAAGAACATGCTAACTCTGGTGTGCAAGGCCACACGATGGGGGCCATGGGAGTTTGTGGCTGAAAATGGCCATTTCAGGGAGGCAGAAAACCATGGGGAAGGACACTGCAACAGGAGTGCAGAACCAGCTTTTGGACCCGAGAGCACGCGGGCCCTGGGAGGGCCTAGCGGTGCCTACAGGCAGCACATGCAGGAGAGATTCCCACCCCACGCTTGCAGAGCACACTGGAACAAGAGAGAAGGGAGGCCTGCCAGTGGCCTGCTTTTATCCCATCCTATCCTCGCTGGCTGGGAAGGTGTGATGTAGGGGCTTGGCTGAACTTAGTGGCTGAGTTTAGGTGCACCTGTGTGATGTCATGTGCTGGTTCCCAGCATTGAGTGTGGGCCCAGGTATAGCTTCACTTTCACCACGGTGGCCTTAGTTCGTGCATGCCCACTGTGGAGTTCCTATAGGTGTCTACTTAGTGTGCCTGATTTTTTTTTCCAACTTCTTTTGTGGCATGGACAGCTCATTTTCATTAGTGTAGTCATTCGGTAGATACAAACCCTCTTTATCCCTAAGCTTGCTACGTTTCAAATAGATACTTTACAGTAAGTGGTCTTAAATGTAGGAGGTTTGCATACGTGTATGTGATTTAAGGAGTGAGGGTGTACATGGCTTAATCAAATGAGGTAAACTCTAGACATTGATTAGGTACATGAATTGTTTGCACATATTAGGCATCCCACAATTGGAAGTTGTTATCACTGTATTTTTGCTCTAATAATGGACTTTAACATATTCATGATTGTGAAGATGGCACCCATTGTGCTCACTCACTGCTGTTGAGTCTATATAGTGGCCTTACATAGCAGCAAACAGCCACATCGGGTTTCCAAGGCTAGACATCTTTAAGGAAGCAGGCTTTCACATCTTGATATCAGTAAAGATAAAGCAAATGGTAAGTTCAGACAGTTGGATTAGCAGGCAAACACTTTAACGACTATGTCACTAAGGTTTCTTAAGGATGGCCCACAATGGGACAATGTTTTGTTAGGTAGCCAGACAGGCACAGGGGATTTGGCCCACCAATGCCTTCACAGGGCCCCCATAGGAGGTTGGGAAGTTCACCACATGTGAGCGTTCAGTCCCACGAGGTTGCCAGAGGTCAGTTGTGGTCCTCAGCATGGCTTACAAGCGGTTTGGCATGCTTTCCTGAAATAGCGTATACTGTAAAACCTAAACTTCTGTTCTTCATAAAAACTCCTGTGGATTACAAACCAGGCTTCGATGTGAATTCTTATATGAAGCTAAGAACTGAGGTATTACCCACTCAAGAAACCTAACAGTTTCATTTTGTTATATATAAAATTGCCTTACATCAGAAATAACTCAATCCGCAATATCTTAACCGATCTTATAAGAAAGTTATATGCTCTGAGAATGGGGACGGATGGAAAGCCACATATTTATCTATACATACACATGTATGTGTTTAATTCAAGAATTATTTAAACATGTACACACACATACACACACACACACTCTGTTACCAGGAGAGGACTCAAAATCCCAAGGATCTCCAGTCCTTGGCTTTAGTCCTGCAGGGAAGAAAGATTTCAGGGAGGGAAAAAGTTCAGACAAGAGAAAAGGTTTGAACAAAAAAAGTGATTTTACCCCAGGGATATTTTGGAAAAGAAGTCCCAAGGGCCCTACTTAAAACTCAGTGCCATGGAGTAGGCACCAGCTTATTGCCTAGTTTCACAGTGACCCTCTCAGACAGGTCAGGCTGCCCCTGCTGATTTCCCAGATGATAACTCTTTGAGTAGACAATTCTAGAAGGTCTAGCAGAATGTAGAGACAAACTATATTCTGCTAATGGCAGATGTCCCACCAAAGGCTGGCATCCAGCTATTGTCTGGTCCTCTGTAGGGTACTTTCTCTTTCCAGGGAGATGCATGGTAGCATTTAGACTTCATGCAGTGCCCTGTCTCAGGTCTCCAACCCAAGACTCTATTCAGTCACTGTGGGGGTAATGGGAATATCCTATCTTTCTTGACTCAGCCTTTTCACTATCCCTGGTCTCTACCAGTGATAAGGAAATGTGTCTTATCTGCCCTTCACCTTTCTTTGTGCTAGAGAGGTGTGTGTACCCTGTTTCCCTGAAAGTAAGACATCCCCCGAAAATAAGACCTACTTATAGATTTGCCTCTCACTGAAATATAAGGCATCCCCCCGAAAATAAGACCTCCCTGAAAGTAAGGCCCCCCGAAGCTACCATAACTCAACTCTGGACCATAGTGGTGGGTGCTACCATACAGTTCACTGTTGGCCGCAGCACAGCCAAAGCAGACAGGAAGTGTGAGGTCTCTTTTAGTAAAACAATAAAACAATAAATGTGTACTGTATTCTTCTTCATGGAAAAATAAGACATCCCCTGAAAATAAGATCTAGCGAACCTTTGGGAGCAAAAATTACTATAAGACACTGCCTTATTTTCGGGGAAACAGGGTAGGACATGGGGGTGGGGATGATAGGCTGGTAGGGGTGTGTGCTAGAAAATGTGACCCACCCTTCTTTGTGTTGGGGGGTCTGGGAGGCACCTGGGGGTGGGGAGCTCCTGTTTTACCACACCTTATGTTACAATTTCTGCCAGGTTCCTGCCAGCTTCACCGTTTCTCCCTTTGCCAGCCTCTGTCTCCCCAACCAACACTCAGCAATTTTTTAAGTTAATCCCTTAATTTTACAAATAGAGTTTATTACTATTGTTGGTAAGAAACAAATAAAACAAAAATATTAAAGAGTTCTCAATCACTAGAAATTTATAATAATTCTTGACAACACCCAGTATGATGGAGAAAAGATATTACAACCAAAATGTTATAGATGAAGAAATGCTGATAAGGGGAGTTAGACAGCCCTAGGTATTATCTAGAAAATACATGAGTAAGACTCCATATCAGCTTCTTGGTCATAAAAATCCAATGCTCTTTTGAAAAGAATCCGTTTTTAAGTAAAGAAGCCTTATTCATATCACCCTTAGCAATAATTTTGTCTTTTTTTTCCTGAAATAAAGTCATCCTGTATCTTTTTTGTTACCTTTTCTTTTGTCTTGTTCTTCACACTTGTATAATAAGCCATTACAATACTTACCATTAAATTAAAAAGGGGGAAACATGATTGCCTAGGCTCTGAAGGTCTATAGACAATGAGTGTTTTCTGAAGCAGTGGGTAGAATGCCTTCTCTTGTTTTGATTGCTGCTTAATGGTCCTCCTCAGACACTTCCAAAATACTAATAACTAATAACAGGAGAACAGGTGGCACAGCTCATTGGAAATGCTGGAAAGGCTGAAATAGTGTTTAGTAATTACTAATTATGGCGTGTACTGGCTCGGGGAGCAGGTGCCAGGAAACCGTCAGGTTTGAATCCATGAAGATCTGTTCAGGCATGATTACTTTGTCAACATAACAATAATGCTCAAAGGAAAGTCACAGCCTTGACACTATTGTGGCTACATTCTTTTGGTTTTGTTGCCTTTGCGGTACAGTGTTTTAATTGCATGCAAATGAGATTCTTAAAGACCCTTTAGCATAAGTTTGGGAAGGAAGGAACGCCCTGAGCAGTCATACTATTAAAAATTCAGCACTGAGTTGAAAGAATATAATATTTTAAAGTTAAAAAATAGAAAAGAAGCCAATACTTTTTAAAGATATGTAGAAAATATCTACAGAGCGTTATTTCATTTTCTGTGAATTCCCTGGTATGCTTTGGGAGAGTACAAGAACATTTTAAGATGTGTTTTTAAAATAAGAAATATTATATTCTTAGTTGAGTTTTGTTTAGTGATTTTAACTGTATAAATAAAACTAAATCAATTAAAAAAATAGAAAGAACAGATGTTTGGTTCTAAGTTCTAACATAACTAAATGAAATTCAATAAATTTCCAAACCTCTTTATGCTTGAATATTTTCATTTTAATTAAAATAATAACCATTACTCAAAACTCTGAAATAAATAAAATTTTAAAAACATAAAAGGAAAGCTTTGTAAAAAAGAGAAACTGTCTTTTAAGAGTGCAGCATGTTCTCTGGTGCTTATTTATTTGTAAATCCTCATTTCGTGTCCATATTACAGATGGAAAAATGAAGAAACCAGTAAATTGTAATTGAAACCCAGCAGTTCAAAGAAAATTATATCAAAATCAGCAGAATAATGTGTCTTGGTTTTGAGGACTATAGATTAGCCACTTGTTAAAAAGGTTTTATATGTTTTTTGGAGCAAATTTTCTAAGATTATTTATTAGCTTATCCTTTTAATTTATTTTATTGTGAATTTTATCATTGTTACTTTTAATGTCTTCACAATCTAGACACACATAGAATGGAATTGAGGGCAAAACAAAACCCACTGCAAACGAGTCACTTCTGACCCATTGGACTTTGCAGGACGAAGAAGGATTAATAACTGCAGCATCACCATGCATCTAATAATAGACCAGCCTTTTAAAGGCCGGTATAAAGAATTCTTGAGAAAATGAAGAGTGTATGACTATCCCATTGATTGTTTTCTTCAATCTTTAAGTGCTTGCCTCTGGACTTAATAAAAATTTTGAAAATGGAGAGGAAAAATGTTTCAATGTTGAATGTTCAGTCAAAAAACTTACTTGCCATTCTCTAGTAAAAAGCCAGTTGCTGTCAAGTCAAACTCATGGTGATCCCTGTGTGTCAGAGTAAAATTGTGCTCCATTGAGTTTTTGATGGCTATCACCTTTCAAAAGCACATCAGTAGGCTTTTATTCTGAGAGATCTTTGAGTGGGTTTGAACCAACAATCTCTTAGTGGAGTGTTCAAATGTTTGGGTCACCCAAGAACTCTATGATTTAGTAGACAGGCTCTAACATTTTAAAGACAGTTCAGTATGATACTATAGTTTCTACCCCATGCTGTACTAACTAGAAAGAAAAATGGAGAGGAGATGTAATACCTGAAAAAGAGAAATGCAGAACTGGTCTTTTGTGATCAGGTAGTACTTGGTGCTTTACCATTGAACAAGAAAAAGTTCAGAGAACATCAACATCATAGAGCTGTCTGTGATTTTGATGGGTAAGGTAAAAACAGGAGCACTCCATAATCACACTTGGATGCAGACGAATGACAAACATTATCTCAGCCCCCAAATGCCCACCCACTTTTCTCTCAAGGTAATATGAGTGATTGCTGGTTCTTTTAAAATTGCAGCCTTAGCCTCAGTCTTGTTTTCTTTCCTCCTACAGATTTATGAAGATTTCTAGTCAAATAATTGATCTTCTGCTAATAATATTCAACTCAGAGCAAGAAAGCTACAATAAGAATGGTGTGGGGCCACATCTGATCTCCCCTAACTTCATGGAGAAAAAGAAAATCATCATCAGTATTAGCCAAGATCCATTCCTATAAGGTAGAGTTTAGACATGGTTCCAGTGTTATACCCGCTTTACCATTTCTGACACCAACACTCCCTCTCATAGCACCCTATACTTCTAAAGTGGCTTCAATAACTGGTCACAGTGGCCACACAGAACTCACAGACCACACTTAGAATTATTACATTTACTAGGGAAGTTAACAGGATACCACTTAGAATCAGAAATTTTCAGGATACAGTTCTTTGGGTTAGGAGCAATTCTTTTCATCGATGCTGGCAGGAATCTTCTCTCTAATCTTTGGTCCTTCAACATTACAAAGGCCTCAGGCACACTTTTCTCTCTAGTTCTCTGCCTCACAGATGAACAAATCTTTGAACTCTGCTCACTCAAGCAAGAGTTACCAAGCTCCTTTAGCACAGCTGATAAATGCCCCAAAGGCATGCCACTCCACTATTAACTTTAGACCAAAAGCATTTGGTTCTAGTTCCATTGATCAGCAAACCTAGCTTCCCCAATTAAGTGCCTGACATCATCCAACTCTACAAATGAGCCTCCTGGCAGAAGGCACTCAACTTTACTTGCTCTGTGGGCTAGGAAGCCTACCATTCTGCTCTGACTGAAGCCCTTGGTTCTTCTGTCTACTAGCACAGCTTCTCTCATATCACAACTCTGTTACCAAAATTGAAGATATCCAGCGCAGGGATCTCAAGGTCCAAAGTACATATTCCACTTCTGACTCTTCTTTCTGGAAAGCAGTAAGATTCCCCATTTCCACTTTTGAGATTTCTCATTTTAATCCCAATGGAATGGCAAAAATGACCAACCCCCCACCTTAGAGGCCTACATACCCTATTTTCTTGGTCCTCACCAGTCATATGGAACCCTAATGTCTCTATAAGTTAAGCATTAGACTGCTAACAGCGAGATTGATGGTTCAACTTACCTGCCACTTTGAAAAAAGAGGTTAGCAGCTCTCTTAAAGATTCACAACTTTGGAAATCCTATACAGGGTCACTATGAGTGGAAATTGACTCAATGACAATAGGGTCCAGTCATTCGGAGAGGTTACAAAGACTACAGGTAAAAGAAGTATAGTTCACTGTACCAGATCCCCTTTCGAATAAGCCTTCTCTAAAACTGCCAACCGGCTGGTCATACTGCCATCATACAGGCGTGGCTAAAAGGTATCAGCTATGCCACTGGTATTGCAAATGCTGCAAGTTCTCCCATTGTTCACAGGTTTTAGTTGAGCTTTTAGACTAAGACAGACTAGAAAGAAGTATCTGAAATTCTCTTTCTGAAAATTAGTCACTGAAAAGCCTATAGTTCACAATAGAAGATAGTCCAATACAGTGCTGAAAGCATATAGTCGCTTATGCTGAAGACAGCAGCTGCAACAATGGACTCCACCAGGCCAGTGGTCATGGAAAAGGCACAGGAGCGGCAATGTTGTAAACAGCCTTGCCAAGACTCGGAGCCAACTCAAAGACAACTAACAACCAACAAAACGATCTAACAAAGCCAAAGCTGCACAATAAATTCTAGCACTCTCTTCCTGAGAAGCCTCCAGGCTCCACTTGGTGGCTTCCTTTACTCCCGCCATGAGCAGTAAAGTCAGCACGGTTCCCTGGCGACCCTTCTCTGGAAGCATTAACATTAGGATAAGTCGCACAGGAGAGAGGCTAACAACATTTTGTTTCTGGATCTGTGCTCTGGTTACCTTCCAAAAGCTCACCCACTACCATTGAGTCAATTCCAACTCACAGTGACCTTCTTTACGGTTTCTGAGACTAAATTTTTATAAGAGAAGCATCATCTTTCCTCCACAGCGTAACTAGTGGGCTTGAGCCTTTGACCTTGCAGGGCCTCTTAATTAATTAATCCAGTAAACCATATGTTTGTTGTTTGTGCATTTCCTATTTCATAGTAAAAGTTATTTTATAACCCTGAATTGAATACAGGGATACACATCTTAGACCCTAATTAAAGTCTACCCTTCAAATAATTTACTGAGGAAAATCACATGCAAAGATCAAGAAATAAAATATTTTTAAAATGCTAACCACACATTTAGCTATTACCAGATTGAGAGAAAGAGAATAAAAGGAGCAATAGATCAGTGCTCCAAGATGTAGCAATCATTATGTCAATGCAAGTGTTCTTTTCCTTGGTTTACTCTGGCCAAACAAACTTCAACTCAAACTTTCAAATTCATAAAATTAATGAATTAAAGGCAGTTCACACACATCTGCTCAAAGCCATGATGAAGACACTATGCACTCAGTGGTTACTTCCAAGCAATGCACATGCTCCTAGCCTAGAGGAACAGCTGTAGCCTCATCGACACCTGTTTGTTCAACTTCCCAGTAGTCAGAAGTTTACCTTAACACTGAACAGGTGCTATGCATATATGCCAGCAGTACTTCGAAGCCTAAAGTTGATCACCCCAAAAGCGAGGGGGTGATCTAAGTGATCTTTGGGGGCCCTTTTAGCTCTAAACTCTCATCCACACCATGAATTATTCTCACCTGTAAGCATGTTATATCGGCAGATATCATTTTGTTAAAATTTTCAGAAAGAACTGTATTTTTACACGAAGCTGCTACTTCCCACTCTTTCATCAATTAGAGCAAGAGAACTGCTGAGGATTTATTTTCCCATTATGCAAACTGGCTTCCAACATCAAAACAGACACTTTTCCCAAAAGGGATAGCAGGGGAATGTTCAGAGTGAACATCTGTTATTGCCCTAAATTTCGATGGTCATGATACCTTCCCAGTGAGAATAATCCAGAGTATTCTATTTCAGGTTCTCAATAGAATTGTACAACTAACCACTTGGTTGACTAGTTGTCCACAGCTTTCAAGTGTGGGAAAACTTACTTCTTAAGGACACAAATAGTCTGGCTGTAGTTCTAGGAAGATCTTGTCACACCTGCTGGGCTGCAAGATTACAAGGCAAGCAGAGTGCTAGAAAAAAGACTTATAAAAAAACTAAATAAATCATACATCAATATGGTACATATTGATGTATTTTCAAGTTGCATCATTATTCATGCTAAAAAATATTTGTTTCTTACCTGTTACTAGAGAGTCCAAGATGAATAAGAGGAAGGCTTCAAAAAGTTTATGGAAAATTGAATCAAAAGATAATGTATGTTTCCCACAAACTTTTTGAAGCCTCCTAATATAATGACAGCTATTGATTTAAAAATTGTGTTCTGTTTGCATTATCCAGAAGGAGTTCTGGCAATACTTTTGATTATGAAGTACAAGATCAGCAGTTCAAACTCCCCAGCCACTCCACAGAGAAAGATGAAGCTGTCTGTTCCTATAAAGATTTACAGTCTCAGAAACTCTAAGTAGGCTCTCTATGAGACAGAATCAACTAGATGGCAGTAGTTTTAGCATAATGTAGATAATCTGTAGATGGTGCAAATGGCCCTACCCAGAGGTACCATGGAAGAGAGACGTGCCAATCAGTTGCATCAAGATTATAGCTGAGAAAATTTTCTGGAGCAGGCCTACTCTGTAACATGGGTTGGCATCTTCTTGATGATGAGATTGTGTGTTTTGGCTTACATAGTGTAGAGACTTTACTAAGAAAAGACTGCTCCTCTATGGACTATATTTACTAGCCTATCGAGATAGCTATCTGATAGATATCTGAGCAACTTCTAGGTAGTTTTGTAATCTCTATTCAGATTTAGTCAAAGGAATATTTTAGAGTAGACCAACCTCTTACAATCATGGAGTCAGACATATTTCATGGTAGTATGCTCACCTCTGGAACAGCCATGACCTCAGCAGCCAGATCCATGCAGAGAGCAGGAGGAGGAGAGGGGAGAGGAGAGAGCATATGCTCTTTTTTTTCTGACCAAGGCCTACGTATATTTAGGGGTGTGAAATTCCCCCTGATTATAGGTAACCAAATACGTAACAGGAAGGGGCTATACAAGAGGCATACGCATCATAGGAAGGGGATGAGCTAGGGTTGTACATGCAACAGGAATGGAGGGATTAAGGCTACACATGTGACAAGATGGGTGGACCCTAGACTCAAGATGGCAGTCTAATCCTGGTAATCATTGAGTGGGCTCAACCTTGCCTGTAGGCCAGCGGTTCTCAACTTGTGGGTCACGGTCCCTTTGGGGGTCGAATGACCCTTTTGAAGGTGTTGCCCGATTCATAACAGTAGCAAAATTTCAGTTATGAAGTAGCAAAGAAAATAATTTTATGCTTGGGGGGCTCACCACAACTGTATTAAAGGGTTGCAGCATTAGGAAGGTTGAGGACCATTGCTCTAGGCTCTCCTTCAAGGAAACAATCCACTACCCTTATCAGAAGGGAGTGGGCTCTACTTAGGGTTGGACAGACTATAGAGTCTGATTGCTTTAGATGGCTGATAACCCTCAGGGAGAATAACTTCTAAGCAGCTTGCGTTGACCTCCAAGTGTACAGTCGTTTACCATGTGTAGCAAACAGCGTCTTAGGTTTGGCATATATTTGGGCGAGACAACCTGGGGAAAAACTCTTTTGCATCCCTCAGAATATTATCAGACTGTGGTAGAAGAACATTGCAAACACTAAGGGAACTCAGAAATAGGGAATCCTGTATTTCTCTAAACTCTATGAGATAGATAGAATTATACTGTTTTACAGATTAAAAAATAAATCTAAAGGTAATATACTGAGGTGGTTAGCTTTTATGTCAACATGTACCTGTGTGGAGGGTGGGGTGTGATCCAGCCTATTAATCACACTACAGTCTAATGATGCCTCCTTGGGGATATGAACTTTTATATGAGAAAGACAGTGAAGAACTTCTTCTCCTTTCTGTTGTCCTTCACTTTCAGTTTTTCTGAGATTCTGTGTCTCCATTGGTGGCCCCACATGGGTTTCTGATCCAGGGAGTAAATCTCCCATCTGTCAGCATCCTTCCATGTTCCCACTGACCTAGGATCTATCCTAGTCTGCACTCACCAGCCTGTGATCTCCCTGCATCTTGCTTCACCTTTCTGATTCATAGGCTTTTGGCTACAGGCATCTGAAGAGGCCTCCAGCTATCATCGGACCCATGGCCTTGAGTTAGGCTGGTGTGGGATGCTTTCTCAATATAAAATTATTGTTGTTAGGAGATGCCATTGAGATAGTTTTGACTCAGTGACACTGAACAGAACAGAAAGACAACACTGCACTGTCCTGCACCATCCTCACAATTATTCCTGTGCCTGAGCCCATTGTTGTAGCCATTGTGTCAGTCCATTTCCACAAGGGCCTTGTTCTTTTTCAGTGCCCTCTACTTTAAAAAGCAAGATGTCTGGCTCAAGGGTCTCTCCTGACAATATGCCCAAAGTAGGTGAGTTAGTTAATTGTGCCAACCTGGCCAATAATCACATGTGGGGCTAATTGAAAGGCAGAGGGATAAATGGGTGGTGAGCCTCGCCTTTCTAGTTCTTGGGTCTCTTGCTATGTGATGGTCGCACCAGGATGCAGCTGCCTTAGCAGTTCCCT
>NW_022103906.1:1264937-1276427 GCF_000313985.2 Echinops telfairi
GCCTTAGCAGTTCCCTGCTTCAGCTTGCAAGATTGACTTCCTACAAGACATCCCCAAGGAGAAGCCACATGGACCTATTCCGATGCAGCCCTGGGTGCTGGAGCAGCCGTGCGGAGAGCCCTGCTAGTGCTGAGATGCTTATTCGTTCACTGACTCAGCTTTCCTCCTGCAGTCGGCATCATTGCCTCTGTTTTGTGAGGCAGATGACTTTGTGGACATGTGTTGGGTTAATGGGTTAATGTTGGACTTGTGGGTTTGGGCAGCATTGGGTTGAGATGTTTTCGTGATGCACACTTTCTTGACATAAAACTCTCTTATACATGAGTTGTTGTGGATTTGTTTCTCTAAAGTACCTAGACTAATACAGTAGGTAAGAGGAAATCTTTCCATTCTTCTAAGAGGCACTCTGGTTGGCACTCCTTCCAAGGCAGATTTGTCTGTCTTTTAGCAGTCCATGGTCCTTTCAATATTCTTCTATAGCACCACAATTCAAATGCATCAATTCTTCCTTAGTCAATTCTTCCTTGGTCTTCCTTAGTCAATGTCCAACTTTCACATGCATATGAGGCAATGGAAAATGCCATGGCTTGGATCAGGTGCACCTCAGTCCTCAGAGTAGCATCCTTCCTTTTCAATACTCTGAAGAGTTTGGACAGTAGATTTACCTAATGCAAATTCTCATTTGACCTCTTCAATGCTGTTTCCATCAGCATTGGTTGTGAATTCAAGTCAGACAAAATACCTTGACAACTTAAACCTCTTTTCGATGTTACCTATTGGTCCAATTGTGAGGATTTGGGTTTGTTTTGTTTTTTCTTACAATGAATTGTTGTGTTAAGCCAGGTTGACTAGAGAAACAAACGAGGGACACTCATATCTGCATAAGAGAGAGCTTTATATCAAGAAATAATTATATATAAAGAAGCATTCCAGTCCAGATCAGCCCAGATCAAGTCTGCTACCAGTCCATAAATCTGATACTAGTCCATAAATCCCTCTTCAGACTTACACAGTCGCATGAGATAATGCAAAATGCAGGAAGGTCACAGGCCTGCGGGTGCAAAGTCTTGTGGATCCAATGGCAGTGGAAGCATCACGGAGCTTACACAGGTCTCTGTGTGGCTTTCTGCATGGCGGTGAATGCAGACAGTGAGGGGAGATTCCCAGAACCCTCCTTAAGAGGCCATGCCGGCAAGGAGGCAACATCAGACTGTGACCTGATTGATAGGCTAGATTCCACCCCTACACTTTTATATCTTCATGTTGACATGAAATATGTAGCTACCACAGTAGTAATTCATACTAAAGGCGGCAAACCTTGATCTTCATCATCAAGTGCTTCAATTGCCCCTCACTTTCAGCAAGCAAAGTTATGTTATCCACACATTGAAGATTGTTAATAAGCCTTCCTCCAATCTTAATGCCATATTCTTATTTATATAATTCAGCATCTCTCATGATTTTCTCAGCATACAGATTGACAAGTATGGTGAGAGGATACAAGCTTGATACACACCTTTCCTGATTTTAAACTATGTAGTGTTCCCTTCTTCTGTTCACGTGACTGCCTCTTGACCCATGTACAACTTCCTCAATAGCACAATAAAGTGATCTGAAATTCCCATTTTTCTCAAGGTTATCCATAGTCTATTAGGATCCACACAGTGGAATGCCTTGGTGGAAACTCACATAAATATCTTTTTGGTGTTCTCTGCTATCAGCTAAGATCCATGTGACATAAACAATATTCCTTGCTCCACATCCCCTTCTGACTCTTCAGAAATGTCTCTGTCAATGTACTGCTGCAACTCTTACTGGATGTTTTCAGCACAATTTATATTTGCATATCAATTATACTGTTTTACAATTTGAGCATTCTGTTGGGTCACCTTTCTTTAGAATGATTACAAATATGGATCTCTTCCAGTTAGTTGGCCAAGTAGCTGTATTCCAAATTTCCTGGTATAGATGAGTGAATGCTTACAGTGCTTCATCAGCTTGTTGATATATTTCAATAGATATTCCATCAATTCCTAGCCCCTTGTTTTTGGCTAGTGCTTTCAGTGAAGCTTGAACTTCTTCTTCCAACATCATTGGTTCTTAGTCATAAACTACCTCCTGAAATGGTGGAATATTGACTAGTTATGTTTGGTACGGTGACTGTGTATCCTTTCCATCTTCTTTTGATTATTCCTGAATTATTCAGTATTTTGCCCATAAAATCTTTCAAGATTAACACTTAAGGCTTGGACTTTTTTTTCAGGTCTTTCAGTAAAGAAAAGCCGAGCATGCTCTTCCCTTTTGGTTTTCTAATTTCAGATCATTGTACATTCCATTATAATATTTGGCTTTGTCTTCTTGGACTGCTGTTTGAAATTTTCTATTCAGCTTTTTAATGTCCTCATTTTTTCCATTTGCTTTAGCTACTCTACAAATAAAAGCACGTTTGTGGATCTCTTTTGATATCCACTTTGATATTTTATTTTTTCCTGTCTTTTTAATGACCTCTTGCTTTCTTCATGAATGATGTCCTTGATGTCCTCCCAGACTTGATGAGCTCATCAGGTCTCTGTCATTTGTGTTCAAAGTATCAAGTCTGTTCTTGAGATGTTCTGGAAATTCAAGTGGGATAGAATCAAGGTCATATTTTGGCTACAAAATACTTTTTTTTAATTTTCTTCAACTTTAACTTGAACATACATATGGGAAAGTGGTCATCTTTTTCCACCGTTTGCCTCTGGTCAGGTTTTCCCTGCAGATAATGAGTTCCGCCATTGTATCTTTCCACAGATGTAGTCAATTTGATTTCTGCGCATTCCATACAGCAAAGTCAATATATATAGTTGCCGTTTGAATTGTTGAAAACAGTATTTGCTATGAACAAGTCATTGGTTTTGCAAAATTTTATCATGAGATCTCTAGGTTCATTTTTGTCACCAAGTGCATATTTTCTAACTAGAGTTCCTTTCTCTTTCTGTCCAACTTTTGCAACAAAACAGTTTGATTGTGTTTGCTCAATTTCAGACTGAAGTGATTGGTAGAATTCTTCAGTTTCTTCACCAGTAGCTTTTGTGATTGGTGTATAAATTTGAATAATACTTGTAGTGATATTTGAAGGCTGATAGATATAATCCCAGCACAGACAGGATTGTACTTCATGATTTTTGCAATGTTCCCTTTTTGACAATGAATGCCACGTCTTTCATCTTGATTGTGTTATTCTCAGCATAGTAAATCATATGATTAAACGAGTCCGTTTAAGCTTACTGATGCCTAGGGTATTGATCTTTAAGCATTCCATTTTCTTTTTTACCACTTCCAGTTGTCCTAGATTCACACTTCCCACATTCCAAGGTCTGATCATTAGCAACATTTTGCAGTTGTTTCTCCTTACCTTGAGTCTTGTGCTAGTGGCAAATGAAGATCTTAAAGGCTCTACTGTCATAAACTTGACCTGACTCGTGTCACCATGGTTGACCTCACTGAGAAATTAGCTTCTCCGCAGTCACATTTTGAGTACTCTTAGATCCAGGGGGCCCATCCTCTGGCAGTATCTCTGACAATATTCTGCTTCCACTCATTAAGTTCTCAGTATCTGACAATGTTTTGAAGCTATGCATAAGGTTTGAAGCAGCTCCTTCCTCTGCTATGGGGAGTTGAGTCTTTTCATAGTCTGTTGTTAGTCTGGAAGTTCCACTGAAACCTGAACACTGCTGGCATTTGAAATACCAGTGACATGGCTTCCAGCATCACAAGAACACACAAGTTATCACAGTATGACAAACTGACCAACAAGTGATGGAATTTAAAGTTACTTCTTCATATAAAGTTATTTCTTATACAAATATGAGTGGCACTGGTTTTATCTCTGTAGACAACCCAGTCTAACACATGTATTTTTAGCAAGGTCTACTGATTTGCTGTAATTTATTGATTTTTTCCTCTGTCTTGGACTCCAAAAACCCTCTCTATTGCTACTTCCCCCTAATGCCTTTTTGAATTTTATTTTTAGGTTTAATGGGTGGGGAGAGAAAATTACTACTGACCCATTTTGCCCAAAATTAGATAGCTCAAGAAAAAAATAAATAAAATGTGCCTGAGGATACTTATTTTCTATTTTCAGATACTATTTTATGCCTTTGTCTCATTATTAAACTATAATCTTGTCCAGAATTTCTAAATAATGACCCTTCACTATGAATCACTACACTATTTGAGATACAGTCAGGAGGCCTTTTATTCTTCATAACTTACAAAGAATGATAATTCTTCTAAACCTTAACCTAAAAAAAAAAATCTTACTGACAAGTTGCTAACAAAAATGTTTGCAAGTATTTCCATAATAGTTCGGCACTACAACTCACATTCAAAGTGGCACAGTTGGTCACCATCATGGAGCAAGCTACTGTTACCTACTTCATATTCAGGGCGAGCCACCAGATACGCCTATAAGATTCATAAGGAAACCTTACTGGAAATTCAGGTCCAATGAATGGAGGGTGGCATGTATGTCTCAGAGAAGGCAATTTCATTTCTTTTGGTAGGAAAACTGGGAGGAGCAGCCTCCTATTGGGGAAAAAGGAAAAAAAAGATTAATAATACTGATATAAAACCCAAGGGGAGAATATATCTTGTACTAAGTTCCTAATTGGACACTTTTGACCTAATGTCTACGTAGTCCTTAGTGACCCAGTCTGTGTGCTGAGACCATAGACTCTGTCCTTTCAAGGTCATAGGCCACACCAGAAAGACTAAGTGTGGAAACTGCACTAAGTGAACTGAGGTTTACCTTCAACTCACTCATGATCTGTGGACTTAGGACTGAAACTTCCTAGTGTGAGTAGAAGCAGATGATTGCTAGCCCAAGGGCATAGAACTGGCAGAAATTGTCTTTGGTTTGAATCCCTTGCCTTGAAGGTGCCCATGAATGGTGGCCCGAATTACCATATATTTACTATTTTAATGCCAGCCTTTCTTCATTACCACATGTATTAACCTGTAGGCATGGATCTGCCATTGTGAATGAATATTATTGAAGTTTTGCCCTATCACCAACCCACATTGTTTGTGGAAATAATGTCCAGTCACTTAAGAATTTAATCTGTACAAGTCAACAATGAATGTATTTCAGTTCATAGCTGGCCTATACTGGTAAAATTTCCTATTCTCAACAGTATTTTTAAATCGATACCATTGACTAAATTGACACTATCAATGCATTGAGATTATGTTTTGCGCTGTTACTAGCAAGGTCGGAATTTGAGGCCACCAGTCAACTCCTTAGGAGAAAGGCGAGGCTTTCTGCTACTATAAAGATTTTTCATCTCAGATACTCACAGGGGCAGTTTTACCCTGTGAGTTAGCATTGACTCAATGGCAGTGGAGGTGATGCCTCAGGGGGGTGATTGATTCTTTAGCATAAAATGACAATGATATCTAAAACTATAGTTATATGAATGGATTTGGGAATTACACTTAATTTTAGCCCAATCTAAGAACAATTTGTTCTTATGACATAACTCTACTGGACTCTCGACCTCATGAAGAGATCACTGTGGTAAAGTACCATCTCTCAGAAAGAATATCATCTAGGGTCTTCCAGGTTTGTCTTCAAACAAAAAGCCATCTGTGCTAGGTGCCAACTAAGACCACATGGAAGAAGCACACCAACTTGTGTAACCTATGGAATATATATTATAAAATCTAAATCTGAAGGTGGTAATGTATCAGAATTTAAATTGTGAGCACCAAAGGCTATGGATGATAGTAAAAGCCAAAACACCATTTGCAGGATCAATACATCACCACCACCACACCCAAAAAAAACTCCAAAAAACAAAAGCAAACAAACAAACAAACAGAAGAAAAAGAAATTGATTTTTTTTCAAAGCTATGCATTTACATTTTTGTACAAAACAACCTTATCACCTTCAAAGTACTCTCCATGACACTTAATACATGACACTTAATGCAATTTTATTCTTGGAAACATTTTTTCAAACTCATCTGTTTGGAAGGCTGACAGCACCCCCCTCAATTTTTTCTCACCTATTCTACATCATTAATCACTGTCCTTTCATGTCCCTGTGCATTTGCAGAAACAAAAAGCAGTCCCACAGAGCAAGGTCTGGTGAGTAAGGTGCATGGGGCAAGAGAAGCATGCTGATTTTTGCCAAAAACTGGTGCACTGAGATGGCTGTGTGAGCAGGTGCATTGTCATAGTGCTAAAACCAATCCCCTGTCTGCCACAAATCAGGCCTTTTTAGTCGCACACTGTTACTGTTATGCAATCTTTTCAGAACCTCTACATAGAAAGCTTGATTAACAGCCTGACCCTGTGGAACGAACTCCAAATGCACTATGAGTTGATATTTTTGCTCGTTCGGGAAGTTGACTTGTATGTCCAGAATGAGGTTGATCATCATTCAACATTTCACCCTTTTGGAAACAAGAAAACCACTGTACACTTGAGTTTTTTCCATAGCACTGTCCTTGTAAGCTGTGTTCAACATCACAACAGTTTCTACAGCATTTTTCCCTAGCAGGAAACAAAAATTCACAGCTCCACCCTGTTCTCTTAAATTGGCCATCACAAAAAATGAGGTTCAAGTGAAATTACTTTTAGGAAAAAATTCACTATGACCAGAGAGAACCTTCCCTGGCGATGCCACTGGGTGCACTAACTCAGAGTGATGCTCAATGCTCACTGAATGGGAAAGATGTGGACTATAAATGTTCTACTATGCCCAGCAGAATTCCGTTTTTTGGGGGTTACTCCTTCGTAGACTAAGTCTCTGGAAAATCCCTTCCAATCATAATTGAGGAATGTGAATAGCTTTGTTATCAGATAGAAAGCATTGCAAAATTGATGATCACAGACCTAGTTGGGTTAAAATGTCATGTCTTATCATGTGCTCAAGCTTTTGACCCATTCTAAAGTTGTTTCAGTTTTTTAAAAAGGGGTCATGGGTTGAGGGTATAATGGATGGAGTTGCTGGGTAATGGATTCCCTTTGACCGCAGAGATGTAAGTAGGCTTACTATCATGTGGAGTACATTGGAAAGAGGATCAGTTGCAGTTGGTTAAAATTTAACACTTTATCATTTGACTTCATTTTTGATCTATTTCAAATTTGTTCCAGTTTTTAATATTTTATACTTTCTTTTTGATTGCGGTTTTTATCTGTTTTCCTTTGTTATTATTGTTAGTTTTTGTTTCTTTAATGTTTTCATGTATATGTAATCCAGGATAAATAAATCTATTGAGACAGTAATCATATTGATGGTTCCTTGGAGATGATGTATCTGGGAATACTTGGGAGTGGTGAGGTAATAATCACTAAAATGAAGAAAATATTCTGAAACTGATTGTGGTGATGCTTGTACAACTCTTCTTGGGGTGAATGAACTATTGATTTGGGTGATATGTGAATTATATGCCAATAAAACTGTTAAAGAATAAAATTAAAGGTTAAAAAAATCCAATATTCAAAAAGTTTTGGTTCTAGTACTGTGTGAATGATACCCTCATTTTCACTGGTCATGATTGAACCATTTTAAACTGGTTTGAAGCCCTGGACAAAATTTGATACTTTTAGTGAGTGTTGCACAGATACCTAAATTGTGGAAGCTGTTTGGAATTGGGTAGTGGCTATATGCTGGAAAAGTTTGAAAGTGTCTAATACTAAAAATGTAGATTGCCTTGAAGAGACATTACGGATGTTGAAAGCTCTTCTGCTGAGGACCCAGACGGAAATGTAGACAGGTATAGAGAAAGTCTCTGTCAACTTAGAGAACATATATGGGTAAAGAAACAGAATGTTAATATAACAGTGGATGTTAAATGTGTGTCTGGTAAAGCATTGAAAGAAAATTATGAACACGTGGAACAAGGAAGTTTTTTTTATGTGTCAAAGAACTTATCTGAATTATGTTTAAAGGTTTGGTACAAAGTAGAACTTGTAAGTGATGAACTTGGTTAAGTAAATGAGCTTTCTAAGCAAGATCTTAAAGGAGCCATGTGGCTTTTCTCTTTGTCATTTACAGTAAAATGTGTGCTAAAACAGATGGAATTAAACATTAAGTATGCAAAATGAAACCAAAACTTAAAGATTAAAAATATTCTGTTGTACAATTAAAGGACATATGTCTTTGAATTTTTACTAATGATGTGGATACACAAATTTTTGTTAAAGGGATTAAGCCTGTGATTCATGGATATAACCAATTACCACAACAGAAAACTTCGTCTAATGGAGCCAGAAAGAAGGAAAGATGAGAATACTTCCAGCCTCTTGAAACTCTGCATACAGGAAACACACCAAGGGTGGTTTTTTTTTTTTGGCCTCCCAGAAAAGAAAAGAACCATCCTGTAACAGTTTTGAGATCAGCAGAACTACTGGAAGAAACAGGGGAGTAGAGATGTCTCAATGACTGTGGTCGTGGCCTTTGATGTTTCAAAGGGTAGAGTCACAGTCTACTTGAGTTAGTTAATTGTGCCAGCCTGGCTGATAATCACATGTGGTGCTGGTTGAAAGGCGGAGGGATAAATGGGTGGTGAAGCCTTGCCTTTCTAGTTCTCGGGTCTCTTGTTTTGTGATGGTTGCATCGGGTGCAGCTGCCTTAGCAGTTCCCTGCTTCAGCTTGCAAGATGGATTTCCTACAAGACATCCCCAAGGAGAAGCCGCATGGATCTATCCCGATGCAGCCCTGGGTGCTGGAGCAGCCATGTGGAGACCCCTGCCAGTGCTGAGATGCTTACACGTTCACTGACTCAGCTTTCCTCCTGCAGTCGGCATTATTGCCTCTGTTTTGTGAGGTGAAGGACTTTGTAGACTGGTGTTGGGTATGGGTTAATGTTGGACTTGTGGGCTTGGGCAGCATTGGGTTGGGATGTTTTCGTGATGCACATTTTCTTTGCATAAAACTCTCTCTTATACGTGAGTTGCTGTGGATTTGTTTCTCCAAAGTACCCAGACTAATATACTACTCAATTTCAAAGAATTGCGCCTTTGCCAACTTTGTTCTTGAGTTTAGAGTTGCCATTAATGTGTGCCAAGGAAGTTATACCATCACCCAATCTAAGGGGGCTCTGCTGCCATGCCCAAGGTGTAGAAGAATGAGCCCTGACAGAAGCAAGGATGTAGTATTACTATGCAGATGGACTAGGACAATGGAGCCAACCATAGATAAGAAAGTAGAGTTGCTGCCCCTAGTATATAAATTTTAAGCCAAGGACAGAGGGGTGTACATCCAGAATCCTGAGCCTGTGGCCAGTACCCATAGTTAGTAAGATAAATGTCATTATCCACTAGAAGAATGCCTTTCTAGTACTGAAAGTCAAAGGGACCTGGGGAGTAGACAGCCTCGTATAATCACTTGCATTGGCCACCTTTATCCACTCATCAAGTAGAACAAGAGAGGAAATAATGAGGTGGGGATTGTTGGCTGGATGGTAGGCCCATTATTCAGCTAGTCTCAAGAGTATGAAGATTTAATTTGTTCTGCTGGCTTTTGGGCTTGCTTGGTGCCGGTTATTTCTTCTGTTCTTCTAATTTCTCCCATTTAAAATAGAAATGTCTACTTTGTGCTTGTTCTATTTTAGTTTGGTAGCAGATTACTCATATTTTAGATTTCATAAATTCACTGATAAAATATTTTACACAAGGATAGAATATGCCTACCATCTCAGCCATATTTGAATCAAATGATTCTGAAGATGATATTTTGTATTTGATTGTTGATTGAATACTTTTGAGATGATATTTTTGATGACTATGTTTGCATTTGGCAAGGGCATGAATTTAGGGTGGGCAAAGAGTGGAATGCTATGGATTAAATTTGTGTATCCTAAAAATATATCTCAATTTGAATAGGCCATAATTCCAGTATGGAGTGACTATTTTGTCATATGTGCAGTAAATCTTATCCTCTGTATGTTAATGAGATAGGATTCATTGGTATCTTGAATCATAGCCTGACAAGAGGGTATAATAATTCAAGTCCCTACCTTACTCAAGTCACCACAGTCACACAGTTGATTTAGTTGCATCTTTTATTTTACAAGAAACAAGAAAGGAGAAACATGCAGAGAATACTAGAGCACTGACTACCACTGAGAAAGAATTGCCAAGATCAAAGCATGCCCTATATACTTGAGATGCTTGCCCTGCGAACCTTCTAGATTTCAGGGAAGTTTGATGCCAAGGCATGTGGATACCTCCAAGGAACGTCAGGCCCACAATGTTGAATGAAGTCAATGACTTTCTCCAGGAGCTAACAGAGACAGAAAACCTTCCCTAGAGCTGGCACAATAAAATTGGACATGCAGCTTCCTAAATGTTTCTAATTTTTAAAATAACCTATTTGTGATATTTCTGTGGTGGTGGCCTTAGAAAACAAGACAGGTACTGAAAACGGTCAGGAAAGGAGTATCTTAGCTGAGACATAACTGAGAATTTCTGTGGGAAAAGGGAGGACAGAGACTCCCTTTTCCCAAACCAAAGTGGATATCTGTCAAATATCACAGTCATCCAAGAGGTGGGAACATAAGCATAAACTTCACCTGATACATTGTATTGATTTAAATGTTGATTTCAAAACCCTTGATATGCTCATTCTAATGTTAAATTAGTTTGTTCATGATTCTAATTCATGATGATTTTTACTACTAATGAGGAGGGAATGGCACCACCAGCCACTCCACAAGAGAAAGATGAGACGTCATCTCCTTTAAAGAGTCACAGTCTTGAAAAGTCAAACGGGGCAGTTCTACCCTGTCCCAATATTTTATTGGGTTCTGAAATTCCAAATATTCTGATATCCACATACAGCTACTTTTGGATTCTGGGACTGAAACTTTATTTCTAACCAGACTTCAGTTCAAAAGTTGTATTTAGCCTCTGGTAACCTAGACTGAATCTAATTTAGCAATATATAGATTGGCCAGTGACCTACCTCAGTCATCCCCAAACTAATGTGCCATGGAATGTTGGTGAAAGTGACCTCTTCGCTATACACTCATAGACACACTCCAATTCTCAACTAAGTTTGGGAAAAAACAGGCTTATTATTTTCTCATGCTGCCATAACAAAGTGCACCAAATTTAGTAAATGTTTCACAGTTTAGGAGAGTAGAAGTTCAAATTCAGGGTCTCAGAAGGTTCATATTCTCTTAGTGTACTCTTGGAGATGGTATTTTGTCTCCATCAGATTCTTGTAACCTGAGGCATTCCTTGACTTATGGCAGCCACATAACTGTTGTCACGTGACTGTATTCCTTTCCTCTGTCCTCTTCTGAACCCATATGTCTTCTCTTCTAGAGAAGCCATATAAAATTAGGACCCATTTTATTCAAGTAGGATTGAAAAGATCTTCAAAAGCTGATGGTGCCAAGCTGTCAAATTACAGAGAATCTGGGGTCCCACATGCTGGAAGAAAACAAGGGGCCATCTAACTGAGAAACAACAAAGCCCACATGGAAGAGGCACAC
>NW_022103906.1:1277701-1282606 GCF_000313985.2 Echinops telfairi
CCAGGCCGAAGTCCCGCAAGTGTGCCGCGGACTCAGGAAACGAAAGCATGTGAAGATGAACACCCATCAGGATTGGAAGAGGGCTCATTAAAATCGAGAACATGCAGATTGCACAACCTTGCTAGCTGAAAACCAAGAGGACTTGAAACTGGATACAATTCAGTGTAAAGAAACCAAAATGCCCATAACTGGGCCCATAAACAACATCATAAGAAACAGAAAAGGTTTATGGTGTCAAAAATTTCATTTTAGTTGGACCCACAATGCTCATTGAAGCAGCAGTCAAGAAATCAAATGTTGTACTGCACTGCACAAATCTACTGTTTTAAGGCACCAACTCACTCCTGGCAAAATCTTTTAAAAAATTTTTCCATGTGATAAGCTTATTATTTTTATTTATTTAGGCCTTCTAAACATCACGTTTTAAAGATGTCTTGGAACAGTGATATAAATTGTGTTGGCAGGAGTTGAACATAAATATAATGAAGTTAATTGATTATATGAGAGTGTTTAATTTAGCTGATGATATCTGCTGATTGTGAGTTTGTTATTTCAAATATTTGAATGTTTAAAGAAATTTGAATGGCTGGTTAAGTAGAACCTTAAGAATAGTTCACTTGATTGGTTCCTTCTGTAAGTTCTGGAAGATGATCAGCTATTGCTGATTAGGAAGCCCCAAAGCCTTCAAGCTCCATAAAATTGTCACTCTTCTTATCTCACCATCAACCTTGATAGTCCCTAAGTGGACAATAGTTTGTTCTTAGGGCCATGAAGTTTGTCCTTGCCAGACTGCACTTAACAGATCCAGAAACATGATATAGCAACCTGGAAGCCAGGGCTATGGACAAGAATATGTATATCTCCACTATGATTCCTGCTGTCCAAGCATCAAAAGACTAAAACATGCTGTTTTAGGTGTTAACTCACCTTAATTCCCTTTAGGTGTAGGCACTTGAGGTTTAATATATTTATAAATAAAATTTCTTTTGAACTGTGATGCTAGCAAAGAAAGTTTAATACATCATGCACTTCCTGAAGAACAAACAAGGGAGACTTTGAAGAAATACAACCAGAATGCTCCTTTGAAGCAAGGATGGATTGCTTATTTTGACCAATCATAAAAAAAGATAAATAAGTAGACGATGGCATTGTGGCTAGAGTCAGCAAACTAAGGGTGGCCCTTAGTTACATGAATTGACACAGTAGCAAAAAAAAAAAATGAACTCAAATATAGCCACGATCACGAGTACATTGTAGGAGCAGCAATGCTTTTTCTGTGATAGAGAAGTGTGTGAGGCTGCATTGTCTGGAGAAACAAAACCAGTGGCACTCACATGTATAAGAAAGAACTTTATATCAAAAAATCATTGTATTTCAAAAAGCCATCCCAGCCCAATGCCGCTCAGGTCATTGAGTTCCATCCTAGCCAGAGCCGTCTTCAGACTCACACAGCCTCAGGCCAGTGAAACAGGAAAGTGAAGCAGAAAGCAGGCATATCACAGGCCAGCAAGAATAGAATCTTCTGGATTCATAGAAGGACTCTGACAGCTTTCAAGGAGGCAGACACAAAATCCAAGCAAGCAGGAAGGTGAATGGCAAGAGAGGGGAGGGGGAAGCAGGATTCTCAGTGTCTCTCTCATAAAAAGACCATACCCTAAAGGAAGCATCAGCAGATTGTGACAGGTTGGTCTCCTCTCCCACACTTTCATTCACTATTTGTTGACATAAAACCTACCCACTCCAGAGCACCCATTGTCAACTTGACACCTGTAAGCACCTCTTTACCCGACATAATCTCCAAACAAAGATGTTTGCATCTAATACGATAAAACAAAAACATGTACAAATGAAAATGCACTAACCTCATTTGCATCTTATGTTATATAAGTGAACAAAAGAAAAATATTTTATTCCTAACAATTACAGTTCTGTGATCAACTACACCTGAATCCTATGAATATCTCTTCCCACCCCCCTCCCTAAACCCATTAGGAAAAGAGAAAACTATCCAGTGGGCATCCTTCTTAGTTCTACTTATTTGAAAATTTGTAAGCCAGCTACTTCATGCCTTTATAGCCCCTCATTTTGATTATCCAATTTCTAAACTACTTTTTCCTGTCAACCCAGTCTTTTGAGGAGATAAGCATGTTCTTGGATGTGAAGAATCTTTATTTCAGTTAGAACTTTGTGTGATTACATCCATAAGTAAAGTCAAATTTAGAGCAGGGCATCCATCAAGTCAGTAAGCAACTCATAGGGTGAAATAGCTTTCTCTTCATCCAGTTGGGTTCTCAGCAACTTAATTGTAGCCATTCCAAACCAGGTCAATGGATGCCATATTAAACTCACATGTATCATACCTGTCTCCTTCTACTTTAGATCACTGGCCCCTTCACATATTCTCATCAACCCTAGCCCGCTCAGGTGAGGTTATCCTATATACTTTGGTTCTGTATAACTCTTTAAACTTCAAACCAGGCAGCCCATTCTCATCTCTCCTCTCTAGTCCTATGTACCAGGTACATGGATGTCAGTGACCAGACTTAATCTATCTCTCCATTGCTCCACTTCCCCAACTTCCACTCAACAAGTGAATCCAGGTGGTTACCTAGCAAGTATTCCATGCTGTCCACAGGCTCCATTTCCCTGAGCTATAATTTAACATTCATTACATTCCTCTCGGCCATTTCAACTAGTAATACCCAAAGGGAACTTCTATGAATCAAATTTCTCTCTCCTGCCCTCGCCTCCAAGCCCCCATGCCTTTTCCAGATTAGTCCTCTTCTGGCCATCCAAAGGAGAAGGAAAATTCAACTACATCCAATTGCCAAAAGTCAGAGGTCAGAAATGTCTTCACCTTCATCCTTAATATTTTGTGTTTTTAAAGAATCGTATTACTTTGTTACCAAGTTGTGTTAAGTTGGGCTGTCTAGAAAAACAAAACCAGTGACACTCATATATGCATTGGAAAGATATTTATATCAAGAAGGCACCCTAGCCCAATTTATTTGAAGTCCTTGGGTCTTATCAGGGGGTAACCCCCCCAAAAGATGGATATTTTTCATAAAGTATTTAATTAATTTATTTTTTATTTTACAAAACCACCTTATCACCTTCAAAGTACTCTCCATGGCACTTAATACAATTGTCAAATCTGTGATTCCATTTTTGGAATCACTTTTCAAACTCATCTATTTGGAAGGCTGAAAGTACCTCCCTAGTATTTTCTTCAACTCTTCTACTTCATCAAATCGCTGTCTTCATGTCCCTCTGCATTCACAGAAAAAAAAGAAGTCACACAGAGTGAGGTCAAGTGAGTCAGGTACATGAGGCAAGAGAAGCATGCTGATTTTTGCCTAAAAACCGGTGCACTGAGCTTGCTGTGTTAGTAGGTGCATTGTCATGGTGGCAAAATCAGTCCCATGTCTGCCACAAATCAGGCCTTTTTCATCACACATTGTGACTGTCAGAGCAATCTTCACAATCTCCAAATAGAAAGCTTGATAAACAGACTGACCTGGTGGAACGAACTCCAAATGCACTATGAGCCGACAATTTTGTTTGTTTGGGAAATTATCATCAACTGATCTTTTACCTTTTTTGAAAAGAGAAAAAAAAATACCTACACTTGAGTTTTTCCCACAGTGCTGTCCTTGTAAGCTGTGTTCAACATCACAACGGTTTCCGTGACATTTTTCCTGAGCAGGAAACACAATTTCACAGCTGCCCAATGTTCTCTTAAATCATCTATCATTAAAAATGAGGTTCAGGGGAATCCGCTTTTAGGAAAAAATTCACTGTGATCAGAAAAGGCCTTCCCTGGCAGCCCCACTGGGTGCACTAACTCAGCGTGAGTTGCTCAATGCTCATTTAGCAGAAAAAAATGAGTCCTACGGAAGTTCAACCAGGAGATTTTTTCCAGGGCTTTTTTGGTGCCCCATCATATGCTAGCTGGACCCCTCTTCAGACTCATGCAGCTGCATGCTGATGAAATGGAGGCATGAAGCTGGAATCATGGAGATCACAGGCGTGTGGTGCAGAGATGTGTGAATCCAAGGTCAATGGGAACATGACGGGGCACCAACAAATCCCAGTATCAGAAAACATAGAATCCAAAACAGGAAGGTGGAGGGCAAGAGAGAAAGAAGTCTCCAGTGTCTCACGTCAAAAGGCCATACTTCCATGGAGGCATCATCAAGCTATAACATGAGTGACAGGTTGGATCCATTCCTACATTGTCATCCAGCTACACGTTGGCAAAATTCAAATCTAACAACCACAACAAGGATGCTATGAATAGGATCCAACTTCCTAAAAATAAGTAGCAACAGGAAATTGAATAAAAAAAGTCTCCGCTGAACCCCCTCCGATCATCGACCAGGGATGGGCAGCTTTGCTATCTGCAGAGTGCATTGGAAAGTGGATCATGGCAGATGCTGTTAAGTTAACATTTGGTAAATTATCATTTGATCTTCCTTTGACTAATTTTAAATTTGTTCTAGTGTTTTAATATTTTCTGTTTTCTACTGAATTGAGGTTTTTTATCTGTTTCACTTTGTTCTTGTTGTAAGTTTCTTTTGTTTTGTCTATTTTTAAAATTATTTTCATGCTAACCGAAGTAAGCCAAGCACAAAAGAACAAGTACAACATGAGTCCACTGAGGTAAGCTTTTAAAAAAAATGCAAAAGGGGCATAAGGGAAAAGCTACTGTATACAAACATTCCTGGGGTGAGGACCAGGTAATATGGCAGGGGCCAGACCAAATACAGGTATACACATGGGAGACAAGTAAAAAGGAGGTGGGGAAAGGAAAAATAATAATAAAGAAATTGGTAGTGGGGACACAGGACACTAACCCACCCAAGGGGAGGGTATTGTTTATATCTCCACAGGGAAAGAGGGACC
>NW_022103906.1:1284580-1313333 GCF_000313985.2 Echinops telfairi
CCTGGGGGACGGACAACAGAAAAGTGGGTGAAGGGAGACATCGGGCAAGGCAAGATATGACAAAATAATAATTTATAAATTATCAAGGGCTGATGAGGGAGGGGTTAGCTCAGAGGGAGGGGAAAAATGAGGAGCTGATGCCAGAGGCTTAGGTGGAGAGCAAATGTTTTGAGACTGATGAGGGCAATGAATGTACAAATGTGCTTTACACAATTGATGTATATATGGATTGTGATAAGAGTTGTATGCGCCCCTAATAAAATGATTAAAAAATATTTTCTGCATATGAAATCCAGGACAGATAAATCTAGAAAGACAGGAACTGGATTAATGGTTTCTTGAGGGTATGGCAAAGGAGGTTGAGGGAAAATGGAGATCTAATAACAATGAGTACAAGAAGTACTTGCATTTATATCCGTAAACACACAGAGACCTTTACGAATTTACTCCCACCCTGCAGTGGATTGCTATTTGTAATGTTACTAAGTGTGTAGGACAGAGCGATGTACAATGTGATCACTGAGTCCAGCTCTGACGCCTTGACCTCGATTTTCTTCACACTTTGCTAAGAAAGTCAGATGAATTGTGAAAGAACTTCATCAATTGATTATTAAAATTTTGTTACAATTTTAAAGGTGACAAACATGCACTCATCCACATGGAAACTTCTCAATCAATTTACTTAAGTTCTGCAAAAAATGGAAATGTGAAATGTGGAAGATTGAATGTGCTTATGGTGCATTCTTTCAAGTTTCACTAAATTTAAATCCTGTAATTTCTCTTACAGAAAAGGTGTGTGCACTCCCCCCGCCCCTCTCGACCCCCGCCGCTTCCGTCAAGCTGAGCTTGATCATGTGACTCACTTTAGCCAATAGAATTTTAGCTGACTTAAAACAAACAGGCTTAAAAAAAATACTTGCTCATTCTGCTTCCTCTTTTACTTTTTTCAATCCTGAGAACCTGCCCAAGGGATATGAAAGTCAAGTACATGCGAGAGCCAGATGAAAAAGAGCCAGCTATCCCAACCAATGCCACTACAGGCCACTCTCTAAACAGCTGATCTCCAAACAAGGGAAGGAGCCTAGCCAGGACAGCAGAGCTCCATTCCAACAAAGGGTTGACCACAGACTCCTGAAGGATCGCAGACTAGATCTGAAGAATTATTTAGCTGAGGCAGTCAGTAGTGTATGATCATAAGTTTCCATTGTTTTAAGCCACTGAGTTTTAAAAGTTGTCTATTTTATTGCATTATCGAGACAATAAATAGCTGATACTGTGCTTTAAGATGGAAAACCATAAAGATTCCAAAACCGCCTAGAAGACAATTATCCTGAAGTGATTCATCCTTGGACTGCTTAAAAGCATAAACTCCCTTGAATTCTGTAAATCTTTCTACAGCATGTCCATTATAAAGAGAAGCATGCCTGGGCAGTAGGTTCAGAAACACTTTTTAAAAATTACCTCTATTCTTAAGAACTGGAGAAACTAACAATCAGTTCTTTGCTCTATCCCTGTGGCTGTATTGTAAGGAGCCTTCTTGGTTCTTGCAAGTATTGGGCTGCTCACCTCAAGGTTAGCCATTCAAACTTTTGAATGGATCTCCTTTCGAGACCTAGGAATCTGCTCTTATAAAGGTTTATCCCCTCGGAAACTCCATCACTATGAGTTGTAATCAAATTGATGGTAGTGGGTAGATTACTCTATCATATATTCGTGAGCTAAAATAGACACTCTGAAGTTAAGACATTGGCTTTTTAGAACAACAATTAAGAACTATTTGCTGTTCTGCATTGTATAGGTAAATTCAATATAATTATGAGGTTTTTTATAATTCAATCGGGAGAAAAGCTCTTTTGCATAAGACTAAGAAATGCATACTATGAAGAGTGTAGATGACCTTAGGTGTTGCAATCAGTTAAATGTTCTTTATTAACTAAAAAGTCAGCGGTTTGAATCCTTCTAGAAGCATCTTTAAATAAAGTCTGGTGATATGTTTCTGATAGGTTACAACTTTGAAAACCCTACAGAGGACCATTCTATGTAAACATGGGCCACTGTGAGAAAGAACTGACTTCACAGCCACTGCTTTGCATTAGGTTTTTGAAGAGTTTAATGAAGAGAAACTAACTTTAATTTCCTGACTGGTCATACACAGCCAGACAAATATTTTAGCATGCGTCCATCTATCTTTCATTAAAGGCCAATGAAGAATAAACTCAAAACCAGCTCACTGCCATCGAGTCAATTCTGACTCATAGAGACCCTGCAGGATGGAGCAGAACTGTGCCTGTGGGTTTCAGACATTGTCATTCTTCCTGGGAGTAGAAAGCCTTGTCTTTCTTCCTCAGAGTAGCTGCTAGTTTTGAACTGCTGACTTTGTGGTTTGCAGTCCAATATATCACCACTACACCATCAGGACGCCTCAGTAAACTATGATCTAGGAAAAGGAAGCATCATTTTTCCGAGAAGAGAAAGGATAGGGATGATGTTTGAGCACAGACCCAAATTCAGTTTTGTCCCTAATATAAGTATGTTTACACAAAGTACTTAACTATTGTGAACATCAGTTTTATCTTCTGAATTTAGAAATAATATTTTTAAAATGATGACTAATGCCTATATAATATTTAATATGTCAGGTTAATTCCTCAGTGCTTCACATAGATTAATTTGTGTAATCCTCACAGCAACCCTAAAGGAATAATATCTTCTTATTTCTATTTTAAGCTTGAGTATGCTGAGCCACAAAGAAATGAAGGAAGTTCTCGAGATAGACAACTAGCAAATGATGATGCTGGTTTTCAAACCCCAAGAGTGTCTGCACGTCTAACCGTATGGTTCATTGCTCTCCCAAGGAATATTGCCTTGTAAGGTGTGATGATGACTAATTAAGACTGTTTCTTTTAGGAACCAAACTCAGGATGGTGTTCAAACCATGTCCAAGCCACCCCATTTCACCCTTGGTTGGCCTGCTCAAGCAAGAGCCACTCCTGAGACTTGATTCATTCCTGGAACAGATTGAATGGGTTCAGTTACTAATTGAATTCCTCTCACTTCTAAAACACCAACTTACTAAAGGATGTTTTTAGAGTCCTTCATTTAAATTTTCGTGGCATGGGCTTTTTAAAATAAAAAGAAACTTCAAAGGTCATCCATAGTATGGTCTTGTTTTATTTTTGGTTTTTTACATGTGCATATGAAGCACCGGAGAATTGATGTAAGTGATACACCAGTGGCCGGACCAGAGCTGGACGAGTCTCAATTTTGAAAAACATACGTTGATTTGCATGGGAAAGGGCATGAACATCTTTCAACAGTCTAAAATGAGCCAGCCATTGAACTTGATGTGTTATGAGAAATACTTTCTATAATCCTCAGCGTGACGGGGCAGCTGGTATTCAGGTATTTGAAGGTTTAGTGCAAGCTCAGTGCTCTCACAGGTGGAACTGGCATGCAGGTGTGCTGCTGCCTGTGGAATGCAATGTGCTAAAGCACCATCAAAGGTGCATAAGAGGTCTGCGGCGGGACCAGCAGGAGTGAAGGGAGATTGGCTGAACCCTGTCAGGTAGGAGCAGAGCTCTCAGGGGAGATGATATTCCTGCTCTCAGTGAGAGCTGCCTCAAAGTAAAATAAACAGAGCAGGCATTAAAGAAACCAGTGACCAGCTGATCCATGGCTGCAGTGTTAATTAAAAAGCAGGTCCATGACTGACAGCATGGGCCCCAGACAACAGATTTAGGAATGTGGAGTTACCTCAATTGATTGTTACCAGAAATGAAAAACAATCCTCTCAACGTATTTCTAAAATGACAAAAGGGATTAGGAGCTTTTGTATAGAGATATACACACAGTATGCTACAGCATATTCTTCCAGTATTCAAAGTAAAGTCTCCAAACATACATACATATATGATATTGACATTATGATCCTGGTTTCCTAGTGTTTATACCACTTGGCTGCTAACTGAAAGGTCTGTGGTTTGAACCCACCAGTTACTCTTTGGGGGAAAGAAGTAGCAGTCTGCTGCCGTAAAGAATTACAGCCTTAGAAGCATTCTGGGGCAGTTCCACTCCATTTTGTTGGGTCACCATGAGCGGGAATCTAGTCTATGACAGTGGGGTTTACTTTGCATAACAAATACTTAAATAGACATTGTTTTTCACTCTTCCTCTCTCAATATGCAAGGGGCATCCAAGAAGTCAGTGGGCAAAAAAAAAAAAAAAAGGAATTCAGTGACAGTAGATTTGTCCATAAATATTTTGAAGCCAATACATAGGTGTCCATGTCACAGTATTATCTTCCTATTAACATGAGGACTATAATGGGAACGCTAAAAGAGTGAGATAAAAATGACTAAAGACTCCACCTTGCCTCGTGTCTCTCCTGTGGGGAAGAGCAGTAGGGAGCTAGTGTTCCAGCACTACCACCTAAGAGCACCGCTGAGCACAAGAAATGAATTTTAAAGAACAAAAGGAAGTGCAAGGTGCACAGTCTAAATATCAAATTTATTATATTAGCAAATGCCCTATAGACCTTCCTGACAAGAAAACATAGATGGTTAGTAAACCAAAAATAATCTAGACTCACTGCCATTAAGTTGATTCCAACTCATGGACACCCTACCTGACAGGGCAGAACTGCTCTCTGGGCTTTCTAAAGCCTCCCCTTTCTCCCTTAGAAAGGCTTGTGGTTTCAAACTGCTGACCTTGCAGTTAGCAGCCCAGCATGTAACCACTATTGGCCAGAGGTAAAGCTCTTCCATAATGACTTCTCTCAGAGATTATCAGGGAAATGGGATAATAACACCCTCTCAGCTGTTAAAAAACATACCTTTAAGCTTACCCACTGTCATAGAGTCAATGTTGACTCATAGCGACCCCTGTGGGTCTCTGAGACTGTAACTTTTTATGGGAGTAGAAAGCCCAGTCTTTCTCCCTGGAAAGCTGCTGGTGGTTTTGAACTACTGACCATGCGGATTGTGCAGCCCCACGCATAACCACCACACCAACAGAGTTCCCTACTTTTAAGCACAAAGTCCTTCAAATTAAGAAATTGAGAGGGGAGAGAATATTTGTGGGCAAAATAATTTTATTCAAGAATTCAACACTGTATCAGACGTGTTTCCATGTATGAGAATGGCCTTAATGACAGTGAATCTGGAGGCTGGTTTTTGTGTTGCTGTCGTGTTTTTTTTTAACAATTCCCGAAGAAGGTGTAAAGTTATCTCAATAGAGGCATACTTGGACCAATACAGTACTGATGAAACCATAAATTTTATCAGATTATATAGCTAGTAAGTGACAAGCCATGATTTGATGCCAGATATTCTACTTTTAAAAAACCAATACCCTTTCCTAAACTTTTGATTCATAATCAGAACCTACAATCAGAACCTGCAATATAGGGGGTCAGAAATTGGAGCCACTGTTAAAGAAAATGTATCTATCTGGCTATTTTCCATATGGCCTATCAATGTCCATGTCTTTAAGGAAAAAATTAGTCTAAAAATCAATAAACTTCTTTTTTAAAGTACAAAATGAATTATTAAAGTTTGCAATTATCTCTGAAAATACACCTTTGTATAGGTCATTTATTATTTAGCTTCCTGTTTAATTAATAACCAGTTCTTAGGCATTGGCTCGGAGACTTCCTAGTCCTTTCGATTCAGTGGGGTACACTGTTCCTTCCTTTGAAATCACATTGCATCCCAGTGTGATGTAACCACAAATTATTGCCCTTTCCCCAATGTCCCCTCCTTTATTGGTACCGTCATGAGCATAACAATTAAGTTGTTTGATACAAGTCTTTAGGTTCCACAAATCCCATCTCCCCTCCAGGAGTAATTTCAGGTAATGTATGAACTGCCAATTTATTATATAAAGTCACATTTACTAAAGATTAACATCTGCCAGTGCCATTAAAGGCTTCTTGGAGAGAATTTTAGACATGTGACTGCAGTTTGATACCAATATATTCTTTCACTTAGGTTAAAATATCACTATTTCAAGCATTAAACTCTAGATTAAGTACACTAGCTTCTTGTTAAGAAAGAACAATTGTGTGACTTTATCACTTTGACTGGCTTCCCATAATATTCCTGAGAAGTCTTTGTGTGCTTACCAAGAATGTGGTCTGCTTCAGTGCCCATTGGGTAGGCAGATAATGTTTCAACTTGTGAAACTTCTGGGAACACCTTTCAAACAGTGCAAAACAGGGCTAAGAAGTTGTGTTGGGTCTCTTCTCTGAAATGACTTTAATCTCTAGCTAAGGACAGTTAAGCAACTCTGTCTTTCAGCCTCAGCCCCCGTTCTTCCGTGTTTTGTCTCAGGCACATGACCGTGGCGTTTTCTCTACTTCAGGGACTATGACTCAGCAGCCTCTTTTGTACCAGGAAGTCTTTTTTCTTTGTTTCTTTTTTTCAGATGAACTTCAAAGCTTCCATGGAAAACTAGTGAGAGTTCAAAAGAAGGTGACCAAATAACTGCAGATTCAAAGTAAGAGAAAGCTAAAGAGAGTGATTAGGAGGAATATTTCCTCATGGTTCCTGTAAAGGTTTTATTAAGGAGATGTTGATCAATTTTTCCTAAGAGTATGAAGACAATGGACGTAACTTCAAACAGATTGTCGCGAGCTGGAGCAAAGACTGCTTGCTGTTCCTGATGATTTGGGTCTCCCTGTTATAAAGAGAGAGTAAGTAACATGCTCACAGGATGGCCTCTGTTATCTTATGAACCCTCAATGCCTATTTTCTTCCCTTTAATTTTAAAGATACCATGAAAAACCTTTGTACTGAATTATCGTGTTCTCCAAATCACAAAGCCCAATGGATCAGTTTTGCACAATGGCAATAGATGTGCTATGCCATATTCAAATGCACAGCTTTGTCCTCCATAGATCTGAGATATTATGTAGCAAGTAAAACTAAAAAGGTTTCTTTACTGAACATATTCTCAGATCCTCTAACATGCTAATGTGAAATTTTAATCACAAAGACAATTTACAAGGCAATTTCCAAAATTTATTTCCTGATAGGACTTATTTCCCTCCTGGCATGACTATTAATATTTTCTGCATCAGAGTTCTGTAGCACACACCACTTTTAAAAACCTTCATCTTTCTGGAGTCAGGGGGTTAAATAAAATTCCCCTTAGCAGTTTTAAATATGATTTTACGTTTAGAGTCCAAGAAAATTAGACTAATCTAAATTGATTTATAGTCCATTTATTTTGTCAATCTCCTATTCAAAAACCTTTGATGGAAAACCATTTCCTACCACTTCCAGTCTCAAATCAGCCTGTATTGCATGGCCTGCTGTCCGTCTGCCCTGCTGCATGTAGCTGTCATGACCTCTCCCACCCTGACCAGCCCCACTGCCCTAGTCAGACTCACAGGTTGAGAAACACTGTACAACTGCAACTAGCAAAATAGGCACCAAGCAATTATCATGTGGAAACCATTTGAAAGCTAATTTGCGTATAGTGATTACATTTTGAGAAAAGTATGGGCAAGTCCATGAACTCTCTATAAGGAGTAGTAAGACCCTGAAGCAAGAAGCAAGTGCTGCAGCAGAGATGGTGCACAAGGGAATGGCATTCATGGAAGGGACAGCAACCAAACCAGAACAATTTTCCTACTCACTCTGTGAAGGGGGCCAAGTACCATGAGGTAAGGAAGAAAGAATGACTGTCAGGTAGTGGTATCCACTTTATTTAATCTTTGAGTACATTCTACATAATGAAGAAAAATAGGTGCTGTTTTTATTGCAGGGTGCTTTCAATTAGTCTCAACAAATCCTTTTGTCCCAAACTAAAGAAACTGAACTGTATTATATGTAGGCTCTTGGATTTCAGCACACTTGGAATACTATAGTTAAACATTTCTTTCCAAGAATAACAAAATATAGTCACTTGATTTGCCACTATAAAATTGTCTTAACTAGGCTTTACTTCTGTCTATATTTTACATTCATCTTAAGTACAATGTATATATTTACTTTTTGAAGAAAACATGGATAGGCAATATGGTGTGTGTGTGTGTGTGTATGCCAAACTTACTGCACACAAGTCCATGTTGACTCACAGTGACCCTATCAGACAGAGTAGAACTGCCCCCATGAGTTTCTGAGACTGTAACTATAACTCCTGTGGATGGGGCTGGTGTTTTCCAACTTGGAACCTGGTGGGATGCAGCACTATGCATAACCAATATGCCACCAATGTTTTTAAACTAATAACATTTAAAAGTTCTGTAGGTGAATAATTTTCACTTGGATTTTCAAAACGTTGAAAATGTTTAATAGATCTCTCATATCACAATAATTTTGGGAATCTCAAAAATTCTGGAAACTCAGGTTGAAAATTCTCATCTAACAAGGGTATATACATAACAAACTGACTCATCTTAGTGTTACATTGTCTCCCTGAGACATCACCCAGCTCTCTGTCCTTATGGTATTAGATTCATAACAACCCAGTTACAATGGATTCCAAGATATTCCTTTCCTAGTTCATTGTGTCATTGCTTTCTGCTTCCCCCCAAATGTCTACTTCCTTTCCAACTTTTATACTCAGAAAAGGCAGTTTATTTAATTTAAAGACCTACATATGGAAAATAACCCAACCCAGTTTGATTGTTAAGAGAGTTGTGTCAGTCCTAACAAGCCTTTGCATGAGGAGAATGAGTCACATAAAGCTTAGCAAATATCAGCATACCAGAAACCTAACCAGAAAACAGCTTTGGGATTTTTTATTTTTATTTTGCTTAAAGGGAAAGTTTTAAGAAAGCCCACCTGTGAATTCTTAGAGAAAGAGCTTTGTTTCCCTGGGAAGTAATGATCAGTAAAAAAATACATACCACTTTTCACACTTCTCAATCCATTCTTTCTATGTTAGAACCAAAGAGGTGAACAGATATTAGGTTTGACCTAGATGGAGCTCCTTATATAGAAAATGGAAAATTGAGCTTTGCACAGTGGCAATATCATAGCCAATGAGGTTAACCCAAGGTGCAATTATTGCTAATTAAAAAATGGAAAATTGAATCCTGTAAATCCATATAGTCACATAACTGGTTAGATAGAACTGATAGTATAAATAAGGTAGTCACGTGTGTTGTTAGTCTGGGTAGACTACATAAACAAATCCATGGATGCACATATGTGTATAAGAAAGAGATTTATATACAAGAGCAACTGAACATTGAAAAAACATCCCAGCCCAGTCCAGATCAAGTCTATAAGTCTGATATTAGCCCATATGTCTGATATCAATCTATAAAGTCCTCTTCAGATTCACAAACACATTGCAAAGATGCCAAATGTAGAAGATCACAAGCCAGTGGGTAGAAAGTCTTTGAGTCCAGTGGCTTTGTAAGCATCTCAGTGCTGGCAGGGGTCTCTCTGTGACTTCTCTAGCTTCTGAGGTCTAGTTGTGTCCATGTGGCTTGTCTTCTGCAATGTCTCCCATGGAGTAGCAGAGAGAGAGAGTGTGTGTCTTCCGCCTCCAAGGAGGAAGTACTAGATTTCTCAGAATTCTCAGAAGGCCATGCCCACACAGAAGTCTCATTGGCTATCTCCAGATTGACAGCCTAGACTCCACCCCTACACTCTTAATCCTTAAATTGACACCAGATTAGGTGACGGCCACATCATGTAAATTATTATACAATCTTTGATAGTTTTGAGAGTAAATGAGAAATATTAATATTTATGTCAATATAAAATGGATAAACTGGGCTCCCCAGTTATAATTGAGGTCTCTCCAACTATAATCAGGTGTTGTACATCTCATACTCAGCCTACTGTAACACTGATTACAAACATAGTAAGTAATCCTTTGTGCAATATTGTATTGAAAATATAAGTGGTTGCTGATGGAAAAATAATTTATATTTTAATTTTCATCTAATTTTGGAAAAATAATTACTGTTTATGTCATTCACTGTAATGAACCTTTAATCTATTCATTAGCATAACTGTAATATTATAGTTGTACATTATCATAACTAGAAGTAAAGCAAAGCAATTAAGTAGCAGTGTCATTTTTCAGATTCTTCAACATGAATTAAAGCAAGCAAATAATTAATTTGTCGAGGATTGGAATTTGATAATGTTGAAAGTTAAACCTTCTAGCTTAGCTCTCAATTTTGATTCAGAAATTTGGCATTATCTGTATCTAGAAGCTGATTATAAACAAAATATGAATAGTATGATTAAATTTCTGATTATGGAGTAAAACTAAAACATGATTAAAACTGAATAATGCATTTTAATGAGTTTGTTTATATAAGTTTGAGGAGTAGAAAAAAACAAGAAATTATGAATATCAGTCAATTGAGATACTTCTCTCTGTTCTCTATTGTATGAAAGAAACTATTATTTGCTATGGATTCCAATTTGGAAGAAGTTCAGATCTTGATAAATCTATATAATATTTTTGGGGCGGGGGGGGGAAATACAGTGCTGGGTAGTCTATCAACTCCTATTATCTTTCTGTGACTAGGACTGCCGAACATCAGATGGTCCAAAGAGGAGGTGGAGGAGGGAGGATAGAATTGAACTATAGAGGTTTGTGAAGTGAAGAGTGATCTAGAAGACCCTTGAGATCTAGCAGTAGTTCCAGCTGGCATTCGATGACCTCTAGATGCTGATGCAGCAGAGAATCTTTATCTTACATACATATGTGGATATAAAATAAGGGGGAGAAAAAACTCTACAATTTGCTTTATTTTGATTTCTGTTTTAGCAGTATTCTGTCAATGTGTGGAGTAATAGATGAGAAAAATGTCTGTTTCATAAGCAACTATATCTCACTTCACTTCCCAACTTGAGGGCTTTTTTTCCTCAACAAAGCTTTGTTTAACCGTTGCTTCCTAAACCTCAGACTCATGGTGGAACCTCTTCTTACTCAGTGCAAGCTGCTCAGCACAACGTGTACACTTCCACGAGCACTGCAGTTCAGTGAAATGCCTTCTTCTTCAGCACATTGTGGTCACCCTTGGTGTTGATTTGAAGATAGAGCAAGGTTTACATTGTGCTTTAACAACTCATCTTACCATCAATGGACAAGGTAAAGAGTTGCAGCCAAACAACTTCAAATCACAACAAGGCATAAAAATAAAGGTACATGTCTGCTCTGAGGCTGAAGACTAATTTTACCTGTACTCCCAATGTTCTCCAACAGTTGCCTTGGAAGACAGACTATGTGGAAGTTGGGTCAAACATTAATAGAAAAGAAGAAAAATATGTTGTAGCATACACACTCAGCTAAACACATAACACAGCATTTTTTAATGGTCCAAGAGACTCTTTATTTTCCCAATTACAAAAAAATAATTATTGATGCTTGCTTGACTTAACTTAAAGTCTATTTTATTTATTTATTTAAATCATTTTATTGGGGACTTATACAACTATTATCACAATCCATACATCCTGCATCCATTGTGTCAAGCACATTTGTACATTTGTTGCCATCATCGTTTTCAAAACATTTTCTTTCTACTTGAGCTCTTGGTATCAGACTCCTATAGTGGGCTGTGCAATGGTGACTGGCAATTGTTTGAATGCTCATTGGAGGCCAGACATTTTGCTTATTTCATATCAATTGATCATTATAGTAACCCAAGCAGGACTTACTCCAATTTCAGATGTGAGAAAGCTCAGGCATAGAACATCATGGTGATTTCCCATATTCGTTCAGCTAAGAAGTGAAGGGGACAGAAACTGGTCACAGTCCTGAGCCCAAAACAACCTAGAGTGGAAGAGTTGACACTCTTGGATCTAAAATAGATAACACTATTTTGCATTTTCTATTCTGCACAATGGTTGACAGAGGGATACATTTCAACAACACAGTCTTGAAGTGTCAACTTGAAAATAGGCCTGCTAAACAAATCAGTGGTATTGGGACTCCATGGCCTGTGTTTTTCTGACTTCTCAGGTCCTAGGTACTGTGTTGTTGTTGTTGCTGTTGTTAGGGCTGTCAAGTCAGCTCTGACTCATACTTACCCTTTGTCCAACAACAGCAACAAAACCCACTGCTTGGCCCTGCACCATCCTCACAATTACTTTTAAGTTTGAGTCTATCATGGTAGGCACCATCACTCCATTTCCGTGAGGGTCTGACTCTTCTTTGTTTCCTCTCTACTGGACTCTTCAATGTCCTTCTACAGGGACTGCTCTCCGATAACGTGTCCAGAGTCTGGCCATCCAGGCCTCAAAGGAGCACTCTGGTTGTACTTCCAAGACAGATTTGTTGGTTCCTTTTGCAGTCCGTGCTACTTTCAGTAATCTTCTCCAGTACCATAATCCAAATTCATCTATTCTTCAGTCGTTCTTATTCAATGGCCAACTTTCACAAACATAGGTGGAAATTGAAAACACTAGGTACCATAGGTGATGCTATCTTGTTTTACATTTTGGTATTAATTTTATAGTGATAAAATAAAAACAACAAAGATATGCAAGTAACTTCTAGTCTACTTTACTCAGTAGGTATTAAACTGTCTCTCCTAATAAGTGTCTTCTTTTTCAGGAAGATGTTTAGGAAATATTTAAATATGCCTCATATCTGGAAACACAGGGAATCCAGGACATATGATTCCTTCAGGACCAGTGCTGAGAATGGTGATACCGGAAGGGTGGAGGGAGGGTAGGGTAGAATGGTGGAACTGATTGTAAAGATCTACATATAATCTCCTCTCTGGGGGATGGACAACAGAAAGGTGGATGAAGGGAGATGTCGGACAGTGTAAGATATGGCAAAATAATAATAATTTATAAATTATCAAAGATTCATGCAGGAGGGTGGGAGGGGCAAAATGAGGAGCTGATACCAAGGGCTCAAGTAGAAAGCAAATGTTTTGAGAATGATGGGGGCAAAAAATGTATAAATGTGTTTGACACAATGGATGGATGGATGGATTGTGATAAGAGTTGTATGAGCCCCCAGTAAAATGATTTAAATAAATAGGTAGAAGATAGATAGATAGATAGATAGATAGATAGATAGATAGATGATAGATAGATAGATAGATAGATAGATAGATAGATAGATAGATAGATAGATAGATAGATAGATAGAGATAGATAGCTATGCCTCATGTCAAAGTTTCCCTCATATGGCCAGCCTGTGTCATGGATCACCTTCAGACAGAGAAAAAGCATTTTCAGTTATATTTCTGTTTGTGAGCCAAGTGTCACATTAGGCCACCTTTGAAGAGCACCCCATTGTAAGTGACTACTGAATTACTCTTGTGACAGTTTTCTTACAAGGCTGGTGAGAATAATGAAAGCTAGTTGTTTTCTGATGGAATGTTAAGTATGTGGTTGAGGATATTCTGTTTTAAGTCCTTAGCAGCAGGTGTAGGCACCAGAGAATGTTCATTTCTACAGTATTATTCATCACTCAATTTCTAATCTATAGTCATTCCTTCTTCTAAAGAGTATTCAACAAGGCAATAATGTTCCCACAAAGAACCTGCCTGGTTTGTGGAAAGCTTTACAATCACAGTAACATGCCAGAACATTCCATCAGTATCAGCTTTAACTTAAAGAAAAAAGAGCAAGACATAACTTAGTAAAAGATGCTGGAGAATTTTATGCTCAAGATTTAGTCTAAAGTGGAATATTTAGCCTGCTGAGTCTGTTGCAACAAAACTAAGAAGGTTTCAGTGGCTGGATTGTAACGAAATTTTACATTTTTTTCTTTTCTTTTCTCTTCATTTAACTGAATCACTGTATTTGGAAAACAAAAACATTTACCTTTATGCTGAAGAAAATATAATTTAATCTTAATTTAGTTTAGTGTACTTATTTAGAAAATCAAGTATTTCTCATCCTTCATTTCTGGTTGGGTTTTTTTTTTTTTGGTTTTTTTTTTAATGCAGGTAATGCCTGGGTGATGGACACGCTCAGTTGCAAAATGTGTGCTTACGGTGAATTTGTAGATAAGTTACACAGGGTTCTTATGTAGCCCCACTTTCCTGTAAGAAAGGTGCCCTGTGGTGTACTTTGGGCTGCTAACCTCAACATCAGCAGTTTGAAATTAGTAGCTACTCAGGAGAAAAATGATGATTTGTACTCCCACAAAGATTTAGTCTTGAAAAACCCACAGAGGAGTTCTACTCTGTCCTATGTGGTCCCTATATGCCAGAATTGGCTTGAGGGCAGTGAACTTGAGTTAGTGCAAGAAAAAACCCTGCTGGGATAGTTACTTGTTGGGCTGCCACCAGCTCTATGGGAGCAAGATGGGGCTTTCTGTTTTCAGAAAGCTTTATAGTCTAGGAAACCTGAAAGAACAGTTCTACTCTGCCCTAAAGGGTTAGCGTGAGTCAGAACTAATCCCATTGTAGTGAAAGCTGGTGGTGGTGTTTAGTGCAAGTAGAGACTAGAAGTCTTTGCAATGATTTAAAACCTGCATATACAACAAATGAAGGAAAATGTGACGAATTTTTTTGGCAGGGAAGAGTTGGTCCAATTGTTTGAATGTGAAACCAAATTTTCATAATACTAAAGGACAAACACCACTCAAAATATGACTGAGGAAGAGCTACCTTCTCAAAGTAGAATCAAATACCACCACTTGTCTGTCTGTCATTCTGTGGTGGCTTGTGTGTTGCTATGATGCAGGAAAAACTTTCTCACTGGTATTTAAAATACCAGCAAATTCACTCAAAGTGAACAGGCTTCAGCAGACCTTCCAAACTGAGAACATTCAATGAAGAAGGAATAGTCTGTCCATTTATGAGGAACTAGCCATGGGAAACTTTATAGATAACTTTGAAACATTGTCAGATACTGAAAACCTTATGAAAAGAAGCAATACATCATTGAAGATCATGCCAAGAGATAAGCACCACCGATTGGAAGGCACAAAAATATGACTGAGTAAGAGCTGCCTTCTCAAAGTAGAGTCAACCGTAACGACAAGGACAGAATAAAGCCTGTGGAGTAAAGTCTTCAGGACCTTCATTTGCTGATGGGTCATGACTCAAAATGAGAAGAAATTGCTGCAATTATCAGTTGATACTCAGAACGTGGAATGTATGAAAGATGAAGCTAGTAAATTGGAAGTTGTCAAGATTTAAATGGGATGCAGAAAATTTTATATTCTTGGTGCTAGTAAGCTGAAATAGAATATCAAATGGTTTACTATGATGGGGATGATAAATTCCAGAGAAATGGTGTTGCATTCTTTGTGAAAAAGGATGTTTCACGGTCTCTCTTGAAATGACAGGACAATATCTATCCACAAACAAGGAAATCCAGTAAATACTGTTATTATTCAAATGCATACGACAAACACTAAAACTATTAATGCAGAAATTGAAGAATAGACTACTAACTGCAAGGTTAGAACTTTCAGCAGTTTCAAACCACCATCCAGATCCTCAGGAGAGGGATGAGGCTAAAGACTCCTGTGAAGATTTACCATCTCTGAAACTCACTGGGAGAGTTCTGCCCTGTCCTATGGGGTCACTGTGAGTCAGCATTAACTTGATGGCAGTGAGTTTGTTTGCTCTTTGGTTGCCAAGGTCTTCATCCTGAAGTTGATCAAATATGCACTTAAGAATCATTGATATACATTGGTGATTGGAATGTAAAACATGGAAACAAAGAGGAAGCAAAGCAGTTAGAAAATACGGTCTTGTTGATAGAAATGAAATTGGAGGTCATATGATAGAATTTCACAAACCCAACAAATTCTTCACAGAAAACATCTTTTTTTCACCAACACACACGGAGACCACACATGGAATTCTCCAGATGGAATGCACACAAATAAAAGCAATGCCTGTGGGAAGAGACCATTGAAAAACTCAATATCAGCAGCTAAAAGGCCCTACTGTGGAACAACCCATCAAGCCCTCATGTGTAAGTTCAAGTTGAAGCTGAAGAAAATTAAAACATGCCTATAAGAGGCAAAGTAGGACCTAGAGTTTATCCCACCTGAATTTTGAGAACATCTCCAGATCAGATGACTCCATTGAACACTACTGGCAGACAACTTAATGAGCTGTGGGAGGACATTAAGAATCTCCTTCAAGAAGAGAACAAAAGATTAATAAAATGAGAGAAAAGATCGAAGTGGATGTCAAAAGAGCCAATGAACTTGCTCTTCATTGCAGAGTAGCTTAGGCACATGGAGGAAATGATGAAGTCAAAGAGCTGAACATAAATTTCAAGGGGCAACTCAAGAAGGCAATTTAAAATATTGTAATGAGATACGCTAAGACCTAGAGTTAGAAAACCAACAAGGAAGAGCACACTCCGCATATTTTAAAGTGAAAGAACTCAAGAAAAAATTCAAGCCACAAGTTGCAAGATTGAAATGTTCTTTGGGCAAAATATTAAAAATACAGGAAGCATCAAAAGAAAAGGGAAAGAATACAGAGTCGTTGGACCAAAAAGAACTTGTCAACACTCAACCATTTCAAGAAGTAGTATATGAGCCGAAACCAAAGGAGAAAGTTTAAGCTTTACTGGAAAGAATAGTTAAAAACAGGGGTCTAGGAATTGATGGATTACCAATATAAATGTTTCAACAAGTTGATGAAGCCCTAGAAGTACTCATTGTCTATACCAGAAAATTTGGAAGACAGTTACTTAGCCAAATGATTGAAAGAAATCCATAGTAGTACCCATTCCAAAGAGAGGTGACCCATAATAATATCGAAAATATAGAACAATAGCATTACTAGTACATGAAAACAAATTTTTGATGAAGATCATGCAACAATGGTTGCAGTAGTACACTGACAGGGAGTGGTCAGAGACTGAGGAGGGATTCAGAACAAGGGATATCATTGCTGATGTCAAATGGATCTTGGTGGAAAATCAGAGTACCCGAGCAAAGGACAGTTAAGAGTTGTCTCTAAGTCAGATGTTTGTTACTGTGGATTTACTCTACCTTAGTCTTTAGTTCTTAGTATGGACTCTAAAACTATCAAGAACGGTAAGAAGGTAGTGTGTACTAGTTGCTAGGATTTATAGATTCAGCCATCCTAATACTTTTTCTACCCATTATCCCAATTCTTGTTACACTATCTGCCACTTTTGCAACAGTACATATGAAAGTTATTATGCTCTACCCCTGACTATCCAATATCTTATCTTTCTCCAATTCAAACAACTCTGCACAAAAATTGATGATTAAACTTTCTCTTAGTATAATAATTTCATTCAGTGGTTCACTTTTTGTTTTTTACTTTTCAAATAATTATGGCATTTCAGGTCTCCACTGATAGAGTCACTCTTTCAAGTCATAATTCTCAATGATGTTTTCATCTTAAAAAAGAATGGTGAATTAGGCGAAGGTTTATACAGCAAATCAATTTTTCATTCAACAATTAATATATACATTTTCCTTCATGTCAGTGACTATAGACTGCATTCCAACAATGTTATACGATTTATCTCACCTTCTTCCCTTTTCCTCACTTCATTCATTTATTTTTAATACCCTTTCAGACCCTTGGATCTCAAATGTTTATTATTCTATGGAATGCATACCTGCCTATTTTTATTGTTAACCTTTTTCCCTTGTGGCATATCGGTGATGCTTTGGGCTGCTCCCAGGTAGAAAGATGAGGTGTTCTATTCTTATAAAGAGTTACAGTCCTGGAAACCCAGAGGGGAATTTCTCTTTTGTTTCATAGGTTCTCTATGAGTTGGAATTGACTTGATTGCAGTGAGTTTGGTTTGGTTATTGCTTGTGTTGAAAATTGAACCAAGGAGAATGAGTTCAGTTCTAGGCCTGAGAGTGATTTGGGGCCATTGTCTCCTGAGTTCTCAGTTTCTTTTCAAACAGTAGGCATAGTTTGTTGTTGTTCTTAAGACTTTTAGTTTTCCTCCACATTTTTCTCCAAATTGATCCAGGGCATTCTAATGTGATCACTTTTAAAGTAATTGGTAGTGGTAGTTAGGCCCCATCTAATTCTTCTGTCTCAGGGTTATAAATGGTGAAGTTCACATGGATCATTAGTACATTGGACTAATTTTTCTGTAAATTACTGATGTTCTTCACTTTCCTTTACTCCATATAGAAAGAAACCAGCAACACTTTAGATGGTCACTGACAAGTGCTGAAGACCAAAGTTATTACTCACCAATGTAGGATTTAGAATATTATCTTTCTGGACTATGTTATGCCAATATTGATGATAATGTCCCCTATGCTTATGATCTTGTGTCCCCAGGCCCAGTGACTCATTCTCTTGAGGTGTTTGGTTATGACTAGGACATTTTCATTACTTTCCCTCCTATATGCTCAATTCTATTCATTTTTTAAAGCATAGATTAATGATCTGTAGAAATATCCTGTGGTGAATGTATGGATTCGTCCTTATTCATTACCCAGCTTTCACATGACTGTGAGTCGATAGAAAGTACCCTGGCTTGAATACAGACTCAAACTTTAAACTCACTGCCATTGAGTCAATTCTGACTCCCAGCGACCCTAAGATAAAAGGAAATCCTTATCTTTTTTCTGTTTATCATGATGTGGCTTATTGGTCCAGTTGTGTGCAGTTTTGTTGTCTTTTGGTTCATGTACGGTCCATATTGAAAACTAACGTTTGATGAAAATGCTTCAAGTGCTTTCTGTCCTCTCCACTTTCAGCAAAACAAGTCATTTGCATATCTTTAAGATTGTGAACAAGTCTTCCTTCCATCCTGACGCATTCACGATGCATTCATTATTCTCCATGTAGTCCAGCTTCTCAGATTATTTTCTCAGCATATAGACTGAAAGCTTATTAGTGATAAGATAATACTCTGATGAACACCTTTGCTGATTTGAAAGCCACAGTGTTTTTGTACTATTTGAGCAGCTTCTTGGTCTGCATGGAACCCTGGTGGTATAGGGGTTACATGTTGGGCTGGGAACCGCATGGTCACTAGTTCAAAATTACCAGCAGCTCCATGAGAGAAAGACAGGGTTTTCAACTCCTGTAAACAGTTAGAGTCTTGGAAACCCATAGGGAGGTCACTATGAGTCAGCATTGACTCTCGATGTCAGGGTGTTTGTTTTTTTTTTGTTTGTTTTCTTTCCCCTGGTCTCCATACAGGTTCTACAGAAGCACAATTAAGTTTTCTGGAATTCCCACTCTTCGCAATGTTATCCATTATTTGTTATAATGTACACAGTCAATGTCACGACCCATCCGAAATTAATAATGATATCCCCCATTCCATGTCCTCTTCCAACTCTGGCTTATATTTCTGACAGTTCCTGACTAATGTGCTGTTTCAGACATTTTTAAATTGTCATAATAATTGTATTTTTGTGTGATATTAATAATATCCAGTAATTTCACATTATGTTGGATCACCCTTCTTTGGAATGGGTACAAACATGGATTTCTTCAAGTGGGTTGACCAGACAGCTATCTTCCAAACTTCATGGCACAGACACGTGATTGTTTTCAGCATTGCACCTGTTGAGACATTTAAATTCTTTTTTTTTTTTGCAGCTTGGATTTATTCATGAGTACTTCCTGTATATGATAGAAATACAGTAACTGTTACTAAAAGTAATAATTCCTTTAATGTATGTGAACTGGAAGGAACCCTGGCTAGAAACCAGCATATGTTTTTATCTTAACCTAAGTCTGATATTACTCTTTATATGACCTGAGATCGTTGAACCCCTCAGAGTCTGTATTGCCATACCCTTAGCATGAGTAGATAGAAAGAGATCATCTGATGGCACCTTCAATTCTAAACTTCCATGGATCTAAGGGTATTATTCATAGCCACAGTTTGTTGTACTGTGGTTGGCTTGTGTATGGCTGTGATGCTGGAAGCTATGCTCCTCGTATTTCAAATACCAGCAGGATCACTCTGGGTGGACAGGTTTTCATGGAGTTTCCAGACTAAATCAGACTAGGAAGAAATTTTACACTTCTGTAAAGTTAGCTAGTGGAAACCTTATGAATACCAGCAGAACATTGCCTGAAATAGTGTCAGAAGATGAACACTTCAAGTTGTATGGCACTTAGAATACAAGTAGGGAAGGGCTGTCTCCTTCAAGTAGAGTTGAGCTTAATGACAGAGGAAGCCAAGCTTCTGGACTCCTCATTTTTAATGGGACATTCCTCAAAATGAGAAGAAGCAGCTGAAAACATCTATTAATAATCAGAGCATGGAATGTACAGGTAGAGGACCAGTGAAAACAAGGCAGACTCTCAATAAGATGGATTGACACAGTAGTTACAACAATGGGCTTAAGTAAAACCATTATGAAGTTGTCACAGGACCGGGCAGTATTTAGTTCTATTGTGCATAAGGCTGGAAACAACTTAACTGTACCTACGAACAGGAGCATGTGTTAGCTCTAAACTCATTAAATTTTAGCCCTAAACTCAAGGTAGTTCTAACTTATATACATTTTGTAACCATTGATTCTCTGTAACATTATGCTGAAGTGTGGCTGTATTTTTCATTACCTACTTTTATTGTACTGTTCAGTTGTTGAAATATTTTTAAAGATAAAAATTCATACCAAAAATAATGTAGCAAACACACCAAAGTCAAAAATAATATATATTTATGTATTGGTTATAAATAGTTTACCCTTTGTCTTGAAAAAGACCAAACAAATGTAAGTAAAATTGTAACCGGACTATATCCTGACCTGGTCCCATTGTCCTCTTCATCAAAGAAAATGTTTATGATGAATTTGGCATATATCCATACAATAATTTAACATAAGTCATTGTAGTTATATAATTTTAATAACATGTTATTTCCTGTTTATTTTAATTTATATATCAACACATGAATAATGCCTTATAATATACCTTGTGAGTTATTGTTTTCAATATTATTTTATTCAATTCCATATATCTATATATCTATATCCAGATTATTTGTGTTAGCTGTTTTATTGTATTAATCATATAAACAACCAAAATTTATTTTACTTTTTTCTACCCATAAACATTTGGATTCTCTTTTTTCAAATTCTCTATTAGATATAATGATGCAATAAATATACTGCATTTTCCTTTTGTGCATGTATATAATTATGAAACATACTCAAAACTGGAGTGAATTAAGTATATTTTCTTCAAATATTTTAGATAATGTACAACCATTCTACAAAATAATTTTTCAACTTATACTCTACTGATTACAATGGCTGAGGGTTATATATGGGGCTATCAATGGCAAAATTGGTGGTTCAAACCCACCAGTTGCTCCACAGGAGTAAGAGGAGTATGTCTGCCTGCATTAAAATTCAGTCTCATTGATGGAGGTGGGCTGGAATTCGACAGTCAACAGTGTGTGAGTTACTATGTCTCTCTCTAAATCTATATCAGTGCCAGTTTTATTTTTTTGTTTTGCCAATGGGATGGATGTGAAATAACTCGGACATTCTATAAATTGTTTATCTATAGTTATTTATAGTCTATGCCATATGATACTTGGAATTTTTGAGCTTTCTAATTCGTTTATGGAAGATCTTTCTATAATGTGGATTCTATCATCTGTTAATGAAATACTTGATGTTGGATGTCTCCTTTTGTTAAGATAAGTAATTGATTTTCAGATATCAGAAAATATCTTCTCGAATCCTGTCTGTGCCATTTTTTGTTTGTTTTGTTTTGAGGCATTGAGCACAGAATGACCTAGATGCTCTTTTTAGATAAAAGGAAACAGAAACACCATGAGTCAACTTTTCAAAATATGATTATGCCGAATGCAAGTAAGAGGCAATATATGTTATTTATAATGAATACTGTTAGTATAGGCAGAATATGATGAGATATGTGACTAAAGTCCATTCGTAAATAAATTTGACATAATGCAATATGTACATTTTCATAGAAGCAAGTTTTTAAATTATTGATATTCTGAATAGTTTTCCAAAACCCCCATTTAGCCCTCAAAGTAGAGGAGTCCAAATAGACCCATTGCAAGAATAGTGGCAGGTGCTGCCAGAATGACTTCATCTCCTATAATAGCAATAGCACTTCAGAGCTGTTACAGTGATTTCAACCAAAGTGTTTATGGGGAAGATGTTTCACTATATCAGAGAACGGATTGTATTCCTTTCTCTTACCTTATTCTCAGCCTAACATGGGTTAATGGTTTTGTTAATTAGGTGTAAATAAATCAGGGAGCCACTACAATGCACCAGAGCAGAAGAGAATAGGATGTCTGATAAATACATGAGCAATTAGAAGAGAATGGATTGGTACAGAAAGATTTGTAGGCATTAGCAACATTGCTAATATTTTTACCAATCATACATGTAAAATATTTATTTCTGTTGTTGTTAGGTGTTTTGAGGCAGTACCATCATGATCCTCTGCACAACTGAGCAAAATACCACCCAGTACTGTGCCATCCCCTTAATTATTCTTATGCTTAAGCCATTGTTGCAGCCACTGTGTCAATCCATCTCACCAAGGGCCTTCCTCTTTTATGCTGCCCTTCTGTTTTATCCAGATAATGTCCACCTCCAGGGATGGGCCTCTCTTGATAACATGTTCAATGTACATGAGCAAATTCTCACCTTACTTGCTTCTAAGCCACAGTTTAATAGTGCTTCTCCCAAGGTAGATCTATTTGTTCTTTAGGCAGTCTGGCTATATCTACTATAATCATACCTACAATTCACATCCCTCAACTATGGTCAGAGAGAAATCACTGGAGGCTTAACCTATGTGTGCATCCCGTAAATGAATTTTGAACTTCCACTGTCATCCACAGCGTTCCACAAGCTATGTGCTTACAATTTAAGCTTTGATACCCTTCCCTCCTCTGGATTTGGTTTATACTATTTACAATTCTTGGATCACACAGGCTGGCATGCTTCTTCCATGTGGACTTAGTTGACATCACTCTTAAATGACTGCTTGTATGAAGATGATCTTTTGAGACTCCAGACACCATTCTTTCTGATAGCCAGACACCATCTAATTTCTTCACCATATTTTGTTGTAGAACCAACCACATCATCAGTGATCTTTTCATGAGGGTGCATATCAAGCAGGGCTGTGTCATAAGAACTAATTCTTAGGTTATCCCCCAATTCATTCATATATCTATGGCTATATTTGTCACTGATTGACCTTAGAGACATCATAGTAATTCTATGTTAGAGAACATTATCCCTCATCTCTCTGGGGCATACGGTCATTTTATTGATAGTGTCATTAATAGAGACAATGGTAAAGAAATTAATACACAGTTGAGCAAATACAAGTACACAATTGTAGGCTGGCTATAAAGTACAATAACACAACTCATCGACTCATACAGTTTAAATTCTTATGAGAGTGGACACAACACGAACAAAGGGGCTTGGTGATAAGGTGAAACTTTCAATAATATTCATTGACAGTGGCAGAACCAGGCCTACTAGATTAATATATATTTTAATAAAGCTAGAAAGATATTGGGAAAGTAAGTATATTATGGTCCAATGGTCACTGTTTCTAGACTCTTTGTATAGCAGTCGTCTGCTGCTTCTCAAACCGAGTAGCCTCTGCCTTATCTCCAAGGGCTGCAGGGGAGGTGGAGGTAGTGCCCAGTGCTCTTAGTGAGGTTTCCACATTGAGTCCTTCTGCTGTGGACAATGAAGGTTGTTGTGTGAAGAGCGCTTATTAGGACGAATTTTGTAATAAAATTGAAAACAACACGGTGATAAAAACGCCGAGAAAATTGCACCGGGGATTTTCCCCTCCTTACCATAATAATGTGCACGCTCGTTCTTCAAGTGCAGAAATGATTGCCCAGTAAGAATTTCCTTGGGAAGCTTTACCTTATCCACTCTACATCCCTTATCTTGTAGATTTAGGCTTCTTTTAATTCCTCGAGTGCAAAGAATATTGAAAAGGAGCACACTTTGAGTCCTTCAAGGGTGCCCAAGCTCCTGTTTTGTTTCAGCATAAATGGAAAGGAGCCGAATTACTCAGGGAAGGACCAGTGAGGTGGAAATACCGTTTTCAGAAATGTATAGACCTAGATAGTGGAGAATGTGTCAGGAAACAATAGGCTTACATTTTTATAGTTTTATTTCATAAAAATGTGTTAGGCTGGCTCGTCTAGAGAAAGAAAGCCAATATGAGAAAAACTTTTTTTTTTTGAGAAAAACATTTATATCAAGAAGTAATTTTATGTCAAGAAGGCATCCCGGCCCAGTCCAGCTCAAGTCAATGAGCCTGATACTAGCCAGAGCCCTCTTCAGACACATAGAGCTAACTATGGATGTTGTCGAAAGGTGAAGCAAAAAGCTAGGTGTTCACAGGCCAATGAGCGCAGAGTTTACTAGATCTAAGGTCATTAGGAACATGGCAGGGCACTGATAGTTCTGAGGTTGGCCCCTAGGTCCTTTGGACCTCATGGGGCTGTCCCTGAAGGCAGATACAGATTCTCAGCAAGCAGAGAGGATGAAAGGTCAAAGAGAGAGTTAAGTTCTCACACTCTCTCTTGTAAAGAGACTGCATCCCCAAGGAGGCATCATCAGGCTCTGACCTGAGTGATAGGTTGGACTCCACCCATGAACTCCACTCTCACAGATGTCCAAGTTGACATAAAATCTAATGCCTCACAATTTTCTTTAACTTTGTAGGAGTACTTATTGACTTACCCTCTTTAATTTTAGAGAAAGAAATAACTAAAAATCTCGGTAATAGACTTTCCATTTTCTTATTAGATCATAGATGTGAGGCCCGAATGAGAAAGACTTATTGCCAAATTGGTTCAAATAATAAATAAACCTTACAAAGATATATCACCTTGTATTATGAAATTAATTAAAATAGCACATTGCTATTTTAGCTTGAAGAATATTTTTAATCAAATGAATGCAATAAGTCTGTTTTTTAGATGTATGTTGTGTCCAGAGTCTGTCAGAGGGAAAGTAAATGAGCACATGGATGAAATATGTTTCTGTTTATGATAATTAAATGATATGCTTCCTGGTAATTGTGGTTATTTGTAATTGGATGTGTTTAACATTCACGTTTTATTTTAAAATCCATGCTCAGAGCATCCATACCCAAAGACAAACTTAGCAAACACTCATCTTTAAATAAGAAAAAACTAAAAAGAGAGGATCTCCTGTACATCAGGCAAGAGAGACCAGTCACTTGAAAAGACAACATGCTTGGTCAAGTAGAGGGTCATTGACAAAAGAGAGAGCCCCTCTGAGAGGTAAATGGACATAGTGGCTGTTAACGCTAGGGTCAGACATAACAGTTATGAGGATGTCCAGGACAGGGAAGTACTTCCTCTGTTGGGCTTCTGGGACAAGCCCAAGGGCACCTAACAGCCACAGTTGATAGTGTTGAATATCTTCATTTCTTTTTTTTCTCCTACCTGTATATCTTTGGGAAGAAAGATGGGGGTTTCTCTTCTTGCAAAGAATTAGCATCTCAGACACTCACAGGGGCAGTTCTACAGGATTCTACCCTGTTCTGCAGGGTTGCTATGAGTTGCAATTGAATGACGGTAATGAGGGAATTTTCTTTTTTTACCTTCTTTGATAATATATCTCTATATGTGCTTTGCCTCTTTGCTAACTGGATTCATTCTGTTTGCTTTTTACTGTTGGTTTTTTATTTTATATGTGTATTTCTTTGATATCTATTGTTTTATTGTGACAAATCTATACATAACAGATCATTACTTGTTCCAATATTCCTCACATGTACAATTCACTTATATATAACACAAACAGATGTATACAGACCTATATATAAGTGGAATCATACATGTTTTATCCTTTTATGACAGCCTTACTTCACTCAACATGTTTCTAAGTTTCACTCACTGTGAATATATCAGGATTTTATTTCTATTTACAGCTGAATAATATTCCAGGACGTATGTACCACATCTTATTTTCTAATTCATCTGATGATTGACTTTTAGGCTGTTTCTTTCTTTTAGCTGCTGTCAATACAGTGTTCCAATGAACACTGGCACCCGTGTATTTGTTTTCATTTCTGCTTTCCATTTTTGGGGGTATAGACCAAAAAGCAATATTGCTGGATCATGTGGCAATGATATGTTTAACTTTTTGAGCAACAGCCAGATGGTTATCCATAGTGACTCTACCTTTTTAAATCCCACAAAGAACAAATGAGGGGTAGACAATTCTCTTATCAGTATCTCGCTATTCCAACTCTATTTTGAAATAGATTTGTCTCCTTAATGGAGGGTCACTGGTGGCCTCATAGTTACAGGTTGAGCTGCTCAATCCAAATGGTTAGCAGTTCTAAACCACCAGCCACTCCGTGGGAGAAAGACAGGCCTTCTATTCCTGTTCACAGTTGTAGTCTTGGAAACTCACAGGGGCAGTGGTGCTCTGTGCTGTCGGATCACTCTAAATCCACACTGACTCGATGGCAGCAGGTTTGGAGTTCTTGTTTTTGGAGTGAAGCAGTGGGTTTTGCATTATGTTGCTAACCACAAGGTCACTGTTAGAGGAACAATCAGCCTCTCCTTGGGATAAAGATGAGGTTTTCTACTCCCATAAAGATTTACAGTTTTTGTTTGTTAGACATTTGTACTTAATTTTTGATGAACTGCCTGTTCACATCTCTTTTTCCATTTCTTAGTTGGGTCACTTGTTATTTTCTTATTGAACTCTTGTAGAATTGTGTAAAGTTTGATAATCAGATCTTTGATGTGCGGTTGGTAACTATTTCCCCCCAAATCCATAGGCTCTCATTTCCCTCTCCTGATGGACTTTTGGTGTGCATCAGTGATGTAGTGTCAGCAGGTCCCAGCCATCTATCTTGTCCTCTGCTGTGTGTGCCTCCTCCATTATGCTTGGTAGTCGATGTCTGTCCTGCAGTAGAACCACTAAATTTGTCCCAATTTATTTATTGATGATCCTGATTGCTTTGGGGTTTACATTTAGGTCTTAACCATGTTGTTTGCTTTTTTGTGTTTGGGGAGAGGTATGCGTCTTGTTTCATTTTTCTGCGGTGGAAATCCAGTTTGTGCAGCATCATTTGTTGAAGAGGCTATCTTTTTGCCATTGGATATTTCTAGGTCCTTTGTCAAAGATTAGTTGCCTGCAGGCTTCTGCATTTATGTCTGGGTTTTCTGTTCCCATCCATTGGTCTACGTATCCCATGTAGTAGCAGTACCAGATTGTTTGGACTACTATGGCTATGTAGCAGGTTTTTAGGGCAGGCAGCGCTAGGCTTCCTACTTAATTTTTCTTCTTAAGAAGTTCTTTGCTTATCCTGGGTCTTTTGCCTAGCCACATAAAATTATTAACTAGTTTTTCCATTTCTTTAAAGAATTTATTTGGGATTTGGATTGGGATTGCACAGTATCTATATATTGTTTTAGGCAGTATTGGCATCTTCACAATATTAAGTCTGCCTATCATTGAGTATGGAATATTCTTCCATTTATTTAAGTCTTTTTTAGTTTCTTGTAGTAAAGTTCTGTAGTTTTCTCTGTGTAGTTAGTTTGTTTCTTTAATTAATTTTATTCCTAAGTATTTCATCTTTCTTTGTGGTTATTGTAAATGGTATCGTTCATGATCACTAGCCATCAGGGAAATGCAAATTAAAACCACCATGAGATACCAATTTATAGCCACAATGCTATCACAATTAAAAAAACAAAACAGTAAACAACAAATGCTAGAGAGGATGTGGAGAGATCAGAACTCACACTCATACACACTGTTGGTAGACTTGTAAATACATGTAATCACTGTAGAAAATGATAAGGTGATACTTAAAGCAACTGGGAATTGAAATCCCATATGATCCAACGAGACCATGCTTACACACATACCCTACAGAAATAAGAGACACAGCATGAGTGAATGTGTGCTCTCCCATGTTCACAGCAGCACAGTTCACAAGAGCAAGAAACTGGAAACAGCCCAAATGCCCAACAGTGGAAAAATGGATAAAAAACTATGGTACATACACACAATGGAATACTATGTATCCCCGGAAAAACAGTGATGGAAGCATGAAACACCGCATTACATGGAAGGACATGGAAAGTATTAAGCTGAGTGAAAAAAGCCAATCACAAAAGACCAAATATTGTATCCATACACTACTATAAGGAGAAATACCAATTAAACAAATTTTAAGGACCAAATCCTCAAGAAAATGGTAAAAGGCTACCCTCCAGTCATGGACCATACATCAGCTCCCTTATGCATATGAGATAGTTAAAGTTTATCGTGCCAACCTGGCCGATAAACACATGTGGGATTAATTGATGGGCGGAGAGATAAATGGCTTGGTGAACCTTACCTTTTGAGTTCTCGAGTCTCTTGCTTTCTGACGGCCGGACCAGGGTATAGCTGCCTTAGCCAGTTCCCTGCTTCAGCTGACAAGGCTTACTTCCTGCAAGACATCCCTGAGGGGAAGCCACATAGTCCTACCCTGATGCAGTCCTGGGTGCTGGAGCATCCATGTGGAGACCCCTGCCTGCGCTGAGATGCTTACACGTTCACTGATTGGGCTTTCCTCCGGCAGTGGGGGTCATTGCATGTGTTTTGTGAGATGGAGGAGGACTTTATGGATTGGTGTCAGACCTATGGGCTAATGTTGGATTTGTGGGCATGGACAGCACTGGTTGGGATGTTTTCCTTCTTTTTTTTTTAAATCATTTTATTAGGGGCTCATACAACTCTTATCACAATCCATACACACATCAATTGTGTAAAGCGCATCTGTACATCATTCTCAAAACATTTTCTCTCCACTTAAACCCCCGACATTAGGTCCTCATTTTTCCCCTCCCTCCCC
>NW_022103906.1:1314561-1320812 GCF_000313985.2 Echinops telfairi
ACAACAACATGCACAAAAACAAGACCGAGCAAATCCAAGCAATAATGTACAACAAAACAGCAACAACATCAAGCCACTGACAAAGAACAATTAAAATATACCAAGAAAGAAAAGCTTGTAGTTAGTTCAAGAATCGCTGGCCTTTAAGAGTGTTTTCCAGTCCAGTCTGTTGGGGCACCATGCCATGTCCCCAATGTCCACCCTCATCATTCCCTGGGGATCTTGCTGCTCCTCTCCTCTGCTGTTCCGCTGCACTCCCCCAGTGCTTTGCCTCAGTGTGGGTGCAATTCCTACACTGTGTCTCTGGTGCTGTCCCCCGCAGGGCCATGGGTCAGTGAGGGGCATCATGTTTCATACTGGGACTTGTCATGTGATCCTCTCTGTGGACTGGCTGCTCTGAGTGGGGTCATCGTCCTCAAGGCCTGGTGGGCCAGGATGTGCTCCAGTCTCTCCCCCTCCCCCGTCATTTGCTCCTGTGTGCTCTGGTCAGATATATCCTTCTCCCGAAGCTGCAGATTCAGTGCCATTCTTTGAAATAAATTCTTCTTGGGAGTTAGGATGTTTTCTTTGTTTTTTTTTCTTCTGAGATGTATCCCTCCCCACCCAGCAGACCTTTCTCCCATTAGCTATCAGATGTACCCTTCCCCACCCAGCAAACCCACCCCCTTAGCCATCAGATGTACCCCTCCCCACCCAGCAAACCCACCCCCACCAGCCTCACTGTCTTTGCCCTGACTGTGCCCACCTTTGCCCAGAGTGCCCTCCTTCCCCAGTCTGTGCCCATCCTTCAGGCCCACCAAGGTCTGACCCCTCCCTCCCTGCAGTGTCTTCTTTGAGTCTGGGACCCTGCTGTTCTATCAATCAGGAGCTCAGCAGGAATGGACTCCTTCCCTCTTTGTTTTGCCCCCTCTGACATTTCTACCCATTTCCCCAGGGCTCAGGCACAGACCCAAAAGAAGCGCCTCCTATGCGTTTCTTTCCTGCTTAGTAACTTAATGGAGTCACTGTTGGCTGCCCATTGACCACAGAACAAGATGTCATGTGGCCCTGTGCCTGCCTGGTGGCTTCTGAGTGAGATCACTGTGATGCAAAGGGTTTCCTGGCTGATTTTCAGAAGGAGCGCGCCAGGCCTTTCTTCCAAGCCCGTCTTAGTCAGGAAGGCCAACCGAAACCTGATGGCCTCTGCTGACAGCCGGGCTGTGGTTGCTCAGGACATATGTTAACTGGGGACCGAACCCAGGCCTCCTGCATGGAAGGGGAGCAGTCTGCCACCCTCAGGAAATCTCTCCTCTTTCATTTCACCCAGGACCTGAGGGTGGGTTTTCAATGTCCTCATCCTCCTGGGGGGTTATTTTCCCTGGAAAATCTGAAGGCAGGATCTGTGACAGCCCTGCCCAGCAGCCCTGCCCTTGTTGGTGCCCCTCATGCTGACTGCAGAGAGCTGCATCCCTATCCGCCCATCTCCAGCCCCAGGTGGCTCCTTAGGGTGGCCCACAAGATGGGCAGGGTCATGGCCCCTGGCACCCGACAACAGCAGTTTACGATGTTTGTGGTTTTAATAGCATGCTACTTGACTCTCAGCAGGAACCCTGGTGGTACCATGAATTAAGCACTAGGCTGCTAACTGCAAGGTTAGCAGTTCAAACCTACCAGCTGCCCTCTGAGAGAGAAATGAGGCCATCTCAGGATGTTTTCTTGATGTGCATTTACCCTTTATATAAAACGCTCTCTTATACATATGAGTTTCTGTGGATTTGTTTCTCTAATGTACCCAGACTAACACAGAACACTTCACAAGAATAACCTCGAAGGAGATGACCTCACATTAGCTGAGTTCACTCCTTCAAAAGTGTGGGAGAGGGAGAAGACCATCCACTTGATGCTAAACATCATGGAGACAAGGCCGGGACACATTAATGGGGTGGAGCAACCTCACATTGGGAAGGGATGCTAAACAATAATTTGTAGAATGCTATGGAGGGCAGTGGGAGTCCAAACCCTATCTGCAGAAAGTATCTAGTCAGACAGAGCCGCTGGTAGATCTCTAGTCACAGGCAAGGGAACAGACAGAACAACTTTACTGTCAGACCATGATTATTGTCAACTTGATTACGGTGGATGGAACATGGCATAATTTTGTACTTGGTCAGTGGGCCTGACTCTTGATCCAAACTGATTTTGTTCTAGGCTCAAGTATTTCTTGCTTGTTCCACAATAAAAATTTCTTCCCTGGCTTTTTAAGCATCAATGACAGTCTTTTCTTCCTTACTCTTTATTTGCATTTTTATCTTTATACTCTTATTTTATTTTGCTTTTGTTTTTTATTGTTTCTGTTAGTTTTCCCAGTTTTTGTAGCACAGAAGGAGTAGATGCTGATGCAACGGTTTATTGAGGTTTGGTGGGCGGAAGCTGGGGAGTGGGAGCAGATTTGGGGAGTAAACAATGAATATAGGAGGGGATTGGAGAGCACTAGATCTGATTGTGATGATATATATACAGCTCATTTTAAAAATTATTTAACCATGGAACTTTATGATATGTGAATACTATATCAATAAAACCACTTAAAAAATGAAACCAAACATAGCCAATGGTTACCATGGGTGGAGGGGAAATTGTTGTTTCTTAGGGGGCAATGAGTTTGTGTCAATGTTGGCTGAATAGTTTGTAAAAGTATTTCAATAATGGTTGTACAACATGCAGAGTATAATAAATGGCATTGAAGTTGTGAAATTGTAGGATGTTTTGTTGTATATATTTTTGCCACAATTAGAAAAACTAATTATATGAATAACAATGAGTAGAAGTCGGAAGAAAATGTTCTAGAATTGACTATAAGGACAACTGTACAAAGTGTCTTTTTGGGGGGGTAAAGCATCTTGATATGATTGAATTACATGACATGTGGGTGAAGTGTTACTAAAACAGTTAAAAAAAAGATTTAAAGTCTTGGAAACTCACAGGGGTAGTTCGACCCTGTCCTATTGGGACATGAGGAGTCAGAATCAAGTAGATGACAGTGAATTTGGTTTAGACCCTAAACATTATCTCTGCCTTCTCTCTATCATCTGTTTATACTTTCTAATAATAGTACATTGTAAATACAGCTTTATAGTACTGTTTTACTTTCATTATCAATATACTCAGTGTGAATTTAGCTGCCATAATTACAATGTGCTAAACAGTTGGGCATTTATTGAAAATGTTGTCTTTGTCAGACCCCATCCTGCACTGCCAAGGTTCCAACTCATCCCATCCCCTTGCAGAAAGAAGATCTGCAGTCTGCACCCCTAAAGATTGCAGCCAAGAGAGAACCACTGGGGCACGTCTTCTCTTCCACGTGACATCACCAAGTAGCAAATTAACTTGACAACACTTAATGACAACTGAACAAAAGCTTTTTAGAAGGTGTTAAATACACCTTGATAAATTAGCCTTGATGAGCAACCAAAGCCCCTGAGAGGTCCAGTGACTTGCCCAAAGCCACAGAATTTCCAAGACCTCTGTGAATATTTATGTTTTAGTGCCCGTTACTGCCAGGTCCACAATTGAAACTCACCAGCCACTCCGCAGGAGGAAGATGCAGTTAGATGCTCATGATACGAAGCAGTATGTATTCTATGCTATGAAAATGAAGGGTTTTCCAAATGAATACACAGAAACTCTCAGAGGTTAGGTTGTTATTCTTGTTGTTAGGTGGATTTCAGTCAGTTCCGATTCAAAGCATCCCTTTGTTCAACAGAAGAGAACATGGCATTCTAACAGTGGTTGCTGTGCATGATTGAGCCCATTGTTGCAATCATGTCAATCTATCTCCTTGAGGATCTTCATCTTTTGAACGAATGCTCTACTTTTGTAAGCATGATATCCAGGGACTGGCCCTTCCTGATACCATGTACAAACTATGTGAGTTGCAATTCCACCATCCTCCTTTCCAAGCATTCTGACTATACTTTTTTGCAAGAACGTTTTGTTCATTCTTCTGGCAGTCTGTGGTATAGCCAACATTTTCCAACAAGATCCTAATTAGAAGACACTGAGCGCTGATTAATTCTCTGGACCTCCTTATCCACTGCCCACCTTTCACGTGAATATTAGCTGAGTGAACACACCGTGGCCTGAGTCAGGTTCACATTAGTCTTCCAAGTGATAGCTTTATTTTTTAATACTTTAAAGATGAGTTTTGTGGCAATTTGCTCAATCCGGTAAGTCATTTGATTTCTTGACTGCTGCTCCCCTAGGCACTGATTGTGGATCCAGGTAACATGAAATCCTCGTAAGACAAGCTCAGCATTTCAGAATGGACTTGATGGCAGTGAGTTTGTTTGTTTGTTTGTTCATTTTAACCATGACTCTATTAAAGACATAGTAAATGGTGAACCCAAACTATAGAATAATTTTGGAGGTCACCTGTTCAGGGCTTCTCTAAATTGTTATTATTCCATATCAAACCTCAAGACCAAACCCATTGCTTTTAGGCAATTCTGTTTCATAGCTTCACTCTGCAATGCCCCTGGGGCAGTAAGGATTTAGGAAAGCAGGTAACCTCCTATTGCTTTTGCAGAGTGGCTGGTGGGTGTGACCTGGGTGCAGTTAGTGCACAAAGCCCAGCCCAGGGCACTGATTAGAAAAAGGAGCCACTTTTGACATGCAAAGGCTATTTTTCTGCTTAACAAGACCAGCCTTAGAAAGCACCAAGAAAGCTGGGCTCTAGCTTCTACCAGGCACCCTATGCTATCAACCTACTGCAAGAAAGGAAAACAAAATCCATTTAACTTGAGATAGAGCTCTGTCTTTACTTTTTTTTTCTTTTCTTTTTCATCAAATAGACCGCAGTCTCATTTTCAGAAACACTTTCGAACGACGAGGCTGTCTGGGCAATTTAGGTTCAAGGCTCATAGGGATGAAAGCCCACAGCGCTTCTCTGAGTGCCGATGCCTTCGCAAGTGTGCAAAATCATTGACTTAATGCTTTCAGCCTATGCTCCTGCTGATTCATCACCAGCACCCCACCCCTCGCCTCCCCTCATGCTCCCCTAGTGCGCCTGCTTTCTCTACTGGTATGCAAGACACATCTTCCAAAATTAGGTCATATCCAGGAAGGGTTTTTCTGTTCCTGCGGCTGCTGTGCTGCACTTACACAATAAGCATGTAACCCCAACATGTCAGTGCGGTCCCGGCATTCTGTTGAACAAAATAGACATAAACTGGACTTCAATTTGTCTGGCAGATATTTGTAATCTCTTATCTAAATGTTGGAAAGAATGGAACTTTGGAAATACTTTTACTCTTAGCTATTAGCATATCTGTGTTTGTCTACTGGCCCCTTGAAGCCTGGGTTTTCCAGTAATCTTGGTTACAGTAAAAACATGAGTCGTAGAACTGGGAATTTATGACTTTCCCCGAGCCCGCTGGCACCAGGCTGCTCTTTCTTGTGAGTCCTGGCACCTCTGCCCTGCACAAGGCCAGGCAGTGATGTCTTCAAAACTAGAATCCAAGTCCTTGCTGGCTTTCTGGGTCCATTCTGCTCATCAATATGCAATGCATTTTCTTTCCCTGTCTGTCTCTTTTTCCTTGTAATAAAGGTATGTGCTCAAGCAGAAACGTCGAGCATAGAACAATCAAAAGTTTTCAAGCACATTGGCATCCTTTTAAGAATCCCAAGTACTTGTGGCATAGACAGGGGACTTTTCTGGGACCCTCCTCCTTCCCGGAAATGCCACCGTCCACGCACTGAGCTCCGGAGATTCCCATGACCAAGGAAGAGGCAAGCGAGACCTGTCGCTGAACAAACACTTTCCGTTCCAGCCTCCTTGGCCCCGTGGGATGGCCTAACCCAATGCCGTGACCCCCCGAATGCCCGCCCCCCCTTGCTCCGATGCGCTGCCAGCTCAGCGGCCAGTCCAGCAGGCGGGCACCCTGCTCCGCGGCGATTGGCTGGCGCGCTCCGGGAGGCTGGTTTGACTGGAAGGTAAAGAAGCTGGCTGGCGGCGCCAGCAGAGCGCGGAGGAGCCAGTGGCTGACTGGGCTCGGACACCGGCCGGGGATTCGCCAATTAGCGGGGCCTCCGGAGTTCACCCCAACTCGGGACCCGACGCTGGGGGCACGAGGGCGCGAGTCGCCAATCCGCGCGAGCCGGAAGCTGGCAGCCGGTACCCCGGGCACTTCGACGTGTGGGACTCCAGCTCCACGGCGATGCCCGCGGGGGTCGCACCCCGCCTCGGGGTGCAAGACCTGTCGCCCGTCGACGCG
>NW_022103906.1:1321162-1378765 GCF_000313985.2 Echinops telfairi
GCCCTGTGCCCCGGAGGCCCATTGCCCGGAGGCCCCTGAGGCCGGACTCGCTGGTCATCTACCGGCAGAAATGCGAGTTGGTCAAAGGGACGGGCGGCGACAGCCTCAGGGCAGGCTTGGTGAAGAAGCTCTTCCAAGGCCCCGGCAAAGACAGGGCGCTCCTCACCCCCGAGATGCCTAAAGGAAGAGAGGAGGTCAAAACCGAGGGGCCCGACGCCATGGCCAAGGGTGAAGATGCTGCAGCTCCCAAGGCCGCGGGGAGCAGCCCCGAGCCCTGCGCTGTGGCTGGCTCGGTGCCCCCAGCGGTGGCGCCAGACCGCTCCCGACCTGGGGGGACCCCCAGCCGGTGCCAGCCCACACCCCCTGGCTCTGAGCTGCGGGAAGTGAGGCACAGAGGCCTGCACCGTTCTCAGTCCGACGTCAGTTCCCGGTACTCTAAGTCCTTTGCGGAGGGCCTGGACACCTTCTTCCTGTATTGCGGCCTTGACCCCGAGGTGGTGGAGGCCCTGGGGAGGGAGAACTTTGCCGCGGGCTCAGACCACCTCGCCTTCAAAGTCCGCAGCGTGAGCATTGCCACATCGGACAGTGGGTTCTCGCTGCACAGTGGTGGAGACGACGGCTTGCAGGAAGAAGAGCTGATAGAACAAGCCCCCACCAAGACTTCGGTCATCGAGAAGAACGCCCGCATCATCAAATGGCTGTACACCTGTAAGAAGGCCAAGGAGACTCCCAGCAAGGGCCAGTAGGAAAGGAGTGTCAGCCCTGCGCCCAGGCCCAGACTCCGGAACCCCAGGTGTGCTTTTCGAAAAGCTAAGAACTGTGCCTGTCTGCATGCGTGTTTGTGTGTGGTCACTGTAGCCAGGCTAGATAATGACTAGCTACAGCTTCTATTTAGAGTTCAATTCTCTAAAATCAGAAGATTCATAATTAATAGTAAAATTGCTGCCAGTCAAATCCAGGTTTCTAGGATCCAGGTCCAGGGTTCCTTTTTTCCCCACCAAGTCTGCATTTTATTGCCTCAAAAGCTCCTCCTGTTAAGTTAGCCACCATCCTGGTTGGTTTATAATGGGAAACTAGGAGAAACAAAAAAATATTTAAAAAAATCCCAGTCATTAAGTAGTCTCACTCCTCCTGTTAATATTGAATCTTGCATTGAAAACAGCAGGGGAACACCTAGTTTCACATGAATTGACCTTGTAAAACAAGTGCCCTGCGGACTGTGTTGAAGTTTGATTGCTGCCAGTTCTTCCAGCCAGAAGCCCCAGGATAGGCTTTGCTCGCTTAAAGAAAAAATTCTTGCCAACTGATTCAGTGATCGTGGGGTTTGTTGTTTGTGGCTTCACACGAAAAGGAAGATTGGATGTTAAAGTGTCAAAACCAGTGTGCACTTTCTTTTTGGAGGCATTTACAGAAGTTTTAAAGTTGTCAGGAAGGACACTGTTGTGCAGGAGCTTGTCAGCAGTCTGGCGCCCATGGTGCTAGCAAGTAACTTTCCTTGGATAAGTTTTATTGAAGTTGTTTTGCAAACTTTCTAAGGAGCATTGCTTGAACATCAAAGAGCTTCCATTTGTAGAAATGAGGGAATTGGACTAGAGTATAAAAAGTCTTGCCGTTCTTAATTGCTATTAAGCTATCATTTTATAGAAATATGATCATAATGTGGGAAGTGCCATATTTCTTCAAATAACGTGCATACCCTTGTAATGTGTTCCGCGTACAGAGGAAATTGAGAAGTAGGAGGGTTGCTTTCTTGGAAAAAATATTTTAAAATATGATACTATCTTCCCTTTGCACAGAGCTATAGAATATCGTCTTGTGTCATAAAGAATATTTAGCTTCAAATTCCATGATAATAAAACTTATTGATGTCAGAGTGGCCACATCTTTATACCATCATGAATACTATTAAAAAGGAGAGGACCTGTGTTTTTATTTTTTTGTTTTTCTTGACCTGGACCTCAAAACTTAAATTATTTCTTTATTTTATTAGGTATTTGTTTCTTGTCGCCTCTAATCCTCTAGACATGTATACAGGAAATAATTTAAAAAATATATACTTGTCCCAATTACCTTTTGGAGTTGAGATCAATAAACGATGGGAAAGGGCTTCCAAGATGCCAGCCATCCACACTCTGATGGAGGAAGAGAGTTCCTGCATGAGCAGCAGCAGGAGGTACTGGTCAAGTAGAGAATTAGGAGGCTTGTTGGCACAGTTACTTGAGTGTTAACTGCTAAATTCACCCAGTGCTAAGAAGGTAAAAGATGAGGTACTTGGTTTTTTAAAAGGTTGTTAGCATTGGAAACTCTGTGGGGCAATTGTACTGTGCTCCATAGAGTCTCCCCATGAGTCAAAATTGCCTTGACAGCAGTGGATGGTGTTCTGCTCACTATTCACTACTGCGCTTCAGGCCTAGGCTTCCATTCTCCATGACATAAAGAGAGATAGGCAGATGACTTCCACTCTCTCTTCTAATTTTCTCTATTGTCAACGATATGTATACATCTGTGTTCCATGATTTGGATCACAGGAAAAGTAAGTGAAAACTCACTGCTTATTGCTTATTGGATTATGTTAAAAGTCAACTGTGAAGTAGGTGCACCTCCAGGTAGCTAGTAGAATCCAGATCATTGTGTTTTAATTGAAGAAGATGAGTAAAATTGATGGTGAGAACAGTGGTGGGATATGATGACATTCAACCCCAACAGTCAAACTAACAACAACTTCAAAGCAAGCCCACTGCCATGAACTTGGACAGAGTAAAACTATCTCATAATGTTTCCATGGTTGTAAACCTCTAAAGAAGCAGACTACCACATCTTTCTCAAGGTAACACACCAAAAAGCCAAGATAAAACTTAACAGCAGGAAAATAAAAGCACCCAGCTCTGATCTCTCTGGACTCAGACCCACCCCCACCTCTAGGGCTCCATTGTCAAAAGAGTTATTTAGAGGGTCATTTAGGATATGGCCTCTGACAAAATATTTCCAAAAATCTTTTAGGTTTAAGTCTAAGGGGCGGAATCTATCCATTTTGGTTAGCGTGTGAATACTTTTATTTTGAGAAACAAGAAGCATAAGCGAAGGAAGTGGCAACGGTGTTCCCTCTAAGGATGAACGGCAAGTTTAGGTGTCTACAGAGAAGGGAGTCTATGCAGGAGAACCAGGAGCTCATGAGTTAGACTGATTCTCTGTCTGTTGTTTCTTTATCTATTCTAACCCTGTTTGAAACCGGGACCAGTGTCACTTGCTGTCCCAGCTGTTTTGCATTTCTACTTAGAGAAGGGAGATGACATTACCATGAGCATCAATGGTCTCTGTAGCACATGCCATTTGCAGTCACAGCACTAGGCATTTACAAATTTACTATCCTAGACCCAACACAAAGCTGGCCTTCTGTAGAACTTCAGTCGACTCCATACCTTGTTCTTTGGCAAGTTCTGAGGGGGAAATGAGCTGTGCTTTCTCCATGCCCTGTTCCTGATGGCTCACTGTAATGATGTCTTTCCATAATCACAAACCACCTGTTTTGTTTTTTTCTTAAACCCACCACCTCCAAACAATATTATTTCCTCTGAAGAAGAGCCAGTAGAGAGAACCAACAATCCAAGCCAATGTGATTGCACAGTGTCACCAACTGTGTGGTTGAAGCAGTTATCTCACTAACTTAACAAAAAACAAACAAACAGAAAACCAGTTTACAAAGTAAACATAAGCTTTTCTTACAGGTATTACTTGTTCTAGAAACTACTTCCATAAATTTTTGAAGACATGGAAAAAAAACATTTAAACTGTGCTTTTTCTCTAGTTTACCAGGGCGCTTATGAACTAAAGACTCATTTTAAAGTTTCAGGAGAAATTCAGAAAGTCTGAGGTGAGCAAGTTAGTCTTCTAAATGAAGAAGAAATAAATGTGCTTAATATGGAGAGTTTTATCCCCTTTTAAAAGATAATAAAATGTTGATTACAATGATTCCATTATAGTGATTAATGGTAAAATACAATTAAATACAGTTTTTAATGGTTAAAAAAAAGTTTGCTTTTCAAAATTGAATTGTAGCTATGAAATATCAGAAGTGAGAGATGCCTCTCCTGGAATCTACATGTATATACGTTGAGTAATAAATGGGGTACACATGGATAATTTTGATATTCAGTTGTTGAGAATGGAGTTAATGAAAATTGCTCTTCTCTTTGGTGATTTTTAGTCATCTCCCTATCTTTCAACTCATTAGGTTGGAGAGTTGCCAAAATGTAGAGCCTTCTGGTTTTCGATCTTTTGCATAGACCATGTATGTTGTTGAATTTAATATATTTATAAAAGAATGGGAACTTGTACCATGGATTAATTAGGAAGAAACATGGCTTACTTTCAAGTAGTGGAATTCGTACTCCTCAGGCGTAAAATCCCAGAGACTCTGATAGTGTTCTTCATGTGTCTTTCATAATAAAGGAGTACATGAATTGCACGAAGGAGATGTTTGTTTTTGTTTGCTTGTTTGAATGTCATAAGACCAAAGACCACAGAGACAGGATTTGAGATGTAATATTTAGTTTTATATATTTTTCCCTAAGCTAGAATCTATTAACGTTTTCTTGTTTTCTTACTCCTCATGAAGAAATCCTTCCCAGAGAGTCCTTGGAAGTGCATCCTGGATGACTCGGAACACCAGGACTGTCTTCACACCACGCATTTTGTCCAGGATCCCAAGTTGACATGACTACAGCTTTCCCAGGACTCAAGCATCCCATTAACTATGCCTAAGAAATTTCAGAGGATTTTAACTAACGAGATGTAGAGAAAATTGAGCTATGGAGAAGATGGGAACACGGGATTTGGAGCTAATGCTGCGGAATGGTTTATCTTGTTTGAGGTGGATCTATACTTATTCCTAACGGTGAGCCAGGAGATGGGAAATATTTTCAAGGACCTCTTTTTGCCTAACTTGCTGTCAGACCAGTAATGGAATGGATTCTAATAATATCTGAGTTGATTTTTTTTAAAGGCAAAGAGTTTAAGAACCAAGCACCAATGTGACATGGTCTTTACTCTTTTTAATCGTCTTGGGCTAAATGAGACCATTTAAATAAAAATTCCTTCTATTTTGTATTCAACTATAATCATGAGAGGGCATATGCTAGTTAAATACAGTTTAAAAAAGAGTGAACACACACACACACACACACACACACACACACACCCAGACTCACCAAATTGTAAAGCATCCACACACAGAACAGTATACTTACTCCCCAAATTACACAACTATTGAATATTAGTTAATGCTTCAGAAAGCACTTTAAAAATCACTTCAGGACAACAAGGTCATTCTATGCATTCCACTGTCCATCAGTTTATAGACCTGTGGAAGCACTTTTCTAAAGGATATTAAAAGAGCACTAGATAGTTGAGATACTGCTGAATATTATTGTGCCAGGACAATTACTTGGATGTTGTCAGGAGTATCTTGGGGCCTCATTTCATCAGACCAGTAGCAACAATCCTCGTTTACAGCATTATTTAAAATGTGCTTCCAAACTGCCCTGTAATAGGAATGCCTGCGTTACACAAAACGTGGTCGCCGAGGACAAGGCTTGTCCTTCCCTTTGCTTCAATCCAAGCCGCTACCTGCCAAATTAGGGGTAAAGCACCATGGAGGAAAGGGTTATATTTTGAAACCAAAGGGCAGTACCTGGGTGCCTAGGGTATCCAGAGCCATTGTAACCCTAATTCTGAATGTTCTTCTAATACCCAGAGTGAATGCATTATCTGATCAGAGCTATCTAATGGTAACTCTGTTTCAATGATGATAACACCAAGAAAATTTTTCACCCTACAACCTTTTCAAAGCACAGTTTTATCAAAGTATCGTATCTCTTCCAGAACAAAATTATTAAAACTTATTAAGAGGAGAGAAATGGGTTTCTTAAGGTAAAATATTTTACAAATCATTCCATTTTGATATACTCAAGTATTTGCTTTATAAAGTATTTTATTTTTGTAAATGCTTCACTGTGAGAATATGACTTTAAGTTACCTAAATATTTATTTTTACACAGTTAATGGTCTCTAGATGGGCTTCCTCCATTTTACATAGTCTTTCATTTTTGTCAGTGCAATTTTTAATCATTTTCTTTAGTTGGACTTTTGTATGTACTGTTCAAATGAACTTTCATCTCTTGGTTGTAAACTGAGTGTGTGCTGCTCTATCAAGTGCTCAATGCTGAAATGCTTTGTTTGGAACAAGCACATTCTTCAGAGGCCCTCTGGGCTCAGAGGTACCTTCGTCAAGACGGATTGATTCAAGACAACAGTTATTGCTCCGAAAATGCTGCTATTCTGTTGGTCACTGGATTGCACCTAAGTAAAAAAGATATTATCAAAGGTGAGAGGAATATTATTTAAAAGAAAACAGTATTCTGAATATTCCCAGTCTTATATTTGCAGACATCCCATCGGTTTTATATGTGAATGTGATGTGCAAAATTGTTTTGTGCCTACTGTCAGAAGATGAACTGAAAGCCAGCTAAGATTTGTGTTAAATAAAAATGGTGACAGAACCTCTTGATGACAGAAGAGATGAAAAAATGATTTGATTTTGCTCTAAAACCACCAATTGATTTTGCTCTAAAACCACCACCATCTTTCAGGAAATATTTACAGTTTTAGAGGTGGCCCAGGAAACTCAAAGAATTTAGTTGGGATAAATGCTGGGAGTAGATGTCAAATATGGATCACGATGTACGAAGGAAAATGAGTAAATTAGCTTTAACAGGAGTAAATGAACTCTTCTTACTCTCCATTCAAGAGCCCTGATGGTGGAGTAGGCAACAAACTGAGCTGCTAACCTTAACGTCAGCAGTTCAAATCTACTAGTCACTCTGAGGGAGAAAGATGAGTCTGTCTACTCCTTAAAGATTGAAAGTCTCCGAAACCCCAGGAGCACTTCTACTCTGTTTCGCAGGGCTTCTCTGAGTCAGAATCGAATCAGTGATGGCGATGAATGAGGTTCAAATGCATATGCTTCAGCCATATGGCCAAGAATTTCCAATTGCTGAATAAATGAAAAAAACAAACAACAAAAAAACTTTTATAGTCAGGTTGGGATGGAAAAGTTCAGTAGTGCTTCCCATGAGACAGAAAGAAAAAACACTTGTTCAAGGTATCCATATAAATAACAATAATTAAACTTGATGGCAAGAAAAATTATTAACAGGGAAAATATCTTGCTAGTAACCTAGTTGATAAGTATGTGGGAAGCAATTAACAATGCTTCATATGGAAAGGCATTTATTTAACTGGAAAGTGCACAATTAAATAAGTGTACATAATTTTTAAACTACTGGAATATAAAGGAGACTGTACTAAATATCAAAGTTCGGTGGCTGGTTGGAATTGTAAACATTGGGCCCAGACAATTGTTATGACAGTTTGTAGAGGGTTTTTTTTTTCCTACAAACTACTTGCAACTGGAGTGTAATATTTCATATGCTGTATTAAATAAAGTGTTTATCATTTATTAATAGGGATTTATGACTTTACAATGTGAAGAATTTTAAGTGAAATTTTAAATAAGCTAATTATGACTACTCAGATAATTACTCATATATTTTATTTTCTACCTTTTTCTTAAATATCATAGTCATCTCCTCAGATTATCAGTAAAAATGAGCAAAAGGGTGACTCTGTGGGTTAAATCTTGGGGTGCTAATGGCCAGGTTGGCAGTTTAAACCCACTGTCAGTTTCTGGGGAGGAAGGTGAGGTTGTCCGCTCCTGTCTCAGAAGCCCAGTGGTGACTTCTCCTCTGTCCTGTACAGTGACTGAGTCAGAAGTGACTCAGTGGCAGCTGGTTCAGTTGGATGCATCTAACGCTCCTAACTTTCCCTGCAGATGAAATTCAGTAAAAAACAGTTTGTAAATTTAGCATATTGTTTTTCCCTGGATGCCTCCTCCCCTTTTTGTCTCTATGTTTTATTACTCTCGTCATTGGAAAATAAGTGTAAATTTTAAATTAAAAGCACAGTTTATAACCTAGCACATTAATTCATCAAGTGAAAGCAAATTGTCATATTCAAGTTTGTTCTCAGTAGATGCTGGTCATTCCTTGGCTTATGTTGGGGAGGAAATGATGTGGGTGAGGTCTCGAAGGAAGTCTACCGTTCTCATATTGACACACTGGCTGGGCGAGAGTGGTTTCTTCTTCAGTTCTGCAGTGGCTTGTGTCCGGACATACATATCCAAACATCCAAGGATATGCATTAGTTTTTGTTTTGTTTTTAATATTTTTTTGTGGTGAGATGTGTATATTTGTCAAAACCTTTACCATTTCAGCTATTTTTACTTGCACAGTTGAGTGACATTAATTACATTCACTGTATTTCACAACACTCACCACTAACTACTACTAATTTTTCAGCACCCTTAACAAAAATTCTATACCCCTTACTTCTATACTCCTACACATATGTTCCCTCTCAGCCACCCTTGGCAATCACTAGTCAACGTTGGCCTCTATTATTTGCCAACTCTAGTGAGTTCACTTAAGATCATCTCTTCTTTTGTGTCTGACTTATTTTACTCAGCATAACGTTTCCAGGTTTATCCATGCCATAGCATGTATCAGCCTTCATTTTGCTTTCAGTCTGAATAGTATTGCAATGAACGTATGCATCATGTTTTGTTTATTCACTCACCTTTGGGTAGACAGTGGGGCTCTTTCCACCTTTTGCTATTGTGAATAATGTTATAATGAACACCAATGTACACAGCTGTCTGAGAGTTTGATTTCAATTCTTCGGGGCATATACCTCAGAGCTGAACAGCTGGCTCTGAAAGTGGTTCTATGTTTAACTTTTCTAGAACCCTCCAAACGCTTGCACAGTGGTCGCACCACTTACAGTCTCATCAGCGATGCACGGAGGTTCTCATTACTCCACATCCTCACCAACACTTCTTGTTTTCTCTTTTTCTGATAAGAACCCCAAGTATAAGCATCCTAAAGAATGTTAAAAAAATGTGTACACTTCCGTGAAAACTTGGGAAAATCCATAGGCTGCTATTTAAAAATTCTTCTTATAACTATATATAAGCATCCAAGTGTGGTACTGTGTGGTTTACATTGCATGAGCTGTTTGTCAATTGCCTTGTTTCTTCCTGGACATAAATGTAACATTCTTACATTTCAATTACCAATCTAACAAGACAGAAAGCAATGAAATACTCTACACTGGTTGGAGGTTTAAATTTTGGTTTGCATCTTTAGTGGGAAGAATAAATATGTTTATAAGTTATTTAAGTATGATAAAATATTGCCCAAGAAGGAATTTGAGCATCTCAGCCAGGATCTCATAACTCTGATCTTGGAAGTAGCAGGAAACTGCTTATGGGGAGCAAATATGAAAACACCAGCAATAAATAGAAAACCTTTGGCATAATACCATTTTCCTCTGCTATAATCAATTCTACAATTGATTTTTATCTTTTTTTCTCTCCTTGAAAATTATTGTGTTTGAATGCTTTCTAAGGGAGATTGTACTATGCCATCAATAACGATTTACCTTTAAATTGAATATTCGTTTCTCAGAAAGTGAGAGTCAGAACCACAGAACTAGAAATGGAAAGAACTAGCTCCGTCTTCATTGTATCCTGTAGGATGCTAAATCTTGGGCTTAAATAATCTAAAGTGTCAGGACAGAAAATTAGAATATTGATTAAATCCATACCCCTGCTATCCATCTTGTGATATTAAAAAAAAAATGTTCCATGGAACTATAGTGCCTTTAATCAAGACAAAGACACCCATTTATAGTGTCTTTCCTCCAGGCAAGGACAACTCACCAACATAATTTCCTTACATGCATATATTTCCCAGTCAAACTGTGCTCTAGGAAACAGTCTGCTAGGATTGGGCTTAGATTCTAGCAGCTATTCAATAAGGAAATACACATAGGTAGATTAGATAGATGATACATAGATAGATAGATAGATAGATAGATAGATAGATAGATAGATAGATAGATAGAGGCAGAAGAAAAGGAAAGGAAGCAAAATGAAAGGATGGAAGGGAAACAGAGTACGGCTGTAAGAATAGGGGTGTGATAGTGGGTAAGGACTAGGCTGCTAATCATAAAGCTGGTAGTTTGATCCCACCAGCGTCTTTGTGCGAGAACGAGATGACAGTCTGCCAGCATTAAGTTTTTCTGCCCTGGAAATCCTGTGGGGCAATTCTACTGGATAGTATGAGGTTACTATGACTTGGAATTTATTTGGGTTTAAGTGTTATCAGTTTAATTTGTTCTGCTTAATGGCCAAGATATCTGAAATATAAATGAAACCTCAAACCTAAATAATATTTTTTTTAAAACCCAAAACAAACAGAGAAAACATGTAAACTATATCTGACTTTTTTGTTTTTGTTTTTCTCTAAGATATTTACTTTAGGCCCTGAAAGACTTCACCCTGACTACTTAAAACTTTAAAAGTTTAGACTGAATAATATGCAGAACACATTACAGATGAAACTTCAAGACATGGTTTACATCTGGCTCAGAAGATAATTGGTTAGGGGCTGCATGCCTTCCCTTGGCTTGTAGAGGAAATCCACTTTTCAAATTTAGGGTCGGGGTAGGGAAGGGAGTTCATACAGCAAATGTGCAGTGGTTCTCACAGGCCAGAACAAGCCAGTTGAGGGAGGAAAGTGGCCGGTTGTCTGATTCTTGGTGAACTCTGAGAGCTGTTTCTTAGCCACTCCCTTGTAGGTAAACAGGAGAGCTTAGTCTGATGAATCAGCCTGATGTTATCAGACTCGAGGGCTGTGTTCTTTTCTCAAGTTGCTTAACAAGTCAAGACTCCAGAGTCCACGGTTCAGAAATGGGAAGGTGTCCAAAGGGCCCAGAGAGCCTCTCATACTATTTCTCTTCCACGGAAAGGTACCAAAGAGAAAACGCCTGTTATCTGCTAAGATAGGCAGACAGCTGGTTTCTGCTCCACCAGCATCAATGGCAGACTACTAAGGTTGGAAGTGATGTTAGGAACCGAGCAGCCTGACCGGGTCATCTTAGAGGGAGAATTCTAGATCCAAACTCACACAACTGCATAGTGCACTGATGTCTAGAAGATAGAACTGTTTAAGGCAGAACAATCCAGTGATCATTCCTCCCATCCCTTGCCTGACTATCAATCAGAACCACTCGGTCTTGTTTCTCTGGGACTTTTCTTTGGGAAACCTGTAGCTCCTAGCAACTTGGGAAGAAAGGTTGGATACGGCAAAAGAGGAGAGCCCTAGCACGTGCCGTGCTCTTGCCTTCACTTTGGCGCTCACTTGCTGAAGGAATTAGTGTCAAAACGACTCAGAGCCCTTGAGAATTGATTTGGTTTGACAATTTTTCTTGCTCTAAATCAGGATAACGTGGGGTGTTTTTCCCCTTAATGGAAAAGAAGATAATATGGTCAGGGAAGTTTCAAAGTCCCTTTACTACACATAAGGAACATTGACAGAGCAGTAAAACTTCAACTCCCACATCTGGGAGTACCTGTTTGAGCAAGGTGTATTATCGCCATGTGGAATGGCCCAGGAGGATAGACTTGTCAGGAGGGAAGCAACACTTCCTGGGCATCTTCAGTAGCAGAAACTGTACTAAGTGCCTTATGATTTTTCTTCCATGGAGCCCTCAAAGCAATCTCTGAGCATCACCATTTCACATATGAAGGCAGGAGGTGTGTAAAGATTCAGTGTCCTGTCCCAGAATTAGTACGGTACTCAACTCTGACTGTCATCACGTTGATGATGACTCATAGTGACTCTTTAGGGCAGGGTACAACTGCCACCATGAGTTTCTGAGACGGACTATTTACAGGAGTAGAAAGCCTTGTCTTTCTCCTGCACAGCAGCTGGTGGTTTTGAACTGCTGATCTTTCAGATTGCAGCCCAATATTTAACCATTAGGCCACTAGGGCTGCTTAATAAGGACAGGATTCAAATTGTAAACACATATCTATCTGACACCAAAGTCAGCTCTATCTATAAAATACTAGTTTATAGGGAGAATTAAATGCCAACGTTTTGTTCAGTCCTCAATGGAATAAACTTAATTTAACAAGTCTAATTCAAGTTTGGGCAGGACTCTGTGACAAGTTGCCACTCCAGAATCATTTACAAGACCCACATCACCATGTGCCAAGTGTCTCAGGTGAGGCGGGATTGCCTCAGTGACAACACTGCCTCAAACCTCGCTTCAGAATGACATGTGAATCAGTCATGTCTGGGAATGTATAAGAACAATTTGATCTAGGCTCATGCCTCAGTTTCTCTTGATAACTTTATATAAGATGGTGTGTATTTAAAAAATGGGAATAAAGAGGAAAATCAAAGTGGAAAAAAAGTGCACCCTAACAACTTAGGCCAATATTGCTTTGCACACAGTCTAAGCAAACAGATGCATGAGATGCTGGTCCCTTTGCTGTAGTGTGCATTTCACCAGAGTGTGAATTCCAGGCACGACACCTCACGCGTACCTGGGAGCGCTCAGGTGGATGAAGGAGCCCACCGCCTGCTAAGTCCCATCAGAGAAGTCGGGAAGAACTCACTGAGTTAAACTGATGGTTAATTATCTTCATTTAGGATACATGGGAAATAACCAGCGATGCAAAAAAAAAAAGAGTAACCTTCAAGATTATATACTGGAGAGTATGCACAACTTTGGGATTATGTGTTTTGTTTCATAGTAATAGTAGAAAAAAACAACAACCAAGATATGCGTTTCCAAAATCTTATCTCACAGCCCCTTGACTGCATTTCAGGCTACACAAATATTATTGTAACACGTAGAAGAGAAGCTGAGCCAACTGTCAGCACATCTCCCTTTGCAGGTAGTCACAGAGGAAGCATTACTCACCTTTTCCTGTTGGCTCTTGACTGAGTGAGCACTTGTAACTTGAAGGTTGCAGGAAGTCATTGCCCCTGCTCTTCCCACCATTACTCAGGCATTGCTTACCTAATGCTAGCCACTCGTCACAGGATATACTTATGTGGTAAGCACAGCCAGCCACAGTGGGGGATAAGTCAGGACCTCTGTCAGGCGTGGATCCGTTACCAAGGAAGATCCTCCTAAGAGTTCTGAACAAAGAAGCCTTTTCAACAGAGATCAAATTCTAAACCAGAGCAAGATTGGATTAGTATCCTATGTATAATGCATAGGAGGTACATAATGGAATAAAAGTTTCATAGCAGCCAGATACTTTGGGAACACGGAATCACCACAGTAGATCAGATATAGTGTACCTACCAGCTACTTGATCTGGGGGAAGTTTAAACACCTCTCAGCTTCCTTATCTGTTCAAAGGTGACTGATAAAGAGGCTGCAGAATGAACTTGGAGTCTAAGAGAGGGCCAAAGTGAAGTGTTCGAATTCTCACCTCCCCTGAGTAAGATCTGTGTGCCATTCCCAGACAATGCACCCCATGCACAGTCGCCTGCTGTCTCTCCTGTAGATGCAGGTGCTGCCGTGATGCTGAAGAGATTTCAGGGGAGCTTCTCAACTGAGACCTATTTGGAAGAAAGACATGACAATCTACTGCTAAAAAAGCAGTAAATAAAAATTTTGTTGGTCTCGACTCGTTATGCGTAGGGGTCACTACAAGTGCATAATCAGTTCAATCTTAGCTATTGTTCTTTTAACTATTTTAGTCTTTTAATTACACACACACACAAATGCAGCTCTAGTGGCACAAGGGGTCATGAATTGGGCTGCGAATCAAAGGTCAGCAGTTCAAACCCACCAGCTACTCTGTGAGAGAAAGATAAGGCTTTCTGCTCTCTGTGAGGATTAATATCCTCATAAACCCACCAGGGTCATTCTACTCTGCCCGATAGAGTCACTGTGGGTTGGCGTCTCCTCCACAGCAGTGAGTTCAGTTTTGGTTAAAGACACACACACACACACACACACACACACACACACACACAGAGTCTATAAAGTAGAAGGACAGTGAAAATGAGGGAGAAAGATGAATTGACAGTGACTACAATAATGGCCTTAAACATAACTGCTGTGAGGATGACCCAGAACTGGAGACTCCTTTATTTAGTTGATTATAGGGTTGTGGTGCGACACAATGTATTTGGTGGTACATAACAAGAAGCTATGCCGTTGGCCTTGAGGGCAATGTTACCACATGGAGCAACTCATGAACAGAGAGGTCTACAGGGCCAGCCCCACTCAAAGCCAAACTGACACCCCCTATCCCCTCCTAGAAGTATGTGCTACAGAGGACAACATTAAACCTACAGGTTGGGGAGATGGGCAAGTCTGACATGCTCATACAGATGCAAACCAAGAAGGGAAAAAGAGAGCGAGGGAATAGACCCCATACTGGCACATCAAGCCCTTAGGATGGAGGCCCTGCATGAAGCTGGCAAGGCGAAGAGAGGACTGTAGGGCTGGCAACAGCTTGAGGCATGAAGTCCCCTCACTGGAGCACACCACCACAGAGGACAACACTGGGGACATGTGGCAGGGAATGAGTCCAGACTGACCACCCCCACAATGGGGCAAACCAAGAAAGGAACATAACAGATCAACAACAGGAGCAAAGCCAAGCCACAAAACTCCCGAGGAGCCCCCAAAATAGACTTCAGGTTAGGAGGGACAGTTCTCAGAACACCCCAGGACGGGTAGAGAGAGAGTCATAAAGGTCAGCGGACAGACCTGGAATTATGTATGCTTTTTTCACCTTGGGGTTTGTTTGGTTGTTTTTTGGGGGGTTTGCTAGTTTTCTCTCTCTCTCTTTTCTCTTTTTATTCAATATTTTGTTTTTGTTTTTGTCTCTGTTGTTGTTGTTTTGCCTACAATGTAAGATAGGCATGGGAAACAAGCCCAAGGAGAAAGCAACAGGACGGATGCTTCTGAAGTGACCTGGGGGAAGGAGGAGGTGGGGGAAGAGCAGTGAGCAAACAAGCCACAGACAGGGGAACAGCTAGGGGATTAAAAGCAACAATGAGGAGGATGTAGAGATTCTGGGGGTGTTGGAGCAACAGCAATCTAACTGATAGGAATTACTAAAAGGCAGAAGAAGGATAAGCATGATGGTGGGGAAGGAGGAAGGTAAAAGGAAACAGGAAAGATCTAGGAAGCAAAGCTATGGATAGAGGCATAAATATAAGTGTGCACTTATGTAAATTTAATAATTCACAAAAATAGAGGCATATTGGCCTATGTACATATGGCCTATGTACAATCTATGGCAATAGATTGAGAAAGTGAATGGACTTTGGGCCTCTGCTCAATTCCTCCTTCAATGCAAGAACACTTTGTTCTAACAAGCTGGTATTCTGTGATGCTGACTATCCTGACACAATCGCTGAAGACAAAATGAGTAGAGACCTAAAATCCATCTGTAGACAACAGGACACCCTTTCACAGAAGGGTCACAAGGAAGGGATGAGTCAGCCAGGGCACAGTATAGCACAGGTGAAACACACAGTATTTCTCTGGTTCCTTGAGGCTTCCTCACACCCACTATCATGACCCCAGTCCTGCCTTTCAGTTCTGGCTAGATGGGAGCAGGTACACTGGCACAGATAGAGCTCGCAACACACAGAATCCAAGTCAGATAAACTCTTCAGAAAGAGAAATGGGAGTAGGGATACCAGGAGGGTAGGAGGAATGGGGGTGGGGGGCGGGCGGGGCAGAGAGGAAGGGGGGAACCTATTGCAATGATCAATACATAACCCCTCCGCAGTGGGATGAAAAACAGAAATATGGATGAAGGGAGACAGTGGTCAGTGTAAGATATGAAAACAATAATAATTTATAATTTATCAAGAGGTCACTTGGGTGAGAAGGGGTGGATGGTGGTAAAAAAGAAATGCTGGTACCAAGGGCTCAAATAGAGGAAATGTTTAGAAAATGGTGATGGCAACATATGTACAAATATGCTCAATGCAATTGATTCATGGAATATTCTAAGAGCTGTAAGAGCCCCCAATAAAATGATTTGAAAAGAAGATAGTGCCGTTGGGTAGGCATTGGACTGTTGACAAGATCAGTGGCTCCAATGCTTCGGCCACTCCACAAGAGAAGATGAGAGTCTCTTCTCCCATAAAGATTACAGTCTTGGAAACCCTATTGGGTCACTATGAGTTGGAATTGATTGGATGATAGTAGGCTTGGTTTGGTTTTGTAATCCAAAAAGTATATAATCATAGAAACCTTTGTTAAACTAAAATACATTTTAAAAACAGGCAGTTGTAGTTTCTCTACACAGTTTCATCTTGGTCACCAGGAACCCTGGATATACATTGGGCTGTTCTCCGAAAGATCAGCTGTGAAAAATCTCTAGCCACTCTGTTGGAGAAGGATGGGGCTTTCTACTTTCCTGAAGAGTTACAGGCTCAGAAACCCACAGGAGCGGCTCTATTCTGTCCTACAGGCTCCCTGTAAGTTTGTATGAGTCTGAATCAACTCCCTGTAAATTTGTATGAGTTGGAATCAATGCGATGGCCGTGAGTTTTTTGAGGCCTGTGTTTCTGAAGACTATGCGACCCTCTCTTTAATCCTTCCCTGAGAAATTTTGCACTCTTCAATTTACACTGTGTCAACATGGCTATTTGGCAACCTGCAAGGGATTCAAGTTGTGTTCTTTTTAAATGTTCTTGGGGCTTGGGAAACCAAAAAGTAAATAAATAATAACCCTGAAGGGCAAGGTAAGGGCTGCAGTAAGATGGGGAAAAGTGAATCACATTTGTTTTTTCCATCCAAGGAAATAGCAAACTGTTTTCAAATTCATCCTTTTGAACAGGGTGGCGTGGGCATGTGTGTAGATGTGCATATGGAGATGCCTGCAAGTGCCTCCCGTTCGGTGATGCTTTTCTTAACTGTTTTGACTGATCGCATCAGTCAAGTGATACATGCAGCAGCCTGTGGGCTATACATAAAAATGCCTTCTTACCCTGAGTGTAGGGAAAATCGGTGCCTCTTTGCTTTAAAATGAAATTACCCCCAACATTTTCAGACATGTTTACAGGACTTCCACATTCACTGCTACTTAATTTGAATGGTGTAAGTCGCCCGTGCTATGGATTCAACACATACCACTGTCCCCGCTTGTAACCAAGACATCAGGGAAACTGAACCGGCTCTCCAAATAGTGCCAAAGGATAATTTCTAGTTGTCTGGTCCCCTCCAATAATCTTCTTAACCCATAATTCTAGGGCAGCTTTCCTGTTTTTGTGTTTTTCTCTTTTTCTTTTTTTATTGTTGTTCTCTGTCCTTCATAACTACTCTTTTCTATATTTAGAGTCTCTAGAAATAAATGCACAATATTTTGTAAGAGCTAACAGTCTAAATCTCAACCCTTTTCAGGACCAGGAGAAAAGGTTAGTCCTACCCTAGCATCCCTTTTCTTCTGAGCAGTTTGGTTTTTTTCTGTTTATAGTTCATCATAAAAGTTAATGAACATTATTACTTCTCAACTACTGAAAAAAAGTGTTGCACTCTACTACTTTGGCTTGTTTCAAAGACACCACACTTGGTCAGAGAGGGATGAAACTCTTCAGCAGAGGTAGAGACAATGCTAATTCCTTGCAGCCTGTTGGACATCATGGTGTTACTAAATCCAGCTCACTTTCAGGGATAGGTTCCAAATCTCCAGAAATTAAGGGATTTCTTTTTTTTTTTAGTCTCTATTTATTTATTTTCTTTTTTAACAATTTAAGGGATTTCTGTTAGTTAGTTATGTTTAAGAGAAAATGAGTGAGCAGTAAGAGAGTTTTGGTTTGCAATGTCCTGGGCTTTTTTCTACATTGATAGTTCTTTTTTTATATATCTTCTTGTAAAGGACATAAGCAAATACTTAGATTCAGGACCTTCAGGACCAGAAAGGAGATCATAAACAAAGGAAAGAAAAATGTCATGGGGAAAAAAAGAAAGCCCTAAAATTCAGTTTTTACTTATGTGCTAGCCTTTGAGATCGGCTTATTCACATTTTTTTTCTATCCTACTATGTATTCTCCCAAAGTTGATAGATTAAAGAACCGAGAGTCACAAAGAGTATCAAAGTACCCTGGATAATGGAGCTCATTCCAAATCTCTCTTCTTTTGACCACTCCTGGTTTTATCTCTTCATTTTTTCGGCTCCTCTGCTTCTACCCAAAACCCTCTGTCCTGGAGTTGATTCTGACTCAGAGCAACAGAGTAGAACTGCCACATTGGTTTTCCAAAGCTGAAAATATTTAACTCTTAATGAAAGTTGGTTGTCAAATAGTTCTCCCACAGAAGCTGTTAGTGGGTTTGAACAGAGGATCTTTGGGTTAATAGTGAGCACTATATTCACTACTCCAGCAGGACTTCTCCTCTGCCTCTGCTGAGTAGGATTGCATTTCATACACGGAGGTCTCCCTTTTATTTATCTATCTTGTGAAGCGGGATTCATCTGCTTTAGGAATCAGAAACTGTGAAGAAATAGTTTGTAAGGTGAAGTAAATGACTCCCAATTTAGGGATCTAGAAAATGTAAAAGTTAGGTTTGAATTTATATCCAAAAAACTCTATCTCAAAGAGAAAAGTTAGTATCAGTCAACCTTTTTTTTGCAATTATTTTTTAATTGTGGCAAAATAATATATACAACAAGACATTCTCCAAATCAACAACTTCTACATCCATTTTTGATACTTCTTTCAAATTATTCTGCCACCATTATCATGGACTCAATGTCCCCTAAGCAAAAACTCTCTCCTTTGCCCATGGTAAACATTGGTCCATTTTTAAAAATTAATTTATTTTTTTACTCAAGGTGCAATAGATAGAATATCACAGATCAGTGAGAATCAATTTAATGCTGGAAAGGGTTTCAAGATTATTTGTCCAAACTTCTCAAGGGAGCCGTGAGGAAATTGTGGCTTAGAGAGGGTAGTGCATTTCACATGGCTACTCAGCAATAGGCTAAAGCTCTCATCTCCTATTCCAGTGCCCAGTACTTTCAACCCTGCCTTCTCTCACGGTTGGAGCTATTTTGGAATCAGTTATTTAGAATTCTTTCAGAACTTTAACAAAAACTAAAGTATTAGAACAACAACAGAACTTTATCTTTAGTTTCCAGGAAAACAAAATATTGTAAACAGAAGTGGGAATTGTCCTTTAAAAAAGTAGTGTTTTCAGGCAAATATTTCCTATTTAATAACTAACTCATTGGATCTCCATTGAATTGATGTTGAATAGTCTGATTCATCTTTCAGTTTGGGATAGTCTTCCCCACAGAAGGCACATTACACAGCGCACATACTCATACCTGCCTTCTTCCTTTTCGACAAAAATGGAAGTGTGATCATGCTCTGGTACAAGATGAATTCCTCCGCCTGTACTCTGAATACAATTCCTTTCTGCCTCTCATGTGTTTCATCCCGTGGTAAGACTCTCCTCATTGTCAGTGTCTTTGGCTTCTTCTGCTCCATATAGAATTTCGTAGGAACAGATATCCAGGCTTCTTCCATCTTGATATTACCTTCCGAAGCTCACATTTTCCTTCTTTCTAATGGCTTCTCTCTCCCTGAAGTAAAACTGAAAGGGAAGAATTGGTAGAAAGAGAGCAATACAGAGGAAATAGCATATATGGAATCTCTGTGATATATTTAATTTTTTAAAATGACTGTTACTGAAGCAAAGGGATATTGGGGGGGAAACAGCTGCAAAATAAAACCCACAGCAGAGCCACATTATGTGCTGTAGAGCTTTAGGACGTAGCTAGGAGCATGAAATTGTAATCATAAATGCAATGAGATAAACACTGGAAACATTAAGAAATTGATAGCTTTTTCAAGATTGAATTTTTTTCTGCTTTGGATTTTTGCTAAAACCATGTGTTACAGTAAGGGAAAGCATGTTGAATGAAATGAGAAAGCATGTTTAAGATTACATGTGTTTTGTTAGAATTACTAGGGCACATATGTGTATGTGCCAGGAGGTATCTGGGGCTAGGGTGATGAAACCTGCTTCTTCAGATTAACGTAATTATATAGGCTTAAATGGGATGGCAGCACAAACTGAAAGTGGGGAGACTGGTTCCCAGTAAATCCCAGAGAGAGAAAATATAGGTGGGCACTCTGTCCTGTGGTTCCTGAAATGGTTCATGGTACCACCAAATTATATTAACATTTTCAAAGGAACCTCTGGCTCTTGGACATGGAATAGGTACAGGGAAACAACAGGGGTGTAGGTTTAGCACGATGAATATATGATGTGCCTGCAACGCACACAAGAACTATGGAACAAGTGGAACCTACGGAGCTGGACAGACGACAAGTGGCAGTGGTCTGTCTGTCAGACTTCTCTAAGCTCCACTTAATTTATATTGCTTGTGTATCTTACAGGTGGCCCCAACAATGGGTTCGGACCTAGAAACAATTGTGAGCATGGCGCAGGACCAGGCAGTGTCTCATTCTTGAGACCAACCCGATGGCACTAGCCACAACAGGGGAGTCTGAAGGGGACCTCGTTGGTGTGGTGGTAGAATCCGCACCGGAGTCACAGTCGCATCTGTCAATGGAGGCTTGCTCTGTTGCTGAACAAGTGTCAGCAGAATTTCTAGAGTAAAGCACACTAGCGCGTGGGGAGAACCTGGTGACCATCTTCTAAAACTCAATCAATGAAAACTCAACGGATCGTAATAATCCAACATACTGCTAACCATAAGGATGGTGCAGGGCCTGCAGTCAGCATGAGTTTGAGGCTGACTTGACAGAAGCCCGCAACAACAGAGGAGGAATCTGGATTGGGTAGGCGACACCTGGGATGGATGGGATGGAGATCTGGTAATGAAATCCCCAGAAAGAGGAAGCAGAAAAGTAAAGGACACAAACTGAAGCCCTCCTTACAGAGGAGGAACAAGGAGTGATCAGAAAGGCAGGTAGAAAACCAAAGGGACAGAGTTTTGTTCATTTTAATATCTTGTTAGCAAGGGGTGCATTTCTGTGATATTTCTAATATACGTAGTAAAATTAAGATCATAATGTAACTATTCACGCTAAGAGTGAGTGTCCTGTCCATTGGGAAGAACCTTACTCATTGCCAGTGAGTCAAATTTGACTCATAGTGACCTTATAGGACAGAATGGAACTGCCCAATGCTGTTTGTCAGGCTGTCATCTGTTTGGAAGCAGAGTGCCAGGTTTTGTGGCAAAGAAGTGGGTGAGTTCAAACTAATGAAGCTTTAATTAGCAGCCAAGTACTTGACCACGGCACCACAAGGGCTTCATGAAGGTTTATAGGTAGTGCAAATCGTTTGCACTCAACAACTAACTTAAAGATGGGTGTTTCAAACCCACTGAACAACATTGTGGAAGAAAGCCCTGGTGACCCATTTCCATAAAAACTAGACAGCAAGAAAACTCAATGGAGAAGTTCTGCTCTGTAACACATGTAATTGCCAGAAGCTGAAGTCGACTGAGAGTAACAGGCATTGTTATCATGTCCATTGTAATGTGTTTAGAGAGGTTTCTGTTGTCTTAAGTTTCAATTTTGCTTTGGGTTTCACTTGAAAAGAGGAAGAGTAAACTGGAGTGGTTGAGGAACCAATGGGAGATGGAAAAGTGGGCATAAAGTGTACTCTGAATGTTTGGTGAGGTAGTTTATTGTGCCAACCTGGGTGATAAACACATGTGGGATTAATTGAAGGGTGGAGAGATAAATGGCTTGGCGAGCCTCGCCTTTCTAGTTCTCGGGTCTCTTGCTCTCTGATGGTCGGACCAGGGTGCAGCTGCCTTGCTTGTTCTGTGCCTCAATTTGCAAGCTACACTACCTGTGGGACACGTAACCTGTGGACTGTGTTGCTGTAATTTGAGGTTCCTTCAAGACCCGCTTCGTCACACCATTGGAATTTACATCTCTCGAGCTGGGGACTGTCGGACCCTGTCATCTGGCTGACTGTTGGTGACCTGCCTTGCTGTTTACTGCCTGTGCCCGGATAGCCTGAATTGCTCTACAGAGGACTATCTGGCAGCCCTCAAGACTTGAAGCACTGCCAATGACTCACAACTGTCATGGGAGTGAGTTGCACTGAGCCATTTGTACTGCTTTATAATTTAATTAACTGTTTATTTCTTATGTTATATAGCTATCTGTATAAATATATATCTAATTATCTGTATTCTAGATTTGGTTCTCTAGAGAACCCTGTCTAATACAGGGTTAATGAGGAAGACTAAGGAAATAGGATAATAGATGGACAGTGAGAGGGAAAGTCAAGGGTGAGGCTATCTTACTGAGATGTAAGATAATTGGGTCCTTATTGATTGTTGCTGAGAATAACTGATAGAGAAGGAGTGATTTAAGAATCCTGAGAGAAGGTAGGTAACCCAAGGGGAAAAGACCCAGGGAGGCTGATGGAGCCTGTAATTCATAGCGCAAGTGGAGGGCTGTCATAGAAGAAGCCCTGTTCATAATGATCTCTGGCCGAAAATCATGATTGATGGCTGCATAAGTCTATGAATGCAATTTTTATATATGCAGTTAGTGCTCTTTTAGAAGTGTTTCAAAAATCTGGCCAGCTTTAATGATTTATCCATTTAGAATATATTTCTATTTCCAGACTGTCAACTGCAGTCTGAAGATTTCTCTTCCCGTATTTTTTTTTAGTTTAGATTTCTTGTCATATTTGTATCATATGAAAATGACTATTTTTGAAAGAGCATTCCTTAGTCACAACCGAAGTGAAGAGATTCAGGTTGCAGAAATAACCTGAGAAATATTTGTTTTCACAATAGACCCAGTCTTAGCAAGAGGCCATTTTCTTCCAAGCACTGTTTCCTCTGAATCACAGAGTCTTAAAACCAGACTGGACTCTAAGTAAGCATTTGCCAGCATAATTCTGTCATATTACAGATGGGAACATTGAGGACAAAAGAGCTTAAAGGTATTCTCTGAGGATGAATAAATTTCCCAGGATCTAAAGCTACTTGGCGACAGAGCAAGAACTTAAATTAGGTCATAAGATTAGCAGCTCAGTGCATTTGTTCTTAAGCCAGTTTATTTAACAGAAACATCTTAAAGTGACTCCAGGCCAAGAGGCAGAGTCTAAGGAAGGAGTTATCTTGTCGCACTGATGTTGCTTTTCCCCAATACTACCACCATGTCCCTAGCACCCTTCTCAGGCTGTGCTGATTTCTGCCTTCGTTGCGCCTGCACGTCTTTGAAGGGATTTGTCTCGTCTTGTCTGGTTCTCCATTTGAGGAACTAATCTGATGGGAGCTCTCCACTGGGACAAGGAGTACCTGGCACAACAGGCTGAATGCATGATGGGGGGATGGAGTATGGGCTGTGACAGGAAAGAAATACTTTATCAAAAGCTGTGATGTAAGGCCAGGTCCAAAATAATTGTGAACTATTAATAAAAAGGCCAAGATACAATATAAATTATGGATAAAGAAGTTAGACAGGGAAAATCAACAATCTCAAAATAAAGCCAGATCCAAATAAGGAGTTTAGGTGGTACAGTGGTTAAGCTCTGGTGACTTGCAGTCACCAGTCATTCTGCGGGAGAAAGATGTGGCAGTCTGCTTCTGTAGAGATTTATAGGCTTGGGAATCCTATGAGGATGCACTATTTTGTACTATAAGGCCATTATGAGTATGAATTGCCTCAACCACAATGGAAAATGATAAATAGTTTAAAAAGAAAGCTGACGTCTTCCCATCAGGGCTATCACACTGCCATGAGCTGTGCTGTAAAATTGACTGAGCATACTGGACTCCATGGACTCAGTTGAAAGCATAATGAGACCCTAGAAGATGGTCTAGCATAGTCACAAAGGCCATCAGTGCTTTCAGAGTCTACCCAAGCACGGTGGCTATGGAAAATATACATGTTTCAGCTCAACTGGAAATGAGAACTAATGCTGAGGCTCTATAACCCAGAGGGACAGAGGAGGAGGGGAGAATCAGCTTCATCTGGTGTTACCCTAATCACAAGAACCCTCCATCCCTTCAGCCAAAGTCACCGCCACCTGGTCCTAACCAAGGAGCTGATGTAAGTAGTAAATTTTCTCATTCGTTCCTACATTCTTACATTGCAAAACTCATGATACTACTTTCTTACACCAAAACAGGAGCACTTTATGCTATAGAGTCAATGAAACCTCACTGAAAGCAATAGATGATTTGCTCTGGAGTCCTGCATTTCCTAAGGGTGTGACCTATAGGGAATGTTAGCCAGAGGAACTGTACAATGTACCCAGTAATACATTGGAGGGTGCCTGGTGGCACAGTGATTAAAGTGCTTGACTGATAACCGCAAGATCCATAGTTTAAACCCACCAGCCACTCCGTGGGAAAACAGGAGGTATTTTGCTTCTGTAAATATTTACACCCTTGGAAACCATGTGGAGAAATTCTTTTCTGTCTGACAGGGCTGCTATGAGTTGTAATAGACCTGATGGTGATGGATAGTAACACAGGAGAGTCACAATAATTACTCACTACGACAAGCAAAAATGCGACCTCAAAGTGAAAGATGGATAATAATGGGGTGCTTTGTCTAAATCGGGCCCACCTGCAGTTGAAGGTAAGAAAGACCATGTCTCTCTCGAGACAAAGACGTTTCTTTTCGTGATCAGATCACCTTAGTGTCTGTGCACCTTGCCTTTACCTCACTCCGACCAGAAGGCTGTTTATCAGCTTCATCACTAGGGAAGGGAGATTCTTCTCTACACAACTTTAAATTCCATGGATGCTCTCTTATCAGAACCCTCACAACCATATAAAATATCTTTTCAGACAAGAACCATAGGGAGAGAATTCCACCCATGTCTGCACATACTTACTTAAGATCATAAATAATTACATAATATCATATACTAACCAGTTTATTGTAACTCAACTATCTATTTTAAAAGCATGTGCCTTGTTGTGAGGTCTCTTCTCTGAGTTTGAGCCCCGATGAACATTGTCAGTTTTCTTTCCTGTATATAACATACCCATGGTGCATTATCTAAGATTTCCAGTGTCAGTTTTTATCATGTGGAACAATAGATTTAAGCCATTTACACAGTAATGTAAATGTAGAGCCTTCCATTTCTTTCCAATTGATGACAATTTTTCACCCTGTTTTTTTCAGCAGCAATTTAGCATCTCACGTTTATGTAGTTTTTGAAAGACTTTAAATTTAGTTTTCAAGTAAGCAGTAGCACCATTTTCACTTTCATGTTTCATTACTTAATGTCATACTTAATTAAATTGTGTATTTACAATACAATTAGCATAAATAATAAGAGAATAATCAACTGATCTTTGATATCTCATGCAACTCATTGTGGCAGGAAAGTATGTGGGTCAACTATAGGAGTAAAGTTTTTAATTCTCTTGTGTTCTATTGAACATATAGTACCCATCTTTATTTTTCACCTCTGAGGATTAGTGCAACAACTATCTCCAATTTTAAACTTGTTGACAATTGGTAGGGGCAGGTATAATTGCATAAACTTGGCGAGGGTAGGGGAAGGGACTCATCCATACAAACCAATACCAAAGACCACTCAGCTCATATGTTGTTAGCTGTCTTTGCATCAAACTCGCAGTGACCTCTTGTCCAGCAGAACGAAACACTTGCTAGTCTTGCACCATCCTTACAATTGTTGTTATGTTTGAGCCCGTTGTTACAGTCCCTATGTTAGTCCATTTTATCAAGGATTTTCTCTTTTGTCTCTGACCCTCTGTTTTACCAAGTATGATGTCCTTTTCCAGGGAATGGTCTCTCCTGATAACATATCCAAAGTACATAATGTACAGCTTTATACATTTTTTCCAAAACCATTTTATTGGGAGCTAATACAAATATCATATCATTCCATTGTTCAATCACATCAAACAGTATGGCACAATTGCTACCACACTGTTTCTTCTTTCTCTTCTTTCTTGAACTCCTTGACATCAATTCCCCTTTACCACCACCACCCTGCTGAATCCTCCTGGAACCATCTTTCTACTTGCTGTCTATAGGTTCATCAGTCTTGGGTTTCTGAAAAACAGAAAACATACAACAAAAATTCAAGAGGGTTACCCTCAGTGAAAAAATACATGTGACATAAAACCCAATATAGAAAAAAACAAATAAAAACAAAACAACCCCCACAGAAAATGTTTAAAACCAGATCAAGCCTAGCATGCACCAACATGGGAATCAACTGACAAGATTTTAACTATTCAACTCAGGTTTAGCATTTCGATCTCCTACAGTCATCTCTCCAGTGCACTGTTTGATAACCAGTTTCTTCCCACCTCTCTATTATGCACGGAGGGAAATCACTGGAGGCTTATGTCTTTATGTCCTGTGTCGATCTCAGAGATGAATCCTGGCCTTCCATTGTCATCCATAGCCGTCTGCAACTAGAATCTCACAATGTAGGCTCTGATACTAATCCCTCCTTCAGTTTCAGATTATATGATTTACAATCCTTCAGTCACTGATGTTGGTGGGTTTCTTCCATGTGGACTTAGTTGACATCTTACTTATATACCAGCTTTTTTGAAACAAGCCTTTAAGACCCCAGATGCTATTTTATCTGATAGCCTGGCACCATCTAATTTCTTTACCACATTTTGCGGTAGCACCCATTTCTTCTCTCTTCCCTTCCTGAAGGTGGTGAGTATCAAGCAGGGCCATGATGTAATATTTAATTGTTCTTAAATTGCAGCTAAGATTTAATGCAAGCCTCAAACCCATTCTTGGATCTATGGTTTATTTGTTTTCAATCTGCCTTTGGTTCCCTTTAGAGCCCTCCTTGTCAATTTGTGGTAGAGAGTCTTAGGAATTAGCTCCGTGAGGCATAAAGAGCTTCCGTTAATATTCTCATTGATAAGCCCTGGTACTAATTTTCAAAAACAATGTTGTGAGAGGCATTTGGGGCCAATGTAGGCTAATGCCACATCGCAATACCTGAATTATGCATTTGTACAGAATCAGTCATTTTGTGGCTAGATGCTATTTACATTAACAATGGGAATAGGTTGTCAGGGAAATTTTACAATGATATTCCCTGAGAATGTCAGTCACAAGTCTGCCAGAATATCTTAATAGAGCATATATGGCATTGATGTAGTAAGCCAATGATTCTCTGCCTACTGAGAGTTCAATATTATCCATATAGCAGTCTTCTTCTTCTTCAAACACCGTGACTTTTCAGTCTTATGTCCTCAACACACTTGTTTTCTGATTTAATATAAATATTGTATTGTATAAAGTGATTGCTCGTGTTATAGTATTCAGACTCATGCATTTGCTTGTTCCAAATTGATCACTTATTGGATGCTCTTATAACTTTTAAAGGAGCCCTGGTGGCATAGTGGTTATGTAACCTGCAAGGTCAGTCGTTCGAAGCCACCAGTCACTCCTTGGGTGAAAGACGGGGTTTACTACTCCAGTAAGGTAGGGTTTTCTCCTGAACAGGGCCAGTTCTACCCTGTCCTATGCGATGGAAACAACTCGGTGGTAGTGACTTTGGGTTTGTTTTATAGTTTCTAGATTTCTGTACTTAGTTCATTCCAATAAAGAAATCTTGTTCCCAAATTTACTCTTCTGGAATATCCTAACTATTTTCAGTGAATCAGGCTATTCCTTGATGGATTCTCACCTAAAGCATGCTTAACTTCTTCTAAAATGTTTAGTTATACGATTTCTCACTGTGTTTCCCCATCTACATGACTCAAAGAGCGGGACATAAAGAAGGCACAGAAATCCTCCTAGAAAGTCACCAGATAAACAAAGAGCAGCGATAAAGGAGCAACAACAATATGACTTTTTATTTCTAGAGTTGCCTGCATGATGCAAGCTAAATATCAGCTTCCAACCAAAAAGTATAAGCCATGCAAAGAACAGATCATCTATGTACAGGGGAGAAAAAGCCATCGATATTGCCCCTGAGGAAGTCCAAGCATTGAACTTACTAGTTCATTAGAAAGACTTTAAATAAACTATTATCACTATGTTCAAAGAACTACAGTAACCAGGCCTAAGGATTAGGAAGAAAGTCTGATAAGATTGTAGTACCAAATAAGTAATATCAATAAAGTATTAGAAAATATTAATTGGAATTTTTGAGTTGAAAAATACAATAACAAATGAAAATTTTATTATAGATGCTGAAGAGAAGATTTTAGCTATCAGAAGGAAGAGTGAATTAATTTGAAGATAGAGATGATCCAATTTCAGGAAAAATATGAAAACAATTTCAGAGAATCTAGAAACCTGTGAGACACCATTTGCATATCAGCATATGTCTAATGGAAGTCCGAAGAGGAGAAGAGAGGAAAAAGAAGACCAGAAAAATATTTGATGAAATAATGGCTGTGACTAGAACTACCCAAATTTGATGAAAAATGTTAATCTGCACATCTAAAAAGCTCATGAACTCCTACTAAGCTGAACTCAAAAAAGGTCCATACCTGGGCATACTATTACTAAAATGTCCAGACAGAGAATCTTGGAAGTAGTCAGAGAAAAGTGATTCATTGCATACAAGGGATCCTCAATATGACTGATGGTTTATTTTTCATTAGAAATCATTGGGAGCAGATTTGAGTCATGTGAAACACTAAAAGTTCTCAAAGAAAAAGAGCAGTAATAAAACAAAAAACATAGTTATCAAAAATATCCTTCAAAAAGAGAGAATTGAAGAAATTTCTAGATAAACAAAACAAATTTCTAGATAAATAGACCTGCTGTTTAAGAAAAGCTAAAGGGATTCTTTCAGCCTAAAATGAATAGACAATAACTAGTAACTCAAATCCACTTTTTATAACACGGTCCTTTTATTTGACTTAAAAGACAATTGCATACAGGAATAAGTTATGCAACATATATCTTATGTATTATAATATATAAAAAAATCAAAAAGCATATGGAAATGGAGCTATTTTGTGCAGAGTTTCTGTATACTACTGGAATTAAATTAGCCTTAAACCGACCTAAATTGAATCAAATTAAACTGTTTATTCTAATTCTGTGACAATCATTAATAAAATAACAAAATTGCATAATACAAAATGTAGTAAAAGAAATCATTAAACTGATAAGAACAGATACTACACTTATCTTAATAAAATACAACTTTCCTCTAGTTCCTAAATGTTTCCTCCCCGCTCCCACTACCATGACTCGAATTCGAACTTGCAAGTCTGGCTAGACCAGAGGATGTACACTGGTACAGATAGGAACTGGAAATACAGGGAATCCAAGGCGGATGAGCCCTACTGGACCAGTGGTGTGAGTGATGAAACAGGGAGGGTAGAGGGAGAGTGGGTAGGAAAGAGGGAACCGATTACAAGGAACTATATGTGACCTCCTCCCTGGGGGCCGGAAAACAGAAAAGTGGGTGAAGGGAGACGTTGGACAGGGCAAGATATGACAAAATAACAATTTATAAATTATCAAGGGCTCATGAGGGAGGGGGGAGGGAGGGGAAAAATGAGGACCTAATGCCGGGGGCTTAAGTGGAGAGGAAATGTTTTGAGAATGATGAGGGCAATGAATGTACAAATGCGCTTTACACAATTGATGTGTGTATGGAGTGTGATAAGAGTTGTATGAACCCCTAATAAAATGATTTAAAAAATAAATAAAAACAAAAAACAAACCAAAAAAAGAAATCATTAAAAAGAAAAATAGTGCATAAGATCACATCTAACATAAGAGAAGGTAGTAATTGGAGAAAGACCAAAGAAACAAACAAGCAAACAAAACAACAGACATATAGAAAACAATTAATGATATTAAGTGCAAATGATTATACACCAAAGGCATAAACCAGCCGAATGAATAACACACAAAAAAGCATGATGTAGTGTTAGTTTTGTCTAAAGGCAACATATGCTAGATTCAAAACTGCAAGTAGATTGGAAAAAAATTCATGGGAAAATGTATGTCTTCAACCTGTAATCAAAAGGGAGAAGAAAAAAATAGACTTTAAGATAAACATGTTATAAAGACAGAGACATTTTATGATGATAGAAGGTCAATGTCATGACTAAAGTAGGCTGGAACACATGATAGAATTAGAAATGATTAGAATTAGAATGGTCACTCAGCCACTTCCTTGAATAAATGAAGATTTGCTAAATAAACAAAGGTGAGAAAGACTTTCAGACACAGGAGTCAGAATATACAAAGGCATTACAGAAAGATGGGTATAAAGAAGTAACAAGCAATTCTGATGTTAGAATGCAAACTATGAGGTGGAAACAGCAGTTGGTTTCACAGCAAAGGTAAATTGAGACCAGGATGGGGAGTCTTGTCTGCAGTGCTGCATGACAACACTTTCCCTAACTAAGCAATACCAGGTATTTAAAGCTCTTGCCTAAGAGGAAAGGCTGAATCGTGAAAGAAACTTTAGGATCAGCATCTTGTTAGTCTCTTCTCTGTTCTGTTTCTTAGCAACTGGAGCAGCTGCTGAATGTAAAGGAACAAGAAGAATCTATATCTTGAATGATTAAATCAAACAACACATAGAAAAACAACTCTAAGCCACTGCCATGGTGGGATTCCAACTCATAGTGACCCTGTATAGGGTTTCCAAGACTGCAGATCTTTATGAGAGCAAGTGTCTTTCTCTTGGGAGCTTCTGGTTTTGAACTGACTACCATGCAATTAGCAGCTCAATGCCTAGCCCACAGCACCACCAAGCACCTTATAGTGACCCCGTTGGACAGAATAGAATGGCCCCTTAGGGTTTCTTTCAGAGGCTGTATCTTCATGGGAGCAGGATGCTTCAACTTTCTCCCAAGGAGTTGCTGATGGGTACAAACTGGCAACCAATTTGTAATCCATTACCCTGCTAGGACACCCAGAGACTCTTGAAGCAAGACCCTACTGTGTAAAATGTAGATGGATGCAGTGATGGAGGCATCAGAAAGGATCCACACCAGGCTTTGCAATGGCATGATCTCTGTATGTATATATGCTTTCCCTGGAATGACTCTTTAGATATATGCCGAGAAAGCAATATGAAATCCACTCCTACTTTCATTATTTTGCCCAATTTTTACTGACACAATCAGCTGAGTAGGGACAGGTTTATATCAGGAATCGCAAAGCCAAGCTCAAACCAAACTCCCTGCCATTGAGCTGATTCTGATTTCTAGGGACCCTGTATAGGGTGTCCAAGACTCTAATATGTTTATAATATGTTACTTTGGTTTTATTTAAGAGACAACTGCACACAGCAGTAGATATACAACATCTATTTTATATATTATAATAGTAACAAAGCAGGGCCATAATTTTTTTTGTTTACAAATAATTCACATTTAAAATAATATACCAACATGATCATGACAAAAAAACATACATTTTCTGTTTCCTATATACTTTTATCTTTCTAACTATTGATATTAATTATTATTAGAAACCAGGGCAGAGATGCAATCTCTTGTGTTTTCTAGGCTTAGAGTCTTTATTTGACACTGTAGCTTGCCAAAGGGATTCTTCTGAAACAGACATCTAATCTTGTCATTTTCTTGCTCACAATTCCTTAGTGCTTCATTACTACTGGTTATAAGGCAGCATCTGTCTTCTGCTGACACATTGAGCCCTCCTTGATATTGCCCAGTGACTCAAAGCCTTTCTTTCCTTGATCCTCCTTTTACTCTATGCCCAGTTTATTTAACTACTTAGGAAATCGAATTCCCTCTCTTCTACAGATTCTTTGCTTATAACCATTGCCCTTTTCTCTCTTGCAGAACTGCAAATTGTTCATTTGAAGGATCATTTTGAAATGTAATATTATCTGCCCTCAGTCTCCTGCCAGAACCCCTTGCCTTCACTGCCCATTTGATAGGTTTGTTATATAGTAGCCATTGTATTATACTGCAATAGTTACAGATAGAGTTGCATAGATTTTTCAGTACTTCTTGAAAACAAACAAGAAGAGATTTTACACCCTAGAACAACTTAGAAATTATGCCCTTTCACATATATTGAAGTACCAGGAAGCTAAAGTAACACATTGCATTCGAGTATTAGAGAAGTATTTCTTAAACCCCAAAAGCTACCACCTGAAAGAAGATGTGCCACTGAGACAGCAGTTGTTTAAGACATGTAAAAAAAAAGAATAATTTATAAATTATCAAGGGGGCATGGGGGAGGGAGGCTGGGGGAGAGGAGGGATAAAATGAGGAGCTAATGCCAGGGGCTCAAGTAGAAAAAAAAATGCTTTGTAAAAGATGATGACAACATATGTATAGATGTGTTTGACAAGAATGGATCTATGTATGGATTGTGATAAGAGCTGCAAGAGACTCCAATAAAATGATTTTTTTTAAAAAAGAGATGATGTGCTATGAAGGTGGGAATTATAATCAGAGTCAGTGTATAAAAAAAGTTGAAGCAGCTCATTACAACTAAGGGGAAGAAGGAAACAGGCTCTGCCTGTAGGTGCTGTAGTCACATTTTTAATGCTTTAAACTGCATCGTCTTTAGGTGTGCTTAAGGATTCCTGGTGGCATGGTGCTTTACCCAGCAGTTTAAGCCCACTGGCAGTTCCGCAGGAGGAGGATGAAGCTTTCTGCCCCTGAACAGAACGTGAAGCCTTGGAAACACAAAGCGGCCGTTCTACTCTGTGCTCGATGGTCACTGGGAGTAGGCGTCAGCTCAGTGACAGTGAGTTTGTTGTTGTTTTTGACAGTGAGTTGTTTTGTTTTGTAAGATAGGCTTCCCACTACCTTCCATGCATCTCACATGTGAATTGGGGATTACTTTTTACAACATGCTTTTATATATCCATCCAGTTTATCTCCATAAACATTTGGTTATGCAGCTCACATCTTCTTTTACTGTTTCACCATTTAAGATGTTGACAACAAAATACAGTTAGCTAATGCAAACAGATTACTGTAAGTAGAAGAAGTAGGAATTGAACTTAGGCTTTTGACTTCAAATCTTGTACTTTTTTCATTTCATCATCCCAAGCAAAACACTGTTTTATTCTTTGTTGTTGTTTACTTTAGTTTAATTTCCTTTTATTGTGATCCGGGTGAAAGTTGACAAACCAAGTTGGTCTCCTATTCAATAAGTGCTACATGCTTTGATTTATGACATTGATTGCAATCCTCACAATGTAGCAGTACGCTTTCTACTTGCTCCCTCTATTTACCATTTCCATGAGTCCTTCTTCCCTATCCCTTTCTGTGTTGTGAGATTAATTCAGGGGCATATGTTATGCTTTTGATTTTGTATGGTTCATTGCTCCAAGGAGAGTGTACATTCCCCTAAGGTTGGCCAGAGTGAGCCACCAGGAAGAGTTCAGTTCGAGGTTTGACAGATTACTAAGGGCCAAACTCCTGGGAGTTTCCCTAGTTTCTAACTGATCCCTAAGCCTAGTCTCTTATGATGTTAAATTTTGTTCATTATTTTTCTCCTATTCTATAGGAACCTCCTATTGTGATCTTGTTAGATCTCTCTGTAGCTATATATATACCTCGGTCCTTGACTCCACGTGAGAAATAATTCACGCTGAAGCCTGGTTCGTGATCGAAGTGAGTTTTATGAGAATTAGAAGAAGTTTCAGGTTTACATGGCACCCAAGGGGCATGAGGGACATGAGGCCTGGCTGGAAGCGGCTCGGCGTCCCGCAAAGCATCCCAAAGTTCCGCCAAAGCTCTCTGCGCCTAAGTTCTCTCTCTCTCCCCGCCAAAGTTCTCTCTCTTTCTGGGCTTCTGCCTTTTCAAGGATTCCACGGGGAGGTGTGGTGAACGACCCCTGATCGACCCCATTGGCTGAATTGAATTTACCTGGCTAGGCGAGCCAATTCAAGTTCAAGCCCACCCCTGCCTACCGGCGGGAACCCTGAGCATGTGCAGTGTGCCACTCCTTTGTTCCCCTGGCTTGGCCCTCTGAGCACACATTAACGGACATTCCCAGCCCTTTGCTAACCTACCTAACATTCCCCCCTGAAGAGATATGGACCTAAAACTTTGGGATACTGGATGACAACATCTCTAGCTACTTCCTGCTGGCAAAGGGCGCAATGTGGGGTTTTGGGTGTTCCTTAGGGGATTCTGAATGCACTGGGAATGAAGCTCTTTGCAGCTCCTCAAAAGGAAAAATGCTCTAACATACAGCATCTCCGCCCACCTTTCCATCATTCCACAAAAATGTTCTAGCTGTTGCAGGGTTGGAAGGGAAAGTGTACCATTGGCTGGCCATGACTCTCCATTCTCTAGAGCATAATGTGGCCAAATAGAGTTGCACAGCGTAATTAGCTTCTTTTTGTCCAGCCTTTCCGGATCAAATCTTTCCCCATTGAACAGGATACATCTGAGGGGGCAATTCCTGGGTATCGAGCTGGTAAGTCCCATCTAGAAAACACATGAAAAGGAAGGTTATTGAGAGCTGATGCCTCAAGGTCAGTAACCGCAGCTCAGCGCACATGTCTGGAGTGCCGTGAGTCTGAGGCCTCAGTAGGGTGCCCCCTGCTGAGGAAGGGGTCAAAGACCAGTTGCTGCAGCCGACATGTTGGTCCGACCATTTTCTAGACCACACGCTAGGGGGAGCCACTGCGTGGTGTGGACCCATGGCCTTCAAAGATGCCTGCCAGCAGGAGCAGACTCTCAAATCTCTGAAGGGAAGGGACGTCTATCCGGCAGCTCAAGAAATTGTTAAAGGAATCGGAAATCCTGGCTGGAACATCTTGGTGGCGGAGTTGTATTAAGGGCTGTTCCAGAAAGTGCCAGAGGCAGCATCACTGAAAGGCGAAAGTTAACAGTTACTTGGGCTTGGCTTCCGTATGCCTTTGGCCTGGGCCTGGGAAACCAGAAAGCCAGCCGGTAGCAAGGAACAAACCCACACTGGTAGAACACTAAAGCAGCTTCTTTGAAAAACCAGGAGAAAGCTAAAGGGTATGGAGGGGAAAGGGAAACATTCAGCTCCCGGGACTAGAGCATGGGCTAGCTCCCGGGCTTAAGCAACCAGCTAACTACCTAGGCACCGCCCCCTCCACGTGGCTGGAGTGGTGGGCGCCATCTTGGCCAGGTCACGTGTTCCATTGCCCCACAGCCAATATGGCGGACCACTGCCAGGGTGCAGTGACTCACGTGACTCACATGGTTTGGAAAATGGTGGCAGATTGCGGCCTAGAGGACAGCCAGTATGAGGCCAGCCACCGGAGCCAAAGTCCTGCAGGAACCAGCAGAGTTTACTCAGGCGTGCCCAGCCATTCAGCTGGCCAGAGCACAAACCAGGCAATTGAGATGCAAAAAAGGTTCTGGGAATCACAATTCTCCCAGCCTGCAGACATCATCCCAGCCCACACCCAGAAATCTAGCCTGAAAAATGCATGCAAACTCTCATAAAGGCAGACACAGAGAGGCAGACACAAAATCCCGAACACCAGCGAGAACAGGCAAGAAGATAGACACAAAGGGATGGGGCTGCGGCAATACATTACAAGCGTCCCCCTGAGTCGCTTCAGAGTGCCATCCACCTCCCAGATGTTGCCGGAGCAGTTCAGCCTGGCTTCCTTTCCCGAGGGTGGTGAGTGAGGTGAAAAGAAAGTCCAGAAGGTGCCCAAAACCAGTGAGACCAGGATGGGAGGGCCTGCTCCTGGAGCTGGCTTACCTTATATATCCATAGTCACAGCACCACTTATGTTAGATCTCTCTGTAGCTAGATATATACCTCGGTCCTGAGCATGTGCAGTGCACCACTCCTTTGTTCCCCTGGCTTGGCCCTCTGGGCACGCATTAACGGACATTCCCAGCCCTTTGCTAACCTACCTAACAATCTCATTCAGAGCAACAGGTAATGTTAGTAGAAAATATCAAGTTCTTCCAATCTTAAGGTCTTAGAGGCAGAAGTTTGAGTGATGCAAAGAAGTAATTGTGTCCACACACCTTGCTGTTTTTCACCCTTACTTGCTTTGGTTGAATTAAGAATGAGACTTGAATGCTCACTCACACCAGTCTTTTTTCACCAAATGTGAATATAAAATATTGGCTTTGTAGACTATTCAATGTCAATTGGTTATTATGTTGCTCTGTAGTATTATGTTTGTTGGGGGGAGGGGGGAGGCAGCCCCTACCGCTACTACTCACGGGTTCAGTAATGCACAATTGTACGGTTGAGAGATATATATTATATTAAAGTCATTGAGAGCATGAGAGGTAGAGGAGAGATATTACAATAATGCAGTCAGACACATTACAGGGTAGCATTGCTCACCTTAGCCCCGCTTGGTGGTCCACATGGAGAGAGGGCGAAGGGAAGGAGGGCAAGGGAACAAGGGAGAGAGAGGGCGTGAGGAGGAGGAGCCTAGCGAGGGAGAGCTCTATTGCTAACCCATGCCTTTATACCTTTGGGGGCATGCAAGTCCACTAATTACAGGTAAAGACATACGTCACAGGATGTACAGGGGTTGCACTATAGGTTATATAGCAACGAGAAGGGGTGGTCTAGGGATATGCACGCAATAGAAAGAGGAGGGATTTGGGGTATACATGTGACAAGATGGGTGGATCCTAGATTTAGGATGGCAGCTTAACTTTGGATGTCACAGAGCCTTTTGACTTGTTCCTGGCTCAACTGATAGAGACCATTATCAGTAGGATGTTACCTCTGCCTACAGGAGCCTGTTCATTGTCCTCAGCAGCAGGGAATGGGGCCCACTGCAGTCTGGCAACTGATGGCCCTCAGGGGAGGAATGCCTGAGCATCTGACCTCCTCCCACATTACCCAAGAAGAAATGTTATTTTATATAAGTTGTGGCATTATATGTTAAACCTAGGAAGGTAAGAGAAACGTTTTCTGGGAAATCGCATGTTTTACAGCTAGCAACTTTGCCACTAACATGCATGGGCAATTATGAGCATCTCAGATTTGTCAAAGAAAAGTGACAGTGTTGTTAGGCTTACATAATTATATTTCTTTTACATAGTATAGCAAAAATAGAAACATGTTTTAGAAACTTTGTGAGTTCATGTGCTGAACAAAGAGGCCCAACAGACCAATTTGTATAGCATCTCACAATGACCATGAAGCACAGAATTTTGTCCAGATTTCCAAGGGCCTTTAATAAGGCCTACCAAGCAGGCATTTCTTACTGGCTAAAGAATAGTTACTCAAGAGCCTGATAATTCCTGAAGATCTGGGAATACGTGTAGGGTGATCAACCTGCAAACATGAGACTTTCCTTGTTAAAACCTGTGAAGTTTCATGCAAACTAGGTGTGCTAGTCTGGGTAGACTAGAGAAACAAATCCATGGACACACATATGTGTATAAGAAAGAGATTTATATACAAGAGCAATTGAACATTGAGAGAACATCCCAGCCCAGTCCAGATCAAGTTCATAAGTCCAATATTAGCCCATATGTCCAATACCAATCTATAAAGCCCTCTTCAGATGCATGAAGCACATGCCATGACGCTAAATGTAGATGATCACAGGCCAGTGGGTAGAAAGTCTTTGATCCAGTGGCATTGAAAACATCTCAGCACTGGCAAGGGGTCTCTGCATCAGGGTGCGTCCATGTGTCTTGTCAGCTGCTATGTCTCCCAGGGTGTGAGCCGAGAGAGGAGTGTCTCCCATATCCGAGGAGGAATTACCAGATTTCCCAGAATCCTCAGGAGAAGGCCATGCCCACACAGAGGCCTCATTGGCTATGATCCAATTGACAAGCTAGACTCCACCCCTACACTTTTAATCCTCAAATTGACAAATGATTATCTACACACCAGGAGAAGGTGGTCATGCTGGTAAGTACAGGATAGTATGGAATTGTTAGGTAGGCCAGCATAGGACTGGGGCATGTCCGTTAATGCGTGCCCAGAGGGTCAAGCTAGGAAACAAAGGAGTGGTGCACCGCACATGTTCAGGGTTCCCGCTGGTAGGCAGGGGTGGGCATGAACTTGAATTGGCTCACCTAGCCAGGTGAATTCAATTCAGCCAATGGGGTCAATCAGGGGTCTTCCACCACACCTCCCTGTGGAATCCTTGAAAAGGCAGAAGCCCGGAGGGGAGGAAAAAATAGAGAACTTAGAATGGAGGAGAGAGAACCTAGACGGGAGGAGAGAGAACTTAGGCGCAGAGAGCTTTGGCAGGCTTTGCGGGACGCCCGAGCCGCTTCCAGTTGGGCCGCATGTCCGGGAGGAGCCCCTTGGGTGCTGTGTAACCTGAAACTTCTTCCAACTTTCATAAAACTCACTTCGATCACGAACCAGGCTTCGGCGTGAATTCTTTCTTGCGCGGAGTCAAGGACCGAGGTATACATCTACCTCCAGAGAGAGCTAACAGAATTCAAAATGTAGCCTAAAGATTCAGAGTAAAAATCTGAATATGGGCTGCTACAAATTTTATTTTTTCTTGGTGGATTTCAATTTCAGGCAATGTTTTACTGTGACCTTAGTGAGAGGTCTAGAAAAGGAAGGGATCTTTTGCTAATACTGCTGTTGAGGTTATTAAGTGCTTTCGCCTCATCCTACGCCATCCTCACAATTATTCCATGCTTCAGCACATTGATGTGATCACCACGTCAATCCATTTTATAAAGAGTCTTCCTCTTTTTCACTGCCCCTCTACTTTAACAAGCACAGTGTCCTTCTCCATAACATGACCAAAATAAATGAGATGAAGTCTCCCTATTCTTGCTTCTAGGGAACATTCTGGTTATACAGATCCCAAGGCAGATATGTTTGGGGTTTTTTGGCAGTCCATTGTATTTAAATCTTCTTCACCAGTTCCATAATTCAAATGCACGTATTCTTCTTCAGATTTGCTTATGCCATGTCCAACTTTTCACTTGAAGATAAGGTGATTAAAACCAACTTGGATAAGGAAGTCACAATAAGTGACGAGTTTTAATTGTGGTGCTAACAAAGAATATTGAAAGCCCCAGGGACTGCGGAAAGCTCAAACACATCTGTCTTAGAAGAAGTACAGTCAGTGCTCCTTAGTGGCATGAGTGGTGAGACTTAGCATTACATACTAAATTTTACATCTTTAGCATTAAGTACATACCTAGTATTAAGTGACATGAAGGGAGAAAGTATTACATACTTACTTATTATTATATGCATGTTGTCAGGAGAGACCAGTACTTGGAGAACAGTATATTTGGTAAAAAGGTGGGACAGCAAAAGAGAGGAGATGGCCCTTAAGGTGATGCATTGTCACAGTGCCTGCAACAATGGGCTCAAGTGTAGGAACAATTGAGAGGATGGCACAGAATTGGGGCTTTGTTCTGTTGTACATAGGATCACTGTGGGGTCAGAACCGACTTGATGGCGCATACTGACAACAACAAAACCTACGCTATCCATCTTTAAGTGGTCTATTGAAATTCGATGACTTCCGTGTTTCCTAGATTCATACTTTATATATTCCAAATTCCAATTTTTAATAGATATTTGCAGCTATTTCATCCCATTTGCTTGGGGACATGAATTATGGAAGCGATTTTAGTAGTAAACTTACCCCCTATCACTTCTGTGCCTACCTTTCCTATTTAATTTCTGCCTTGCTTTAAACATGATGCTCCTTATACACAAAGTTGCTCCACAGACCTATCAGTTTCTTGTCCAGTGTTAGCTTGCATTTGCCATGGCCTTGGAAGTTATTTCACTAGTACATTAAATATTAACACCATACCCATGGTAAATATGTTTCAGTGGAGCTTCCAGACTAATAGAAACTATGAAGGCCGGTCTGTTATTCTTTTAGTGTGAATTATACAGTGTAATTCTTATGAATTACCATGGAATATTGGCTAGTATCGTGCTAGTAACTGAGCCCCCTCTAGTGGAGTACAACAATAGACTCCATCCTGCTGCCCTCCTGGAGATGTTGCAGGACTGGGCAAGGTTTTGTTCTGTTATGCATAAGGTGGGTGTGAGCCCGAGCCAATTGTACAGCAACTAACAATGACAAAGATAAATCTAATTAGGTTTCTTATCAGTCTACAATTCTTCCCTAGCTTTCCAAGATTCATTGACTAACGCTCCTTACCTTGGCATGGCATGCCAAACCTTTTGGTTAGCTTTTCCTCGCCACACTAGTCACTTTTGGTGACTTCTTGCTTCATATTAAAGGGTGAAAGTAACTTTCATGTCACTTATTTCCCGTACACTCTCAGCTATCCCAGGCCTCCAGTTTCCAAACATGCTTGTCCCTCTTCTGGGTTGCCATGTACAAATTCCCACACAGGTTTTCAGATAAAATATAGACACCTGGTTACATTTGAATTTTGGAGAAAAATGTTTTTGTAGAAGCATGTCCTAAATATTGCAACTGCTCATTTTCATCTGAGATTCAATATAACTAACTTTATTTACTGAAAATAACAATCTTAACGCAATTCTTCTCCTTGGACCTATCCAAGTAAAATCCTGTTTACCTTCTCCTCTACATCTATGTCACCTCTCCCAAGAAATGTAACTAATTCTATAGAGAGGATCACACTTCCTTAATGCAGCCTCTATTTTTCCACACCTTTACTAGATTTTTCAAACTTGTTTTTTTTCCTATCTTCTTTTTTTTTAGCCTCAGATAAAGTAGTCCAGTTAATAATAATTTGTGGGTCATGAAAGTATATTTTATTTGGTTCTTTTCTTATTCTACTTACACTGTTAGTTATGCCATTTTCTGCCTATATCTTACCCCCATTCCATTCTCCCACCTCATAGGGAACTGTTTCAATACTTCTCTTAATTTTCAAAGTCTTATATTTTTATTTACATGACTGTGACCTCACCAGACTAGCATCCTTCTGAGAGGGATTGTCTGAGATTTCCATCTCCACACACCCGCACAATGTTTTGTTCAGAGTAGGCACTTAACCAGGTTTGGGTTTTGATGAAAACTGAAAATCTTCTAGCATGAGGGAGAGAGTATCATAGTAAATAGAAACTGAGTAGCGATGAGAAATTCTGAGATAAATACAGGCTGACAGCCTCCCAGAGGCAAAGAGGCAAAAGACAGCTTTGAAAGATCATGGTGATAACTCCAGAAAATGGAAATTGACTTAGACTTGGCGTTTTAAAACTGTGTGAACAGAAGAAAAGACAGCTCAAGGCACCTTCCTCTCCACTCCCTAGTAGCCACCTGACCCAAGAGGAACAGTTAAAATAAACATGCAAAGTAGGTCTTCATTTACACCAGAGAGCAGCTGTGAAAAGCCTCCAATGTCACCACACCCCCAAGTAAAATGACACAAATCAGTGAGAATAAGCTTTCTCTAGTCCACCCAATGGGAGGTGGGATTTTAATAGGATCTGCTTCAGGTCTTGGTCTCTGGCTGCCCAGTGTTTTCCAACCCGAGGAAACCATCCCGTGGCTCTAGTATTTTGCATGCTCGATTAGCTTTAGAAAATAATTTGTCTTTATCTGGAGAGAGATGCATAGGTTGTTGCAAACCATGGACTATGAACAGGGTTCTAACAAGCCCAGACTGGATCCAGGCAATTAATGGGAGGCAGGTAAAATGATTAAGTAATCAAACACAATTGGCAGTAGTTCTCCAGGGGATTACTGATGGCCACGTGTGGAGTTCGCAAACCAGGAAATAAAGTACTCCAGGCCTCATGAAGTTCAAGTGGTCACATTACATTTTAATCTGCTAATCTCTGGTTCAAGTTGTGTTATTATTGCTCTCACAACTCCACGGCAACAGCGCAATGTATACAAACAGGATTCACGAGCGTAGTTTGAAGCACTCTCAGAACCCTTTTTATACAATCACAGATTCACTATGTTGGACACAGGAAATTGACTCCCCTGTGCAGTTTGTATGAGGCTGCAAGCAATCTGGGTAACAAAAATTAAAATTTTATATTTAGCAGTACTGAGTGTAAAGTACACACTTGATAATTATTCTTTGATTGATTAAATTTTGTAGGGAAACCTTGCCCTCTTCTCTGGGAAGGTTACCTGGGTACAAAAACGATGGTGACACCTTGTATCTGTGACTGAATGTGGCAGGTACTTGGTGCAAATGCTGAGTGAAAACGAGATTTCTTGTTGCAAAAAAAAAAAAAAAAAGGAAAGTATCCCTTAGGTCAAAATGTGTTTACATGCGAGAGTGTTTTAATAGTTCCAGTAAATCCTGTTCCTCAAGCTGTGCCCTAATGTATTTCCTGCATTTGAAACTTTGGAAGAGTCCTCCTTTGGCGTGCAAAGAAAACCCGGCAAAGGAAAAGCTACTGGAAGGGTCTTCTCTTTCTGGAACCCCTCCCCCTTTTCTTAATGACTCAATCTTGTGTTTTAAGAAGTTATTCTGCATGTCTTAAGTAGCTCCCAGCTGACTGCAGTGCTACAAAATGTCAGTTGGTGGTGGGTTAGGTCACAAGAAGGGAGACTAACGGTTCTCGTTTGCTCAGGACTGTCCCTGTTTTCCCATTGGAAATTCCATCTCTGAGAATCCCTTCAAATCAAAACAAACAAACAAACAAACAAACAAAACTTGCTGCCATAAAGTGGATGCCGATGCGTAGTGATCCCATAGGACAGAGTACAGCTGCTCCTGTGAGCTTCCCAAATGGTAACTCTTTACTCTTTATGGGGCTAGAAAACCCCATCAGTCTCCTTAGGAGAAGCTGGGGTTTTGAACTTCCGACTTTCCAGTTAGCAGCCCAGTGAATCCAGTGCTAAGCCAGGCTGGACAAATCAGGATGGTTGTCTACTGTAGAAGGATATTAGTATTCTCAGAAAAAGCCGTCCTCAATCCTCATGCTGTGAGGCAAATGCCAACTTTCAATCACCCCTATTTGTCATCTGTGAGACTGAAGTCTGCCTTAGGGTCCAGAGCTAGACCCAAAGCAAGCAGCACACAGGAAATACTATTGCCTCAGAAGGTTCTGTGGCTACACTTGGGGTCTATACCTCATAGCCTAATCTGGAACCCTCTATCTGTAGAAGCTGGTTCCAGAGGGGGTCTTTCCATGTAGAGGAATGAACACTGGATATCTTATTATATTCATTTGGGCTATGGTAGGACCTTAGTGCCTTGGTGGATCTCAGCCCAGCAGAAGCATGGATATTTAGACCCAGAAATTATTCAGAAACTACTTACCAAACAGCACAGAGGCTCCCAATTGAACATAATGTATCATTCTTGTTATTCGTCCCTGTGAATTGGCTCCACTCTTGGCACACATATAAAACAGGAGGAAAGTTGGCCTTGGGACATACCATGATATTTGGTATGCTGGAATCTTCTGTGCTACCTTTGCCCCACAGAGACACGTTCTTACAAATGGCATTTTCTTCACTTGAACGGGTCGCCAGTGAAGAATAATCCTGTAAGGCTATGTCAGGCAGAAATGTACTCATGATGTAAGGTTTTCCCTTGTTTCCTCTGAAAATGTATAAACATGAGACTCACCGTCAGCTGACAGCATTTTTAAAACCAACAAACAAACAATGCAAATACAGAGACTGGTTCTTCCCTAACCTGGAGGTGCCTAAGCTGGCAGTCACGAGGATAGGGTGCAGGAGGCCTGCTCCAGGGGAGGTTGGGATAAATATGGCACCCGCGGGATTAGGCTCTTGATTTCATTATCTCAGCGTCTCACTTACGTGTTTTATGTGTACTACTCTTAGAGAATGCAGCCCAGGGGAAAGGAGCTTTCCTTGCTGGCCCCAATAATGAGTTTCTATGAAATGTTCAAAGAGCTTGTTTATGCTAAAATGTGACACTTTCATAACAAACCTAAGGAAAGAGTCTCTGTCCCCAGTTTCTGTCACTGGTCTTGGTTGCTGAAATTTCTTTGTCCATATTTTTTAAGGTGGGAGGAAGGCAGGTTTCTTCTGCCGACAGCACAGCTCTGGGATCATCCCGACCACTCTTCGGTAGCTTTATCCCAGCCAGGTTCACCACTACAGATTCATTGTCTGTTTTAATGCATGTACAATAAACCGATGCAGAAGGAAATGTGGTTCCTTCTAGAAACAATTAGTGTAAAGTGAAAGAACTGGGTCTCCTGCTGTGAAACGAGGTGACACTCCTTTGAGCAGGAGAGTCGGCTTTAAACCCTTCCCTCAGCAAGCCATGGGGTTCCTCATCTACAAGGTTTTCTCTTGCCCCTTCTCATTCCCTCACCATCGTATTTCATCTTATTCTGACATCTAGCCCAGGCCAAAAGTCTTCTAGGAACTCCTTCACATACCTAGAAATAGAAAAAAATGGTAGTATCAAACCTGGGCCATAAGCCCCTCAAAGCTCATGCTCAAAAGGACTCTCAAGGTCAGGGATCTACTTACTTGGTGGGCAGTGTTCCTTGAGACTTTATTTCTTTTGAGCATTCAGTCGTTTTTCAGTGTTCTCGTTGGAGCTTCTATTCAGTATTCTCGTGGGGCTCTCTCTGCATCCTGCCCCTAGGTTTCCAGCCTTGGTTTCAGACCATCATGATTTCTCATGGATCTAATTTGTATCTGCCTGCAGAACACATAATCATGTCCATTTTCCTCTTCCAAAACATCGTGAAAAGAGAGAATGAAAGGAAGAGAAAAAGAAAATGCGAGTGAGCAAAACAACACTGATTTTTCACAACTTTGGAGCTTAGATGCCAGGATACTGTACTTCCCTGCGGCCAGGAACCTTTCTCCCATAGGGAGGGATCAACCCAGCATGCTCCTTCCTCAAAATACCCTTTCCCCATTCCCCTTCCCTATTTGTACTCACAGGAAACTTCTAGAAGCCATGGAACTTCACCACCAGCACTGTGGAGGACAAAGATGCATTTCACTATTTTTATTATTATTATTATTTTAAATCATTTTATTAGGGGCTCATACAACTCTTATCACAATCCATACATACATCAATTGCATAAGGCACATTTGCATATTCATTGCCCTCATCATTCTCAAAACATCTGCCTCCCACCCAAGCCCCTGGCATCAGCTCCTCATTTTTTCCCCCTCCCTCCCCACTCTCTCATGAACCCTTGATAATTTACAAATTATTATTTTGTCTTATCTTGCACTGTCCAATGACTCTCTTCACCCACTTTTCCGTTGTCACTATTTTAATGGGCCATCTAATTCCTCTGCTCACTCTGTCTAATACTCCTATTCGATTTTCTTTCTTTGTTTGTTTTTTTTAGGCGAATTTTGCCAAGGTTATTTATTATCTTCCTCTGGGGATCAATTTTCATGCTTTTCCTTTTATCTTCCTCTCCAGTTATCCTCTTTGCATCCCCTCCAGTCTGTGATGCTTCCCACCCAAGTTTCTGGTTTTGCAGCACATGAATGACATATATTAATCTAGTGCCTTAGATCACCACATTATGAGATGTATCACCATCCTTTATAATGTTCCATTAAATTGAAACTATTGATCAAGATGTCTGCAACATAATGGATTGCTTCAAAATTGATCCTTATTATGACCTACAAATCAATCCTTTAATGTTTGACTCAACCATAAGAAAACTCTTTGTAAGTATTCTCAGAGTTAAATTCATGAGCATCACTGTCTCAAAACACCTTCTGTGAGTAACTAAAAGTCCTGCTCAAACTGGATTGGAGAGGAGGAGAATTGACTAACAGAATAGGTAGACTAGCCAAGCATGAGTCAGAATTCAAAGTTCGTCTGATCAAAGGTAAGGGGAAGGATGTGAGCTTCAGTGTCATTTCTAATGCTTGGCTCATTCTTTAGTGAAGTAGCCTCATTTCTAGGATGATCTTAGTTTGTGGATGCAACACAAATAGATCCTGAAGCTTTGTTCTTCTTTAGGAAAGACAATAGCATTTCCAGGAGCTCATCAACATAGCCTGAGGGCCATTAAGGTCACAACATAGAAAGACAGTTTCCCACATCTTATTTTGGTGAGTAACAATTAGGATCTTCATTGATGTAGGCAGCAGGGATGGAAAGAATGGTTCTTTAAGGCATCAATTGCTTAATGGTTCCGCCGTTTTGCTTAGCAGCCTGGTTAAACCTGGTGCTTAACCCACTACAACACTAGGGCTTCTCAATCGTTACAACATGGTAATAAAGTGGTAATGATATAAAGTAACCTTTAGATACATATTTAATAAACAAACAATGCAATAGGTAAAGCACTACAAGGGCTATGATGGAGGGTGTGGTATCTACAATAGCCATGTCCTCTTTTCCTTTCCTTTTAAAAAACACTTCTTATTGTGAATTAAAGGAAGATTTACAGTGCAGATCATCAGTTTAGATTCAACAATTCATGCACATTTTGTTTCACTTGCTCTGTTGCAATTTCCCTAATGTACCGTCACTGACTCCCTGTGTTTCCTCTTTCCATTTCTCCTTCTTTCCTAACACTTAAACTTTGTCCTCAGGAAAATTCTTCTTTTGATCTCAAATGGCTGACTATTTTAACATAGGATGGGGTATGCATGGGTAGTGGGGGCAGATTAATTCAGTTCCTGAATTGTGACTAAGGGCCATAGTGTTGGGGGTTCCACCCTCTCTAGCCAACCAGTAAGCCTGGTCTCTTTTATGACTGTGAGCTCTGTTGCATACTTTCCTCCTATTCTACCCAAGACCTTCCAGTGTGATCCTTTTCAGAGCAGTTAGCAGTGGTAGCCAAGTGCCATCTTGCTTTTCTGGTCTCAAGGATGTGAACTGGTATTTGTTTGGCCCTTTAGTCTATTGGACTAATTGTTTCCATCTGATTTTGATTTCCATCACTCTTCACTCCTCTGGATGAGAAGAAACCAATAATTGCACCTTAGATATTTATTAACTAGCTGTTAAGACCCCAGTCTCTACTCACCCAAGTAGGATGTGGAATGGTGTTTTGTGAAATATGTTATGCCAGTTGACATCGATGCCCCGCAAATTATTATACTGATCCCCCATGCCCAGCTAGTCATTTCCCCAAGGTGTTTATTTATATGTAAAAAGTTTTCATAACTTTGCCCCCATATGCCCACCACATTCATGAACATATTTTCAGCAAAGTTAAATACAAATATATATTCGTGAGTATACTCCCACTCTCCCACCCACACCTGCTCAGCCTACATGCTAATCTAGGCATCTACTTTGATATAATAATCATTGAAAGATTGCATATATCACAGTATTTTCCTCTGTTGCCTTTAATTATTAAACCTCTTACTGTCTTTTCCCTCCCCCATCTTTTTATACCCCTGTGTTTGTTTGGGTTGACTACAGAAGTAAATCCATAGACACTCATACATGTATAAGAAAGAGCTTTATAGACAAGAGCAATTAAATATTCAGAAGATCTCAGCCCAGTCCAGATCAAGTCCTTAAGTCCAATATTAGCCCATATGTCCAATACCAGTCTATAAAATCCTCTTCAGACTCACAAAATACATGCAATGATGCCTAATTCAGGAAGATCACAGGCCAGTGGGTAGAAAGTCTTTGGGTCCAGTGGCATTGTAAGCATCTCAGTGCTGGCAGGAGTTTCTATGTGGCTTCTCAGGCTCCAGAGGTCTGGTTGCATCAGTGTAGGTCCATGTGGCTTCTCCAGCTCCCAGGGTGTAGTGCCATGTGTCTTGTCAGTAGAGTGTCTCTCAGGGAGTGAGTCTTGTCAGTAGAGACTCCAAGGGTGTGAGCTGAGAGAGAAGTGTTTCTCTTACCTCCAACAAGGAAAATCTAGGAGTTCCCAGAATCCCTAGGAGACGGCCATGCCCACACAGAGGCCTCATTGTCTATGGCCTGATTGACAGACTAGACTCCACCTCTTCACTATTAATCCTCGAAAGTTCCAAATTAACACCAGATTATGTAACTACCACACCCCCTAGCCTCCTTCCAGTTATGTATTGCCTTCCCTTTCACCCAAATTATGACCTGTGTGCCCTCTAAGGCATGATTTCCCTTCCTCCTCTGCCCATCTACCCACAAAAGCCATCAGAGCATGTGTTTTCTAGTGTGAAACTTTTTCTTGGCATTTTATACTAGCGGTCTCCCAATATTTGTTCCCTTGTGATTGACTAACTTCACTCAACATAATGTCCTAAATGTTCATTCATGTTAAAAAGTGTTTGCGGATTCATAGTTATTCTTAAATATTGCATAGGATTCCATCACTTGTGTGTGCCAAAGCTAATTTATCCATTCTTCCACTGATGTAAATTTAGGTTGTTTCCTTCTTTTGTGAATAGTGATGTGATGAACATGGGTTTGCATATATCTTTTTTGTATTGTAGCTTCCATCGTTACAGGTTATGTAAGGTGTACAAGGTTTGCTAGGTTGTACAGTACTTTATTCTCAACTCTTTGAGGACGTGTCATGCTGCTTTTCACAGTGGTTGATGCCAGAGTCAAGTGATGACTCACTGTCGTTATTTAGATTTCCATCTCTCAAAGGGCTGATGATCATTCCTTTGTGTTTGTTAACTGCCCAAATGTCTTATCTATTGAAAAGCTCATGCCCTCTGCCCATTTTTAATGGAATTATTTTACTTTCTCTTATTTATATCCTCGTTTTCTATGGTCAAGAGTCAAGATAATTTTCTAGAAGTCAAACAATCAAGGAATTAAAGTAGAACTATTATTTAGGATGAATATAAATTGAAATTGTTGTTTTCAAGTAGCAGGGATTGGCTTTGTGAATACTGCTTCAGAGGACTGCTCTTTTTCATTAACATTCTTGAAAAGGTATATGATTTATTATAAATAATATCAATAATATCTAGATTACAATGTTGTTGCCTTATGCTTTTGACTCAATTCTGAATCAGGATGATCCCATAGGATTTTCCTGACAATAACCTTTATGGCAGTAGCTCATCGGGCCTTTTTGCAAAGTCCCCCTGGATGGGTTTGAACCTTCCTGTTACTAGCCATGAACAAAGTCGTTGCCTCGCCCAAACGTATTTAAATGTTTTAAATTTATGATCATAGAAAGAAATAAGGTAAATAGGCTGAACAGAACAGTTTGCGAGTCTGACTCAGAACTGTTCCTGGAACAAGGAACCATTTACAGCAGGATATTGACTAGCCAAATATTTCCAGGGATTCTTAGGAAGAAGTACAACTAAGGATGGCCATGGAGGGTGGGTAGAATTTATAAAGGTCAGATAAGCTGACACACTGACCAAGGGAGGCACCGAGACCGGTTGAGTCAGGGCATGGTTCGCAGACAGAGAGGCAGCACACTGTTGCTCACATCACATTGACTTCTGATCTTGATATCCTACCTCTTCCTGGGTCCAGAAATGGAAGATTCTAGTGAGGCCAAACAGAATTAGAATATCTATCATAATGCAAGTGATACAGTAACTCTAGTGATTACAGATAGGAGCTTTCCAATCGCATAGACACATATTCAAATCCAAATTCCCTTAACAATTAGCAGCATGTTTTCAATAACTTGATTTCTAGATTATGCAATGTCTTCAGGTCTGCAGTGGGTGTATGACATAGAGATGTTATAAGGATAACATCTAAAATGAGTTCATGTGTATGCCATATGTACATAGTACCAGCATATCAGCAATGTTCAACAAATAGTAAGACAATTCTTATTTTTATGACACCTAAACTAGCAAATGGTGTCCATTGGCAACATAAGGAATTAAGGTTGACTGACCAAGGAGGAGCCTGTTTATGCAGGCCCTTTCAAAGATGAGGGATGACAGTGATCCATGTCCACTACCTAGGGCTGGATCCAAGCACTTTTTTGATTGATAATTAACCAGAATAGGCAGAAATTAAGTATACACTTTAGACTTATTTTCAATATGAGGTAGAAGAGTCTCCTTTTCACTATGGAGTCATCTAAAAGTAATGCCTGTTGCAAAGGTACTGATCACAGTAAAGTCAAATCCTACAATAATGAAATAGGTAGACTCCGAAACATTGGCTTGTATAAAATATGGTGTTATACTTTTGCAAGCTAAATGGAAAATACTTTGCAATTGTTCAGTATCATCACAGAAATCAAGGAGCCCTGGTAGAATGGAGGGTCAGATGTTGGGCTGCTAACTGCAAGTCTGCCAGTCCCAACCTACCAGTTTCTCCTTGAGAGAAAGCCGAGACTGTCTGCTCTCATAAAGGTTGAGTCTCAGAAATCCTGTGTCGGGTTCTTATGAGTCCTCTTGCTGTTGCTGCTAGTTCTATTGTGTCAGTTCTGACCCAGAATGATCCTATGCACAACACAGTGAGACAATGCCTGGTCTGGCCCCATCCTTACAAGTAAGAAAGAGTCAGAATTTACTGGATGGCATTGGGGTGTTTTGAGTGGTCACAAAATGCACCCAAATAATTTTAATTTAATTTTTCATTTGAAACTGAATTACATATCAAATAAGCAGCAATCATCACTACCCCACTTATCTGTCAGTTTGTCATACTGTGGTAGCATGTGTGTTTATTTGATCTTTATTTGATGCTATTGATGATATTTAAAATATCAGAATTATTTTAAATACCAGCAGGGCCCATGTGGAATATATTTCAGTGACATTTCTGGACAAAAGAAATAGACTAGGAAAAGGCAGTCCACTTCTGAAAATTTAGTCACATGGTCTGATACAGTGATGAGAGATGAGCCCTCGGGTTAGAAGATATCAAATTTCAACTGGAGAACAGACACCTCTTCAGAGGAGAGTGGATCTGAATGATGGGAATGAGGCAAAGTTTGGGCCCTTCATTTGCTGATGTGGTGTGATTCAAAGTGAGGGGAAAGAGGTGCAGATATCCATTATTAATAGGAATGTGGAATTTACAAAGTATGAAACATTTGGAAGTCATCAAAAATGAAATGCATATAGAAGTGCATCCTATGCATGAGTGAGCAGAAACAGAGGGAAAACCTGACTGTCTTATGGTTACTATGCTCAGAATGAAAGATTCAAGAGGCTGGTGTTGCTAGACACCATTTAGTCTCTTCTGACCATCACAACCCTGCAATACTTCCAGTTTGTGTTAGCCTGTGTACTTTAGAGAAACAAATCCACAGAAACACATGGATAAGAGAGAGTTTTATATAAAGGTTAAGTGCACATCAAGAAAGCATCCCAACCCAGTGCTGCCCAAGCCCACAAGTCCAACATTAACCCATATGTCCAACACCAATTCACAAAGTCCTCCTCCATCTCACAAAACAGACGCAATGATGCAGACTACAGGAGGAAAGCCGAGTCAGTGAGCATGTAAGCATCTCAGAGCTGGCAGGGGTCTCTGCATGGCTGCTCCAGCACCCAGGGCTGCATCGGGGTCGGTTCATGCGTATTCTCCTCAGGGATGTCTTGCAGGAAGTGAGCCTTGCCAGCTAAAGCAGGGAACTGGCTAAGGCAGCTACACCCTGGTCCAACTACCACAAAGCAAGAGACCTGAGAACTAGAAAGGCGAGGCTCACCGAGTCATTTATCTCTCTGCCCTTCAATTAACCCCGCATGTGTTTATCGGCCAGGTTGGCCCAATAAACTAACTACCTCACCGGTCTAGCGCCATTCCTAAAGTGCTTCTTAGGTTTGAGCCAATTTGTTTCAGCCACTGTATCAATCCCTCTTTTACCTTTCCTCTAGCTTTTTACCTTATCAAGCATGGTGTCTTTTTCTAATGATTGGTCCCTCCTGACAACATGCTCAAAGTGTGTGCAATGAACTCTTACCATCTGGCTGTCCTTGCCTCTAAGGAGCATTCTGGCCATACTTCTTCCAAGACAGATTTGTTATCTCTTTTGGCAGTCCTGTGCCATCCGGAAAATAATGTTTGTTTTCCCTGAACCCATTGTTGCCTGAACCCATTGTTGCCATCACTGTCAGTCTTTCTTGTCAAGAGCCTTTCTCTTTTTCTCTGTTCCTCAACTTTATGAAATATGATATCCTTCTCCAGGTTCTTGACAATATGTCCAAAGTATGTAAGATGGTACTTTCAATCTTCCCCAGCACCACCATCCCAATGCATCAAGTCTTCTTTGGTATTATTTATTTGGTGTCTGTGGTAACTATGCGATCTGTTGTCAATTTGAGAAGATTAAGAGTGGAGTTTAGTACGTCAATCCGGTCGTAGCTTGATGACCTCATTTGGAGGCACTAAGGAGATAAATAGCTAGCTGGTGGGAAGACACAGGCTCACTCCCTGGGAGACATTACAGCTAACAAGACACATGTACCTACATTAGTGCCCTGAGCTGGAGAAACCATGTGGAGACCCTGCCAGCCTTGAAATGTTTCTACTGTCACTGGATCCATAAGATTTCTCACCCACTGCCCTGTGATCTTCCTGCATTCGGCATCATTGCATGTGTTTCATGAGTCTGAAGGGGACTTTACAGATTGGTATTGGAAATATGGGCAAACATTGGATTTATGGACTAGATCTGGACTGGGCTGGGATATTTTCTCAATATTCAATTGCTCTTCTTTTTTTTTTAACATTTTATTAGGGGCTCATACAACTGTTACCGCAATCCATACACACATCAATTGTGTAAAGTGCATTTGTACATCGTTTCTCAAAACATTTTCTCTCCACTTAAACCCCCGACATTAGGTCCTCATTTTTCCCCTCCCTCTCCGCTCCCCCCTCCCTCATGAGTCCTTGATAGTTTATAAGTGGGTATTTTGTCATATCTTGCCCTGTCCGACGTCTCCCTTCACCCACTTTTCGGTTATCTGTCCCCCAGGGAGGAGGTCACACACAGTTCCATGTAATCGGTTCCCTCTTTCCTACCCATTCTCCCTTTACCCTCCCTGTAAAGGAGGGTATTGCCATTCACACCACTGGTCCTATAGGGCTCATCCGTCCTGGATTCCCTGTATTTTCAGTTCCTATCTGTACCAGTGTACCTCCTCTGGTCTAGCCAGACTTGCAAGATCGAATTCGAGTCATGGTAGTGGGAGCGGAGAGGAAACATTTAGGAACTAGAGGAAAGTTGTACTTATCATTGCTACATCGCACCCTGACTGGCTCATCTCCTCCCCGAGACCCCTCTGCAAGGGGATCTCCAGTGGCCTACTAATGGGCTTTGGATCTCCACTCCGCACTACCCCCATCATTCACTATGGTAAGATTTTTTGTTCTGATGATGCCTTACACCTGATCCCTTCGACACCTCGTGGTTGCATAGGCTGGTGTGCTTCTTCCATGTGGGCTTTGTTGCTTCTGAGCTTGATGGCCGCTTGATTACCTTCAAGCCTTTAAGACCCCAGACGCTATACTTTTTGATAGCTGGGCACCATCAGCGTTCTTCGCCATATTTGCTTATGCACCCATTTGTCTTCAGTGATCCGTTTGACACCTCGTGATCACACAGGTTGATATGTTGCTCCATGTGGGCTTTGTTGCTTCTGCGCTAGATGGCCGCTTGTTTACCTTCAAGCTTTTAAGACCCTAGACGCTATATCTTTTGATAGTCGGGCACCATCAGCTTTCTTCACCACATTTTCTTATTCACCCGCTTTGTCTTCAGCGGTTGTGTTGGGAAGGTGAGCATCATAGAATGCCAATTTACTAGAAGAAAGTATTCTTGTGTTGAGGGAGTACTTGAGTGGAGGCCCAGTGTCCTTCTGCTACCTTAATACTAAACCTATAAATGTAGGCTCATAGATCTATTTCCCCATTCTCATATAATATATAGTTCTTTCTTATACACTTATGAGTTTGTTTCTCTGGTCTACCTGTACTAAATAGTGCCCAACTTCCACATGCATATGCGGTAATTGAAAATACATGGTTTAGATCAGGCACACCTTAGTCCTCAAAGTAGCATCTTTGCCATCAATACTCTAAAGAGGTCTTGTGCAGCAGACTTTGCAAATGCAACTATTTTTTGATCTCTTGACTGCTGCTTCCATGAGCATTGAATATAGATCCAAGCAAGACAAAATCCTTCAAAATTTCAAACTTTTCTTCGTCATAATGTTACCTATTGGTCCAGGTGTGAGGATTTTGGTCTTATTTACATGGAGTCATAAGCTGTATTGACAGCTGAAATCTTGGATCTTCATCAACAAATGCCTCAAGTCTTCCTCACTTTCAGCAAGCCAAGTTAGGCCACCTGCATACTTAAGACTGTTAATAAGCCTTCCTCCAGTCCTGATGCCACTTTCTTCTTCATATAATCCAGCCTCTTTGGTTATTTGTTGACCAAATCTGTGGCACAAGATCTAAAGTGTTAAAGTGCAAAAACAGCACTTTAAGAAATAAATTTTGCTTGACCCACTCCATGGTATTTTAAGTTTTCTCAAGCATGTGTAAGCTGGACAATAAACAAGTAAAATCAAAGAAAAATTCATACATTTCAATCATGATGTTGGTGAAGGATACTGCATCTACCATGAAGAAAAAAATAAATCTATAGTAAATTGCATGGGGGTGGCCATATCTGACCACCTCTTGCTTCTATGTTCCAAGAGGCAGAGGTCAGACATGTCGCTATGCTCCATCCTATTTGACTTCCTCTGACACCAATCATTCCTCCAATAGTACTCTACTTCTATACCCAGTTTGATAATCCATTGCTATTTTCACTCAGAACTGACAGATAATACAATTATGGAGGTTTATTAGGGAAGTTAATAGGTTACCACATGCTAGGATTAGTAAGCAGTGAGGATACAGTAATTGGCCCATAGCAACACGGTTCTTCAGGCAGTAAACCAGTCTCTCTCTGGTCCTGAATCTCTCAGGCACTTGGTCCTTTGCTCTCTGTCTTTCTGAACCAGGAAACTGGCCTGTCTCTCTGTCTCACAGTTCCACAGTCTCAGGGCTGCTCCTTGTGCTCTGTTCCACTGTCTCTGTTACACAGTCTCTGGTGTTTCTGGTCTCAGCCTCTGACACTTCAGACAGAGAACTGGAACATGCTCTTTCAATAGTCCTTGGTTTTCTGTCTCTGCTTCTGCTTCAAAACAGGTTCCTCCTTATAGGTGGGTAGGGGATGAGAAGGTGGGTAACCAAAACTGACCATCCCCTCTACTGGCATGACATATGCCTTCTTTCAATAGTCACACATAATCACTTGGTTAGAATTACAGAGAAGCGGGTAGAAGAGTCATATTAAGAAATTTCACTCCACCACAAAAGTTACTTGAGAAAGAGCAGCCAGAATGTTCCTTAGAGGCAAGGATGCCATGACTTTGTCTCAAGTACTTTGGAGATGCCTGTCTCTGGAAAAGAACATGTGCTTTGTAAATAAAAGGGTCAGTGAAAATGTGGAAGATCCTTAATGAGATTAATTGACATGTGGCTGCAACAATGGGTGAAGCATCTCAAAGTGAGAATGATACCAGGCTAGACAGTGTTTTGTTTTCTTGTACATAGACTCACTGTAAGTCAGACAACTGGATGGAAACCAACAGCAGTCTCTCCCTAATATCTATTTCCTTCTCCTTCCAACAAAATAAGACTTTAGCCACCACCACCACATTTAATTGAGCTGAAGGATAGAAAACAAGTATGAGTGAATTGTTAATTGTGCTATATCTAAAGTGAAGTGACAACAAGAGTATTTATTGCTGTTGAACTTTTATTTTCTGAAAGAGGATTAAGAGCTGGATGAGTTGACAAATTCTTGTAACCACATTGGACCTCATATGAAGGTAAGTAACAAATATTGCTGTAAAATCATAGAAAATTTAATAAACAAAAATATCAAAGTAAAAAACCTGTTGTTTATTGACAACCTCCATGCAAGCCTATGCACTTATAGAGTAGATGTTTCCTTATCTCTAACCCTACTGGGAAGAATCCTGAGATATTTTATTTATACAAAATATATTCAAAATGCCAGTTTGGGTGTACTCAGGAACTCAAATGGTTTCCCTTTAAAATGGTCCTTTCAATTTAGGTATAAGAAGAATTCTTAAGGGGTAAGATCAGAGTTGTAGGATGGGTGAGTAAGGTTTTCTAACAAATTTTCCATAGGGAAGTCTTTGTTGCCCTTGATAAATGAGCAGGTACATTGTTGTAAAAGGAAGAAGAAAAAAACAGAATTCCTGGTTGCAATTCTCTTGGTCTTTTTTCTCACCCTGTGGGTTGGATTTTCATTTTCTTAGAACTTCTTGATATTAAATCCCCATTATTTTGTGTTTGCTGAGAAAAATCTATCAAGATTATCCCTTGTGAATCTATGATTAAGGTTTCTGTCAACTTGGCAGGGGCAGGGTTCTCGGGGTTTGGCCGCTAAGAATTAGTAAGATCCTCTGTTGATATCTCCTCAAAAGTGTGGCCTGCTTCCAATACAAGTGGATGCTATGAAAAAAACTTGCTGGATTCATCAGTCCTTGCAGCTACATGAGTCAGGAAAAGCCTCCAGGCCAGCGGCTTTCAACCTGGTGGTGGCAACCCCTTTGGGGGTAGAATGACACTTTCACAGGGGTCGCCTAAGAACATATTTCCAGTAATCTTAGGAACCAAGACACCACTCCTCTATTGGTCCCCATACGAGTCCGCCCACATGCAGATGTGCCTATGTACAGCTCACCACAATGTGAGGAACTGTATTGAAGGGTCGCAGCATTAGGAGGGTTGAGAACCACTGCTCCAGTCTAACATCTGATCCACAGCCTTGGAGCATGCCCATTTCTATAACTGTGTGAGCCATTTTCTTGACATAAACCTCTTTCTCTATATATGCATATATAAGGGTCACTGGTTTTGTTTCTCTAGAGAACCCAGTCAAAGAGAGAATCCGAAAAAGTAGTCACTATAACTGTCTCTGCCTTACATTGAATTGCCCCACAGATCCCTACTGAGGCTGCTCTTTTTATTAGATATTTTTCAGGACACCATAAGTAGATTAATGCAAGCTTATTATGGAAATAATTTGTCGGCAGCTGTTCGCTGACGGCAGAGACATGTTTAAACACAATTTGTTTTAAGTGAGTCCACACATGTATGAACTGAAACCCTTCTAGCCAATACTGTTTGTCTCACCCTCATATTGCATTTAATTGTCAAACAATGGAATCGTCAAAGAATATTGAAAGTTGTTTAAATGCTTTCTCAAAGAGAAAAATAATCATATAGAAAATAGATACCTCTGACACAACACGGGGAAAAGAACATTTCTCTCAGTTTCTAACTCCCCCCTTAAGCAATCCCTGATGCACAAGACTTCTTTAAAGTGTTGAAAAGTTTTGAACCATTTGTTGTTCCCTTGTCCCTAGGTTGGCCAACCCTCCTCCCTTCCCCTACCTGCCACACTCCCATGTCCCTCCGGGGCCATCGGTCCCTTTATTTTATTCTCTTTTTTTTTTGTCCAACTTCTCTTATCTAGGTGGGTGTGCAGACATAACAATGTGTGAAAAAAATTGGGATTGGCTTTGACAGCACAGCGCCAAAGTGGCTCATAAGAACCTGGCGACGACGACTGCAGCACTGACAAGCCAACAAACAATAGAGCCACTGACATACAAAATTTAAAAGAAGGGGAAAAAGGAAAAAAAACAACCCGAACAGATAGGCTGAAAAAAAATAAAATGAAAAGAGGAACAAAACCCCCAAAAAAGCCTGTTAGTAGATCAAGGTTTGCGTGTTGACCTTTAAGAGCATTTTCTGGACGAGTCTAATGGGGTGCCAAGCCCTGGCCCAAGAGTCCATTTGTTTTCCCTTGGGACCTCCTTGCTCTGCTTCCCTGCCACTCCATTGCACGCCCCCAGTGTTTTGCCTCAGTGTGGTGGGGTCAGCTCAGTCTCCCATTCCACACTGTGTCTCCCGTGCAGGGCCATGGGTCAGCG